>NC_092843.1:4125000-4443750 GCF_039878825.1 Excalfactoria chinensis | reverse complement strand
GTGGTGTGATGTCCTCACCTGCACCCTGCAGAGCCGTGCTTCTCTCTGGTGGGTTTTTGGGCACTGCCTTCTTCCCCTCACCGTGCTCCCCACTTCTTGCTGCCCACCTGTGCCACCAGTGTGGACTGGTAGGACTCGTCCCTGGCTCTACGCTGGCCAGGCAACCCTACTTGTTCCTCTTGGAGCTCCCAAACACAGATAATGCTGTGGTCAGTGCTGCTGATTGAGGCTTTATTGTGTTTCCCTCACTGCCCTGGAATGACTTGCTCAAGCTGGTGGGGAAGTACAGGCCCAGGCAGTAAATAGGGTTGGCCCTTGGGACCAGCAGGGAGAGCTCAGCAGCGGAACATCACACTGAGCAGATGAAATGGAATAGAGTGGCTTTAAGTCTCTTGCAGCCCTTGTTGCAACGGGCAGCCCATTGCTGCCTGGCTGGGGGCTGCAGGGTGGCAATGGGAGGCCGGGCAGGCAGGTGGAGCGGGGCCACGTCCTGTACCTCCATCCACCCCCGTGCTTGGCATGTCCCTCAGCCCGCAGCGCTCGGTGTCCCCTGTCCTTTGTGCCTCTGCTGTGCGCTGGGAGCGGTCGAGTTTCCTGAACGGTTGAAAACATCCCACCTGAAACATAACAGGCTCTTCCTCTGGATGCTGCTATTGTTTTGCTGAGCATTACAGAAGCAGCTTAAACCGGGCGGCCAATTATGACACGTCTTCCTAAAATAACCCCGCTCCTGTCCCTTCTGAGCCCACGGAACGGCCGCCCCCTTAAGATGCAGCCGCTCCTTTGTGGCGGTGCTGTGAGTAACCCGCTAAATATAGCCGCATCCCATTCACGCTCTCCTCCTGGCGCAGGAACAATGCTGCGGTGCACACGCGCTGACACGCACCTGCCTGGGATCGGGTGCCTGCCGGCTGCGGAAGACGCACACCCACCCACGGCGGCTCCGCCACGGCGGCGGCCCCGGCTTGCTACCAGGCACGGGGCACGTTCACTCCTGAGGAAGAAGACGCTGCTGCGGACGAACCTTGGGAGGAGGAAACCTCGGAGCGAGAGGCGATGGCGGCATTGTTCTCAGCCCTTGCAAAGTTCGCCCCTCGGCCCGTCCCAGCGGGCGGCAGCGCCCGCTTGCCCCGCTGCGGGATCGAGGCGGTGGCGCAGCCCCATCCTAACCCAGCGCTGCGGGGCTGCGGCTCCTGCTCTATCTGACAGCCTGGCGCTGCTCGGGCGTCCCGTGCAAAGCCCGTGCTGTGTTAACCCAGCAGACTTCTCTCCGCTGTGGCACTGTAGGGAACGCAGCCTCGCGGTTTGCTGGTGGCGAGGAGCAATCCCCTTTTCTCGCATTCGAATCCCTCGTCCAGGCAGCCGGCTTCCGGGGAATCCCCCAGGTGATTCCAGCTGATGGATGAGCTGGGAATTTGGGACTGTGCGAGCGGGAGCGTGTGATCTCAGTGCTGCCACCAGCTGGGGCAGCCGGGGGAGCCACCTCCGGCTCCTGCCGAGCTCCCGGGAGAAGTCCCTGCCCAGGGAGCCGCGGCTGGGCTGGGGGCTGCGGGTGGATGCGATTCGGTGCCTGCAATGGGAGGAGAAAGGAAAGCTGGGTAGCGCTGAGAAGAGCGGCGAGCCGCTGCTCCCGTGGGTGCCTTGCTGCGTGCCAACCCCACGGCGTCCCTTTGCCACGGAGCCGTGCGGCGTGTCGAGCCCTGATAAGGCTCAGATCTGTCTGTCCTGCAGCGCTCGGGATGGGGTGAGGCTGCACCGAGGGTCTCCCATTGAGCCGCACAGCCCGACATCCTCTCCCAGCACGAGGGAAAGCGAGGCACGGCGGGATGGGCGGCTCAATCACTGCCATAACAACATCCCGCATCCCCGGGCCGTGGGGCGGCGGCCGTGCCCACCAACCAGCAGAAGGGTTAACGCTGCTCTCGCTCCCCGTCCCGTCCCGCACATGGGCTCCCTTTCATCTCTGGCCGGGGTCCAGCCGGAGTCTGCATGAATCACAGGCCACTCCCCTCCCCCCCCCCCTTAAGCCCCTTGGCCAGAGGCTTCTGCAGCCTTTTACTCACACAAACAAAAATAAATCTCGCTGCCGGCCTCTGAACTCTGCAAAGGCGAGTTTCCCTCTGGCTCCCCGAGCGGCCCGGAGCTGTGCGAGGGGACTTGGCACGCTCCCCGCCGACCTCGCTCTTTCACTCCCGGCGCATCCTGTGTCCTTCTCTCACCGGGCGGCCCGGGGAGCGGAATGGGACGTGACGGCCGGCACAGGCGTTGCTTGCAGCTGCCAGGAATCAGCTGGGTACGGCCTGTGAATGCCGGTGGGGACGGTGCCACACATGAGGAGCCCGGTGTCACCTGCACGGTCAGCCTGGATGGGGAGTATGCAGGGCTGCCCCCCTTTGGGTCTTTGGGGTGGTCGTTGCTTGCTGCGGTGCGTGGTTTTGCTCTGCCTTCCTGTCACTTTGGGTCTCTGCGTTGGGTTCTTCTCCATCGCCTCGTGGCAGTGCCTGGTGCATCGCTCCCCTATGCTCCCAAATGTTAAGGAGGAGCCCCATCAAACTTGTGTCACCCAGGACATCAAACCCCTCCTGGCTCAGCGTTGCCCCTGCCCAGGTTGGTCAAAGGCATCCCCAGCACAGGGCTGTGATGGTGGCCCCGTACCAAGATGCTGGTGCCACCATAGCTGCCCTTCAGTGCCCTTCTGAGCCCACGGGAGGGAGGCACGTGGGGGAAGGCTCTGGTTGCTGCCTTTTGGGTGGTGGCAGCATCAAGGCGTCTTGATTTAAAGCCAGATGACAGCACTTGCAAATGGATTTAAAACTACTTATTTCCACGGCCACTGCTGGCCCATGGAGCTCAGTGTTCCAGGGTGCCCCTGAGGTTTTGGTATGACATATAGAGGGATCAGATACCCCCAGAACGCTGGGCAGAACAGGGCTGGGATCAGCAGAAGGGGCTGGGCTGGACTGGGCTCCCCTCCTGGCCCTGGGGTGTTCCATGCGGGTGCAAACCCTATTTCACAAGAGTTCACGTGGTGGATGTGTTCCATACAGTGCTGCTGTGCTCCATGGGTGACCGGTTCCTATTAGAGGCAACAAACATCAGCGAGTCAAGGGAAGCTATTTTTAAGCAGAGGAAGCACTAGAATAGCATCCTGAGTTTTTTACGCCTGCGACTTACTGAAGAGTCCAAGTCCTTCGATAGCATCAAAAGTAACACAGGAGCTTTTTGATCCCATTTCGGCAAATAGTGCTGTGCAGAGGTTCAGGTACAGCCAGGGAGGGTTTCTAGTAGCACCCAGCAGACCCTCCCCATGTGTGTGAGCACCTCTGGTCTCCGGAGGGTGCGTGGGGCTCTATCAAGGACATCACTGGGACTTAGCAGGGCTGGAACCCACCTGGTTTCCCAGCTGGATGTTGTTGGAAAACACACGGTGTGT
Source organism: Excalfactoria chinensis (assembly GCF_039878825.1). Taxonomy (NCBI): domain Eukaryota; kingdom Metazoa; phylum Chordata; class Aves; order Galliformes; family Phasianidae; genus Excalfactoria; species Excalfactoria chinensis. Next base: position 4,440,317 of record NC_092843.1, on the reverse strand, counting down.
GCAGGACTTGGTGGGACAGAGTGAGGTGCTCAGCCAAGCATCCCCTCCCCACAGACCTCTCCTGCTTGGGGTTCCATGGTTTGGATGCTGTTGACATGACTCGTGTCCCAGGCTGGCTCGTTTTCACTGGTGGTCTTGTCATCTTGATACGTTTTCATCCACCCCTTTCCTCCCTGCTGTTTTGTATCAGGGTGGTGTGGATAGTCCTGACAACTGCCAGCCCTATAAAATGGGACAATACCTGAAACAAATCCACTTTGAAGGCTGGAACAGCCATTCCACAGCAGGGCTTAGGCAGGGCTGTGTTTTCCTATGAGGGTGCTGCTGGAGGTTTTCACCATCCCACTGTGTCCCCACAAGAGCCAGTGCTTGCAGGTGGGATGGACACAGCCTCCTGTACACGCCGTTCTTGCTGCAGGAGGCATGTGTGCCAACCAGGCTTATCTTTTGCTCCCAATGTCCACGGGTCACAGGGCTGACGTCTTTCTTACTCATCATGTGTCCTTCTCCCCCAGGCTGTGCTGAAAGACCAGAGTCAAATGAGGCAGATGGAGCTGGAGATAAGACCTGTCTTCCTGGTCCCAGACACCAATGGCTTCATCGACCACCTCAGCAGCTTGATAACACTGCTGGACTGCAGGAAGTTCATCCTGGTTGTGCCCCTGATCGGTGAGTAGCACGAGCACCAGGCATGGGCCTCCCCTCCATGCCAGCTCCCACTCTCCTGCCCCACATACATTGTGTGGTCCCAGTACTTGCTGCCTGAGCTGGGCACGACCCTGTTGCTTTTAGTTGTTGGAGCCACGTCTCACCCCCGCTGCTCCTTCGTGCTTTTCCCTTCCTGACGGCTTTCTGCCCACCGTGAGCTCCTCTTCCCGTGGTGCATGTAGGGGTGCCAGGGGCTGGGAGAGGCACACGGGTGTTAAGTGGGATTTGGAGGGAATTTTGGAAGCAGCAAGGAGGAGGAATTGTTAAACAATCAAAGCAGATAGCTTATCCCAGCAGAGCCGGGGCTTAGGCAGCCTGAGCAAATGGCCGGTCTGTGTCCCAGCGTCTCAGAGCTGCTCAAGCCCAGCCCTTCTTTTTATCCTTATAAAGCTTGCAGTAAAACAGCAAGCTGGTTCCCGTTATTGGTAAACACTCACCCTGGCAGATAACGGCTGTGCTGCTGGGTGGTCTCCCAGGGTGGCGGGAGGATTTGGTGAGATGCCTTTGCTCTGATTGTTTGATCACTCGTTGGGCTCGTGGTCGTGTTCCTCCGGCCGGTGCCGCACTGGGGCCAGCTGCAGCCCGGGTGCCAACCTGGCACAGAGGGGAGCTTGAGGGTAAAAGAAGGGGTCAGGGTAGGAGTGGGGCTGAGCCTCACAGATCCTGCAGGCTGCCCTCATCCCGGCTGCAGCCCCACAGGCACCTCCAGTGTGCAGGCAGCGAGGCGTACGCTCGTGCTGACCTCCTGCCCTGCAGCACACTGCATGCCTGCCCTCTGAGCAGGTGTGGGGCTTCCTCTCCGACTTCCAGCTCCATCAGCCCAAGAGTCAGCATCCAACAGCCACCCTTCCTGCAGGGTCTGGCTCTGGAAGGACTCTTAGAGCTGGGGACAGGACCCCTGGACAGGGAGAGTGGGGCTGTCTGGGGGCTCCGCAGCCTGGCACTGCAGTTGCACAGGGAAGGAAGCCAGCAGAGCCGTGGGGGCTGCGGAGTGCGCTCACACCTGGGAATGCTGACACCTTCCCTGGAGCCATGGCCCTGCCTCCTCTGTGCTCTCACAGGCATGAGCTGCAGGAGAGCGGGAAGCCCCGTTTCCTTCCCTAAACCAGGTGCTGCTGCCCTGAACCTGCAGAATGAGGGCTGGGCTGGGCAGGATAAGCCAGGGGCTGTGGTGTCACACCTCATTGCCAGGTGTGGGCTGTGCCCTGTCCACAGCACCGGGCACTCCTCACCGCTTATCCCAGGGCTGCAGCAAGGGGTTAAGCATGCAGCTTCGTGTTCCATTTATTTCTCTTGCTCTTTAACCTGCTCCGTGCTCCTTGAGGCTGACCCCACCATGGAGAAGCCAGGCCTGGTGCAGAAGCACAAACAAGCCTCCCCTTTGAAGCCTGTTTAGCTTGGAAGCAGGAAGGCGGATTTCGGGAGGGAATACCAGCTTTTCCTGTTTGATGTTCCGTTCTTGCAAGGCTCCCCCCACCCCTCACCCAGCCGTGCATTGTGTGGAAATGGCAGCATCAGGTCGTTGAAAGCAGTAGCAAGAGGAGCAGACTGCGAGCGAGGAGCAAAGCAGCTCCATGCAGCTTTAATTTGAATACCCAGACAGTGAGTGCCAGTCTCACCATGGAACAGAGCGATCACGCAGGCTCCCTGGGCAGTGATTCACAGCACTGGGGAGAGGCCTCAGACCCCGAGCTCTCTCCTCGAACCCCCAAGGAATGCATAGTTCCCACTTGAACTCAGGACTTGGCTCCAAGCTCGGAAACAATCTTCAGAAATGAAGCCATGGCTAAAACACACACTGCGCGCACAGAGGCTCCCTCACACACACGTGCACACCAGCCCAGCCTTGCACACACGCATCCCTGTGCACGAACGCATGTGAGGATGCTCGTGTGCACATCTGGACACAAACCATCGTGCTCCCGGCCTCGCTGCGAGCTGCCTTGGCCGCGTTTTGCTCACACACACAGAGCAGTTCTGGGTGCACCGCGGGGTGCGTTCCTCCTGGCGTCCCTTGGGCACTGCTCAGCCCGGGGGGCTGCTGAGGCTGTGTGCCTGCTGCTTGGCAGCCGGACAGGAGGCTCCGAGCCCTGACAGTCTCCAGTGAAACCAAACGGGCTGGGAATCTGCCTGATCCCAGGCTTGAGCTCGGCTTCAGCAACATGTGTCAGGACAGATGTGAAAACTCTGTGTCAGCCCCAGATGGGTGAGGTGTTGAAGAGAGTGTCTCCCCTGCGGGCGGCCTGGGGGAGTGGCTTCAGGTGTGAAAACAGGGCCAGGACTCAGTGGAGCGGGAGCTGCCTGCTTCTGCATGTGACCCCGCTTGCACACGCAGCTTTCTGCATCTGAAAGCAAGCCCAGGGGGTTGGGAGAAGGAGCAGAGCGGGGCGGCATGGCTTGAATCAGGAGGCATGATAGCCAGATCCCCTTGAGCCATCAGCTTTCTGACCCCCCCCCAGCAATCACAAGGGAAGGTGAACGGGTTGGGCTCATGGCTGCGTTTCACAGGGCACGGTGCCTTCAGGGAGCGCTGCAGGGCAGAGGTCCCCATGCTCTCAGGGCTGAGGCAGGTGACACGCAGAGGTGGAAGGCAGCAAAGCTTTTCCAGACCTGCGGCCAAGTCCAGGAGTGCAGGGACGCTGCGGCAGCTGAACCCAGATTTCCTGAGCCAGCTCCCAGTGTCCCAGCCCTGAGGCTTTGGCAACTCGTACGTTTCAGCAGCGGGTCACGAGAGCACCTTGTCCCTTAGTAACTGTACCTCCTCTTCCTGTTTGAAGTGATAAACGAGCTGGATGGCCTGGCCAAGGGCCCGGAGATGGAGCACCGAGCTGCAGGCTATGCCCGCCAAGTGCAGGAGAGAGCCAGGAAGTCCATCGAGTTCCTGGAGGAGAGGTTCGAGGGCCGTGACAACTGCCTGAGGGCTCTGACCAGCCGAGGCAACGAGCTGGAGTCCATCTCCTTCCGCAGTGAAGACACCACCGGCCAGCAGGTAAGGAACACAGCCCTGCGAGGATGGAGGCACTGAGGCAGTGCTGCCTGTGCACGCTATAGGGCTGGATGCTTCCCCAGGGACCTGTCCTTTTGCAGGCTCACAGCAGCCCTGGTCTCCACTGAGCTGCAACACCATCTCCAGGGCAGTGCAGAAATGAGGGTGATGGGGCTGCAGGGTTTTGGGTTTTTTTTCTGCTGGGAGTAACATTGCCCTTTTCTTCCAGGGCAACAATGACGACCTGATTCTGTCCTGCTGCCTCCACTATTGCAACGACAAGGCCAAGGATTTCATGCCCTCTAACAAAGGTAGAACAACCTCACATCCTCTTTGTCCCTTCTCTGTTGCAGCCCACAGGCTCTGCTCATTTCTCTTTTTGTGGCCCTTGGAGCCCATACCTCCGCATTTGGCCTCTTTCAGCACCAAGGTGTCACCTCCTGCCCCCACTCAGCCCCAGGCTGTGGCCCATCCTGCTGTGTTTCCAAACGTTTGCTCACCTCTAGGTGCACCTTCTGGGACTCCCCAGCCTGTGAGAAGACCCCTCCATACGCACACAGAGACACTTTGTGGTGCTGGCAGCACAACTGTTAGTGGTTGTTGTCCCCCAGAGTACGCATCGAGGCCATAAAACCACATGTCAGGGCCTTTTGCTTTCCCTTCATCCTCCCAGAGTGGAAAGAGCAGATGCAGATGCAACTATCTGCCCATACAGGGCCGTCTCCTGCCACTGCGTGCCACAGCCATGGCTGCAGCAGAAGGTCAAGGGCTCCTTCCACGAGCCCCAGTGCCTCCTGGATGGAGCTGTTTTCCTCCTGATGCCCCACTGGCACTGGCAGCATGTGCTGGGACCAGACAGCCCCAGTGTGCTGCCAGGGCAGTGTGGATGGGAATTAGATCAGCAGCTGCCCAAGAAATCAACCCACATTTGTCAGCGCGAATTCTTAGCAGCTTAACTTGTCAGATTCACAGAGAAACCGTCACCAAATGTTTATGTGCAAATGATGCTGAATTTTGAAATCATGTGGATTATGGCGAATGGGGCCTGACAAGCTGACAGCCTCTGGTTTGTAACAAGGAGGCGCGTCACCAGCTCGGAGCAGAGGATGTTTATTGTTACACATTTCTTAAAGTGTCCGCACAAAACCTTCCAATCCTGCTTTCATCAGCCCTCGGACCCAGGCCTGCCCTCCCACAGCCACCCCACGGCCGCCCCACACTTCCCTTCCTCCCATCACCTCCCCACCATCCTCAGCCCCAACACCACCATGGCAGCCCGTGCTCGTCGCTAACCTCCCCTTCCCTTTGGCTTGCTACTCCTGGCGCGGCCAATCTGGGCCCATGTTGGGCTCCCATAAACTCTGTTTTTTCCATTCCAATCCTGGCTCAGAGGCACTGTGTTTCCTGTGCTCGTAGGAACAGTACTCTGGTCACAGGACCCAGCTGCTTACACATACCCCATATGCTTCCCCTGCTCCGCACACACGTAAGCGTGGCTCCCATATCCCCAGCCTGGCGTGTTGCGTGCGGGGCAGCTCATCCATCTGGGGGCAAGATCCCTTCAGTTATTTCTCAGCCTTCAGCTCTTGTCTGTCTGAGCCTCAGCCAGAAACGCCTTGGTGGCAGTGGCTACTCCAAAAGCTTCTCGAACGAAAGGTTCGTTTTAGATCTTATAATGAGATCGCCAGAATAATAGCACCAGCTTCCTGCTGGAGCCAGGGTCGCGGGCTGTCTTCCTGGCCTGGGTCAGGCGAAGGCACCTCCTGTTCCCAGCGCTGAGCACTTCCCTGCTTTGGGCAGTGGGGTTTCGCCTGCAGGGGACGGGCAGAGCGCATAGATTATCCCCAAAGCAGAGCAAGGGGAATAGCAGAAGGCCTCCAAAATGAGGTGCGTCTCCAAGCCACGTTGGGAGACCTCAGCTGTCAGCAGGGAGCCCAGGAGCACTGTGAGGCTGCGGGGTTTTGGGGTGCAGAGCACACATGGGGACAGCGTGGTACGAGAGCACAGCTCTGCCATTCACTCCGCTCTGGTTTTATTTCCATCCAGACGATCCCATCCGTTTGCTCCGCGAAGTGGTTCTGCTGACGGACGATCGCAACCTGCGAGTCAAAGCTCTGACCCGCAACGTGCCCGTGAGGGACATCCCCACCTTCCTCAAATGGGCCCAGGAGGGCTGAGGAGGGGGCCGAGCAGGGAGGAGAGCCCCTGAGTGAGTAACGCAGAGTGTTACGGTGGGAGACCGGCTCCGCAGGCAGCCCTCACCGCCACCGCCTTCCAGCCCACAATGAACAATAAACGCCACGTCTTCAACCCACCCCACATGGCCGTGCTGCGAAGGGCCCCCCCGGGGGGCGCAGGAGAGCTGGGAAGGTCATTGCCGTGGATGGTTCACGTGGAGGCTGGGACGTTGAGTGTCCCCGTGGCCTTCGGGCGGTGCTGGAGCAGAGCTGAAGAGCCCTGCTGTGTAGGGAAGCTTTGGGTGACCCCATGCCGGATCGCCGGCCTTTTGCTTGGTTTGCTTGGTTGCAGAGAGCTCACGTCATCAGTTGGTGTCTCTTCGGGTTTGTAGGCTGTACAGGGCAGAGATTGGGGATGCAACGGTGAAGACTTTGGGATTGCTTGGTCTCGCTCAGCCCCAAGAGCTGAGCCTTTGGGAGCTGCTGTGGACTTCAAGGGCAGGTCTCCTCCTGCCCAGCTGTGTGCCCCGCATTCTCCATCATCCCTGTCCAGCCTGTTCCTCCTGCATGTCTCAGGCTACATTGGTTCCCCATCCCATCCCCGCTTCCACCCCACAGAGGAGAACGCTGCCTGCTGCTTGCAGAGATGCTCGTCCTCTCTGGTGCAGGGTTTGCTTTTTCAGTTTCGTTTCAGACTTCAGCATAGGATCGTTTTCAGGTGTGTGCCCTGCCTGCTTTCTGGGGGGGGAGGGCTTTAACACCCCTGATCCCCCCCACAGCTGCTTTCTGTTCTGCTCCCCTCCCACAACAGACGTTACCTGTTCCCACCTCTCTTCCCCTTACCCCTGCTTCCCACACCGCTACTTTTAGCCACATTTTCAGCTCAGGGCTCAGCGTGAGGTCAGCGAAGCCCTTTGAGTCCCCAAGGAGCCCAGGACAAGCTGTTTGGGGACTGGCAAAGCCTGGGCAGTGTGCCTGGCCCCGAGCCCAGCTGTGAGGGTCCCCTCTTGAGTCATCCCAAGCCCTGCAGGGATCCTGCTGTCTCCCACACCACATCACATTGTCCCCACCACCAAGCCCTCATCCCCATGGCACTCCAGATACAGAAGACACGAGGGAGAGTTTGCCCATGAACTGGCATCCCTGGAGCTCCGTCACGCCTCGGTCCCATCAGCACAGAGCAGGACTGACCCCAGGGCCACCTCCAGTTCCCACCGGCGCACTGCAGAGGATGCAGCAGGACCGAGCTCAGTGTTTTCCTTTCCTGCGTGGGTGGCTCGGACCTGGTGTCTGCAACAGAGCACGTTCAAGCAGGAAGCTCACTGTCATCCATGCCATGGTGAGGACCAAAGTGGGGCTCAGGGCCTGAGCAGCGCGCATGGACAAGCAGCAGTTGTGCTCACCTGTACCATACACGTGTCCTGGCAAAGGGCTCAGCGCAGGTGCAGAACTGCACAGTGCAAACTGGGGGTCCCCAGGCAGCTCAGCCACCTGCAGGAGGGTGCACGGAGTGATCGCGGGTTTACACGAGCACCCAGGACTCAACCTGTGCCGCACAGCGCTGGGCGTAAGCAGCGTGTAGAATCCTCAAAGCTGAGTGCATTGGAAACGTGTTCTCACCGCCCTGCACGCTGTGCTGGATGCCCACCACACTGGGGGGCTCATTGGGCAGCACAGTGTGGTCTCACCGGGCTGAGCGCGCCGGGGCCACCCGCGCCAGCCCTTTGTTGGGGAGGTGGCCGCGTTCGGGTGATTTTGTTAAGATGGTTTTAATCATTTTTAGTATTAAACACTTGTCTGTGCAGCCCGTTGTCTCTCTTGCCGTCAGTGGGCACATCACTGTAGATGGGGAGGCGGTGGGGACGTATGGCAGCACGGTGTGACCCTGCTGTTCTGCACCTTCCCTGTTAATGAATGGGACTCTGGGCAAACAGCTTCTCCTCCCCTCCCACGGCCCCACACCACCCACCCAGCGCAGCCCCGTGGGGTTCATCCCTGCTCCCCATCCCAGCCCCATGCATCGGGGCTGCCAGAGAAGGACACGAGGCTCTGTGTGTTAATGTCACTTTATTGCTTGTTCCGTTTCGACTATAGAAAAAAGGGCGAGGAGCCCGTGTACAAATTGGACGTGATACAGACCCCGCTGGGCGCTTCCAGCTGTGCTTTGGGTGCAGCTGCTGCCGGTGCTCCACCTCCAAAATGGGCACAGATGCCCGGTGGCAGCTCTGGCCGGATACTGGCAAACCCCGGGGGGACCCGAGTGACCCCTGCCTGTCCCTGGCTGGGTGCAGACACCTGGGTGCACGAGGGCTCACTGCAGAGCAGCCAGCGCAGCGTAAGGCACAGTGGCTGCGAGGCTGGGGACAGTCACTGCCCCGGGGCCTCGTGTGCAAAGGAGAGGAGGGGGCACGGGGAGGGGAGAAGCTTCACATTAGCCCCAGGCAGAAGGGTCGTGGGCCTGGGTGGGGGGTCCAGACTTAGGGAGGGGTCACAAGAGGGGTGTCGCAGTGCCAGGGGTGCCCCTCGGGGGCTCGACCCGCTGTCATTGCAGCCCAGCCCGGGGGGCTCAGCTCCCCCCAGTGCTGCTCCCAGCCCCTTCCCGCGGCCCCGCGCCTCCGCTGCCCACGTCCACGTAGCTGACAAACCCAACCGCTTTGTCTTTGTCATAAACTCCCGGCCCGAGGCTCCCCAAACCCAACCCGACCCAGCTGAGCTGGGGACGGGGATCTTTGGCAATAAAAGAGGTGGGCCCGAGGGCACAACCACCCCACAGGACGGCGGCTCCCGGGGGTTCCTCCACCCCATTGGGCCCCGGGCATCCCTGATGGCGAGCGCTGTGGGGCAGGGTGCAGGGGCTCAGTCTGTGACAAGGCCCTGCCCCACCTCCCGAAAACACTGGCGGCTGAGGGCTGAAGCCGGAGAGCTCAGTGCTGCTCCACATTGAGGAGCATCGTGTTTCCCCGGTCACCATCCCTGACCCCCACCAACACCCCGCGTGAGCCTTCTCCATCAGTCTGTCCCCAAGCTCCCAGCACAGCCCCGGGGAGGAGGAGGCCCTTCGCTGTGGCCGCGATGGACGAAGTACTCACGGCCCCACGGCAGTGATGGCGGCACAGTCTGGGTTCCATCACAGCAGAGCTGAGCTCCATTGGGTCCCGCCACGGGGCGGGCAGAGATGGGGACAGCCCCGAGGTAAGGAGCGGGCTCATGTCCTCCAAAGCCTCAGGGCTCAGGCTGGCGGCACAGCGGGGTGAGCCGGGAGGTCAGTCCCTGAATATCGGCTTCTCCCCACCGCTCACGGCGGGACGCGCCATCCAGCCGGCCCGGGGCAGCTCTCATGGGACCCCCTGCTCCGAGCGAGTTCTCCGGGGCCGAGCACCCACCACCTCCATCCCCGCCCTGCAGAGGCACGGGGATCCCCAGGGCCCCCCCTCTGTCGGGCGCTACGGGGGTGAGTAGCGCTCTATGGTCCGTGCAGCGTCGGCATGGAGGTGCGGAGCCTGCGCCAACACCTCGGCCGCTTTGTCCTGGCTCAGCCCCAGGTGCTCGGCCGTGAACTTGGCCAACGGGTAGAGGCTCTCCATGGCCTTGGGGTCGCTGAGGAAGTGTGAGGTGTGGGACAGCAGCTCGGCCGCCTTCTCCTGCTTGAGCCCCAGCTGGTCGGCGGTGAGCCGCGCCATGGCGTAGACGCTGTCGGGGAAGTCCAGCTTGGCTTTGCCGTCGGGGCCGGCCGTGTGCATCTTCATGTGGCTGATGAGGTTGCGCTGTTGGGCGAACTTGCCTCCGCACACCTGGCACTCGTAGGGCTTTTCCCCGGAGTGGATGCGCATGTGCTCGGTCAGGCGGTACTGCCGGGTGAAGCGCATCCCGCAGGCGTCGCAGGCGAAGGGCTTGAGGCCGAGGTGGCTGCGCATGTGGCGGGTCATGGTGCCTCGCTGCGTGAACTTCTTCCCGCAGATGGTGCAGGGGTAAGGCCGTGTCAGCCAGTGCGTCTTCTCGTGCTGCCGCAGCGTGGCTGGGTCCTTGTAGGACTTGTCGCAGGACGAGCAGCGGTACGGCCGCAGGATGTCCCCCAGCCCTGCGCCGCCCTTATCCAAGAAGGGCACGGCCTGCTCGGCCGCCGCTTTGTGGTACAGCTCCTCTTCGTTGTGGGCCTCCACGTGAGCGTTGAGCTGCTCGGAGCTGGGGAAGCCCTTCCCGCAGGGGATGCAGACGTACAGGTTGTCGCCCAGGCTCTCGGGCTCATAGCCCAGGTGGTTGCAGTAGCGGTCCAACGCATCGCCGGGTGATGGCCCCTCGCTGCTGCCCGTCTCCTCGCTGGTGCTGTTGTCGGGCTCCAGGTCGTTGCTCTCCACGCTGGGATAGCGTGGCTGTGGGGCGGCGGGCGGCGATTCGGCTTTTTCCTCCCTCTCCAGCTCCTTCTCTGCCTCCCCTTCGTCCAGGTAGGGCCCCAGCGGCTCGTGCTTCATCCAGCGGTACATCAGCTCGCGCCCATCGCTGCGGGGCAGGGGGGGCTCGGTGCAAGGCGGCGTGCCACGGAATGGGTCAGTGGCGTGGGGGTGTCCCCCCGGTTCCCCACCCGGTGGCGAGTCCTTGTAGGCAGCGGGGTGGCCGGCCAGGAGCCCCCCGCTCACAGGGGGGCTGTCGTGCCGTGGGGGCAAGGAGGGCTCGCGGGGCTCTGCAGGCAGCAGGCGGTCGGTGGGCAGCAGCTGGGCGGAGGGGCCAGTGGGGCTCTTCTTGGAGAGGTCGAGGCCGCACGGTGGCGAGCAGTGCCGCTCAGGGGGGCACAGCCCGTGGGGGTGCAGCGGGGTGCCCTGCGAGGCCGACGCGTAGAGCTCCCCACACTGAGTGTTGAGCGGGGCCGCCGGCTCCACGGGCTGCAGATCGACGGGTCGTGGCGTCCCCGAGTAGCAAGCCTGGATGACCGGCGTGGCGGCACGCAGCCCCCGGCCCAGCTTGTAGGGCGCGTAGCCCCCACGCAGGTGGCAGTACTTCCCGCTGCGTTTCAGCTTCTTCTTGCACAGTGCCACCAAGCCGGGGATCTGCAGGTAGCTGGCGGCCGCCAGCACAGCCCCCAAGCTCTGCTCGCCTCCCGGCTCGCATTCACCCAATCGCCCGGTGTAGATGAAATCGAGGATGAGGCGGAAGATGCCGGGGCTCACCATCTCGTGGTCCAGGTTGAGCAGGTTGTCGTGCACCACCAGCGACTTGAGGTAGGCGCTGCTGGCCGCCAGGATGTTCTTGTGAGCGCGGAAGAGCGCGTTCTGCACCACGATGATCACGTCGCACAGGAAACCCTTCGTGCGCTGCGTGTTCAGCTGCAGCAGCAGCTGCCGCGAGTGGCTCGGCACCTCCATGGCCTCCAGCATCGCGCCGCGCACCCGCCGCCCTGCAACAAACGGCCCCGTCAGCCCAACGCCTGTAGGGGATGTAGGGAGGGTAGGGCACTACGGGGGCGGGGGAGGACGTGGTGGGGGGGGGGGGGGTTGCTCAGCCCACCTCAACCCCAACCCCGGTTCTCTCTCCCCCGCTGCGTTCTGGCTGCTCTGAGCGCAGCTTTCCCTGTGCCACGCTTATATCGGGGCTCGCTTCGCACCGGCCGATGGGGCGGGGAGTGGGGTACAAACCCCCAGAGGCTCAGATTTAGGCTCAAATATTCTTTTTATTTTGGGGGGGGGGGAGAGAAAATGACATCATCCCCCCCACACACACCTCCCCGCCCCCGCTCGCTTCCAGCCCCCCCCCCGCTCCCACCTGCCGCTGCCCTCACCGGAGGAAACGGGGGAGTTGGGGGGGGGAGAAAGCGGAGAAAAGCGGCCGTCCCGCTGCCCTCCGAAGAGCCCCGGGGCCGCCCGCCCCCCCGGGGCCGCCGCTCGCCGTTACCTGCGCCGCTCCCCGCTCCCCGCAGCGCTCCTCCAGGCTCTTATGGCCCCGCTCCCGGGAGGCGGCCGGCCGTGCCCCCGGCGCCCCCCGCCCCCGTTTCCTGCGAGGTGAGCGGGGAGGACGAGGGAGGGTAAGGAGGTGGGGGTAGGGGGGGGTGGGGGGGAAACGGGACCTCCCCTCCCCGCCTCCCCTCCCGGTGCCGCCCCGGTGAGTGCCCCCCGAGCGCCGTCGGAGCCGCGGTGCCGGTTTACCTGCCCGTCCGCTGCCCTCCGCCAGCCAGCCGAGCTCTCGGTGGACTCTCATGGCTCAGCCCCGGGGGGGCCGTCGCCGGGCGCTGCCCTCCGCCCTCCGCCGCCGCTCCATTCCCGGCGCTGCCGACCGCCCGTACGCCCCTCGGAGCGGTCGGCGGCGGCGGTTCCTCGGGGCTCCCGACGCCGCCAGCTCGGAGGTGAAACCCGGGCTGCGAACTCCCCCTGACCCCGGCCTGAACTCCGAGCAGCGCCGCTGGCTGTTAAAGGGACGGCGGGAGGTTTCCTCCTCCCCTCCCCGGGCGGGGCACGCAGCAGCCGGGCCCCCCCCTTCTCCTCCTCCTCCTCCTCCTTCTCCTCCTCTTTTCTCCGAGCCCTAATTCCCCTCGGCCCCGGTGGGAGCGGGAGAAACGGGCGGCGCCGCCTCCCGCACGGCCCCACCGCCCCTTCGAGGGTCTCAATCCCGGCGGCGGCTTTGCCCACCCCTCCCCGACTCTCCCGGGTTCCTCCGCTGTTCCCGACCCCTCTTTTCTCCCCCATTTCTCCGTGTCCAGGCTCAGGCTTCCCCCCCTCCCCATCCATCAGCCCGACCAGGTGAGCCCCGACGGCGCGTCCGCCGCGCCCCGACGGCACTTACCCCGCAGCGCCCCGTCTCCTCCGCCGCCCTCGCTGCCGCTGCCCGGTACCGCTCGTCGGGCTCCATCTAGCGGCGCCCGCTGCGCTCCGCCCCCGCCGTCGGGGTTTTTGGGTGGGAGAGGAGGGGGGGGGTGAAGAGCTCCTCCCCGTGCAGGTGCGCGGTTCCCCCGACGGGGCGTCCAGTGGAGGTGGTGGGAATGGGAGTAGAGGTCGATGGGTTTGGTCGGTGGGGTGGTTTTTTAGAGGAGAGGGGAGCGGGTGGGAAGGAAGGGCGGCCCCGGGGGGGACACAGCGACGTGTCCCCCCGCTCCTAGCGAGGCGGGTTGAGCTTCGTGCTTTCGCTTCTCCTTTCTCACAGCCGCGGCCATTTGTGGAAGCCCGGAGGGCGGCACAGCAACAGGCATCTCCCCCCGGGGGTCACCCCGCAGCCGGGCACGGCACCCCAAAGATCTCCCGTCCACCCGCCCGACCCCGGGGGGGTCTCCCCCCAAATCCCACCGCGCAGTGCCGGCCCTCCCGTTGTTCCCTACGGGCTTCTCCAAGCGAGTTTGACCGCAGCGGGATGGAACCGCTCAGCCCCAAACCCAACATCGGGCGACATCGGGATCCTGGGAGCGGAGCGAGCGCTGACCTTCATTGCGGAGCAGTGATTTCATCCCACCCCCTCGGGCGCTGATTTCCCCCCCACCCTCCTCTCTTTATATATATCTCTATATACATAATTTTTGTGGGCTTTCCCCCCCCCCCCCTGTTCAATTAACGGCTGGAAGTGTTTCAGGTTCTGGCAGGGAGCTTTGGACGTCGCTGTGAGCGATGACTCCCGCGGGCTGCGTCCGCGTAATTTATGGGGCCGAGCTGCATCAATCACAGCGGCTCCCCGACAGCTGCCCACCCCCCTCCTCCCACCCCCCCCCCCCGGGACCCCGGGCTGCCCCCGCTACCTGCTGAGTGACTGAGCCCGGCGGGGGTGGGGGTTGAGGGGGGGGGGGGGGGAAACACCTCCGACTCCTTCACCTTTTTCTCGCAGCTCAAAAGCTGGGGCAGGTGGAGGGGGTGAGCTCAGCCCCGCGGCCCCGACATCTCAGAGCAGAGCTGTCCCTTTTCGCCCTGTTCCGCCGCAGGCAGAGCTGGTGAACGGGAGTGCTCAGGAAGAGAAGGAAAGGGGGGGGGGGGGGGGGAAGGTGAAAAAAGGGGGCATTTTCGCCTCAATGTGCAGCGCAGATTGGAAACAGCTCTGCTTAAGTCATTGGCTCTGTTGGGAGGTCTGAGCTGGAGCGTCTCCCGCCTGTGCCCCCTCCCCACGATCAATCACGGCGCAGCAAATTAGCCCAGATGCCGGGAGATTGGGTTCAAATCCAGCTGTGGTTTGGATCGCACTCGCACGCCTGGCTTCATGTGGGACCTGGGCTGTTGGACAGGATGCAGCCCCCCGGTCTCTGTAGGGCCCCGTTTCCCAGCGCAGCCTCTCCCCGAAGCCCACACACATGTGTTCGATTACGGCGTTGGCCAGCCGGGCCGCATCCGGCACCGCCAGGAGCCTGGAGCCCCGCTGGCAGCTCGCACTTCATTTTCCCGGCGGTGCCGGGGGCACAGCAGCCCCCACAGCCCATGTGTGGCCCCTTTACGGAGGCTGAGTCCCTTCCCGACACGGTGGCACCCGGTCCCGTTCGTGCACCGGCATCGCTGAGCTGAGGCCGTGAAACTCGTGACAGCAGTGAGCTGCCCTCTGGTTGGGTGTGGGCTGTAGGGTTACCTTCTGTGCCTGTGCTGAGCTCTTCCAGGTGCCCTCCGGTACCACGGGCCCCTGTTTTGGGGCTAAGGGCTGCACTGTGCTGCATGGCCCCGGTGGGGCAGGGTGGGTGAGGGTGGTGCTGGGATGGGTGAAAGGCTCTTCTCTATGGGGTGATGCTTTGTGGGGCAGTGGGGATCTCTTCCTTGTGGGGCAGTGCCATGGGAAGTGATGACACTCCTTTCCTGTGGGGTGGGTTGGGGGACCCCTCCCTGGGGGGCAACGTGCAGATAGATGAGGGGTTCCTCCCCCAAGAGGCAGTGTCCTGTCAGACCCCTCCTTGCGGGGGCGATGCTCAGCTGAACGAGGGGCAGAATCCCACCGCGGCTGAGCTTAAAGGTCCCTGTGGTCCCAGCCAGTCCCACAGTGCCCTCCCCCCACCCCCAGAGCCGGTGCCAGCACCACATTCAGATCCTTATGGAGGACACCCCACAGCCCCCCGGGTCCCCATGTGCTCCCACCGGGACATCGTCACCCTTTGCTGCCCACCAGGACCCCGTGGGCTGCCAGGTTGTATCCCACACCCCGTGCCCAGGGATCCCAGTGCAGGGCTCTGCACGGCTCCTTGTTGACCCTCAGGAGGTTCCCATCACCTTGGTGGGGAGATGGGACCCTTTTCTTTGTGGGGTGACACTTGATGGGGCAGCGGGTTCCCCTTCGGTGTGGGATGATGCTCACCCATACAAGCAGAACCCTCTCTGCCAAGTGATGTTTAATGGGTAAGTGAGAGCCCTTATAAGTGAGGATATATATAAGTGAGGATACCTTCAGGATGACCCTCAGGCAGGGGACCCCATTCCTTTGGCACGATGTTTGGGACTCCATAATCCTGGCTCAGTGGTGATGGGATCCCATCCCTTTGGGACAACGTATGACAGGATGATGGGACCGCATCCCTTTGGTGGGATGATGGGATCGATTCCTTTGGGACGATGATGATGGAACCCCATCCCTTCGGGTTGATGCTCCGTAGGACAACAGGACACACTGTAGGACGGTGCTCGATTGGATGAGGAACGCTTCCAGCAGCTCAGTAAGGGCTGGAATCATCTTTCCATATCGGGAAGCGCTTCAGACCCCACGGGCGACCTGAAACCCCTCTTTCTACCACCACCCCTTCCACTACGGGACGCTTATAGGACGGAGGGGCTGAGGATGGGCTGCCTCAAACCCCACTAGATGGCAGCAACGGGCTGCGCTCCGGGACACAACACCCCCCCACAACCCCCCCACCGCCGCCCCCTCGGGGACCGGGGGGCTGCTTTTCGTCCCGAACGGTTCCCAACGGGGGGACGTGGGAGGGGTGGGTGGGTGAGGGGTGAAAAGCGGCCCCCGGTCCCGGAGGGGGCGGCAGCGGCGGCTCCGGGGGAGGCAGTGCGCAGCCGGTACCGGTGGGCCGTCCCCGGTGCTGACTAATCCCGGGGCTGAGTCACGGCTGCGGCGGGCAGCGCTGCGGCAACGGAGCCTCCGAAAACCGGAGAGAGCCCCGACGGGGCGGGAGCTGAGAAAGGGCTAAAAGTGGTGGGGGGACACGGAGAGAGGGATATAAGGGGGGATGAGTGTGTGTGTGTGTGTGATGGGGGGTATGTTATGGGGTTTTGGGGTGGTAGCGGGCTCCCATTGGAATGGGGGCCTGGGGGAAGAGGAGGGGGGAGAGGGAGGAAGGCTGGATGTGGGGTGTCAGTGGGGAGTGGGGTTTGGGTGGGTGTTAGGGGGGTCGCGGCCTTACGCAGCGGCGGGTGCTGGCGGCGCGGTGCTGCTGTCAATGACAACGCCGCTGTTGCC
Organism: Excalfactoria chinensis; assembly: GCF_039878825.1. Classification (NCBI taxonomy): domain Eukaryota; kingdom Metazoa; phylum Chordata; class Aves; order Galliformes; family Phasianidae; genus Excalfactoria; species Excalfactoria chinensis. Next base: position 4,424,105 of record NC_092843.1, on the reverse strand, counting down.
GTGGCGACAGCTATGATGCTTCGCCAGAGCCCAGTGAGGTCAGAAGGCTCCGGCAGGAACCGGGGGGGGCGTTATAGGGGGGGGGGGGGATATGGGATGCGGACCACCGGGGGAAGGGTCCCCCCCATGTCCCCCTGGATGTGGGTTTAGTCTCACTCGGCTCGGGGTGCTGACACTTGGGATGGGGAGGGGAGTTACATTTAGGAATTCACCCAAACCGGCTCATTGGGAACACAGCAGTTTTGGGGTCTCGGTGCCCCCCAACTTGGGATCGTGCCCCCGGCCCCCTGCTAGGCTGCATTAGGGCAGCACGGTGCTGCAGTGGGGAAGCTGCAATGTTTTGGGGGGGGGGGAGGAAGCTCCAAACTCCCCCCCCCCCAATACACACAGACACACATACAGACACACACACACCTTGTTGTGCCCCTTCCTCCTGCAGGACACCCATGGCTGCTCACGGGGGAAGTGATGCCATGATATGGGGTGGATGGACACGGCGCAGGTGCATGGGGGGCACCCTCAGGCTTGGACACCCCCAGGGCTCTGTGCTATTTCCCCCTGAGCACAACCCCACGTAGCCGAGCTTATGGGCACGGTGGGGGAGTTGGGTGTCTATGGGGTGACCCCATAGAGGACTGTCGGGTCCCTCTGTGGGGTTCACCCCCAACGGGGCTGCGGGAGGAGGGATACGGGGATCGGGGCTGCCCCTCTACGCATCCCCACAGGGGATGGATACCCTGGGGTGGGGGGGGGGATGTCGGGGTCCCGGTACGGCCCGGACCCCCCTCCCCACCTGCGGGCCGTTGCCCTCCCCCCGCCCCGATATAAATAGTAGCGTCTTCCCGTTCCCTAAATTTCCTCGCTGACGTAGCGCTCACGTCATTGTGTAGGTTGATGCTTTTCTATGAATGAGCCGAGATCCCCGTTACTACGAGCCCGATCCTATAAAAGCTCCGCGCTCTGCGGACAGAGCAGCATCACCACACCGGCACCGGCACCGAACCGGGGGGAGAACCGCGGGGCTCCGGGTCCGGACCGGGAAGTGTCGGGGTCCGGGGGGAGGTAAGGCTGAACCCGCCCCCCCATTCCAGGTAAGCGGGGACTGGAGGGGGCAGCGCAGCCCCGCGGCATCGAGCGCTGCACCTGTATGTGGGGGGGGGGGGGTGATGGGGAACGGGATCGGGACGGGGAAGGGGGTGGGGGGGTGACTCTGCGGCGGGGGGGGGGGCGGATCGGGGCCGCCTGGCGCAGCCCCACGTGCGGAGGGGGCGGTGGGGTCGGGGCGCGGCGCCGGTGGGGGCGGGCGCGGGGGCGGAGCCGCCCCGGGGAAGGGGCGGGGGGGGGGGGGGGGGGGAGGCGGTGGCCCCCCCCACACTTTGCGGTGTTTATGTGAGTGCGTGTGTTTGGACACCGTCTACCCCCCCCCCTCCCCTCCGCCCCCCCGCGCTGTTTGCTGCGGGTGACATTGGCATCCCACTGTCTCCGCATCCAGCCCCGACGTGCCCCCCCCCACCCCGCACCGTCAATCCCCCCCCCCCCCCTTTCCCTTCCCCCTCCCTCCATACCCCGCAATGGGACACCGCACCCCCAACACCCCGAGCTCTGTGTCGCCTTCACCCCGACCGTCGGAAGAGCGTGGAGAGACCCCGTCGAGGAGAGCCCGAGTCAGCGCATCGGCACCTTGGCTCTAGACTGCTTACTGCTGCGTAGGGACAGGACAGTAACAGTCTACAGTCATGGCTACTGAAGCATGACCCACCGGCACCGGCACCGGCACCGCCGTGGGGCGGGGGGAGCGGTCCCGGGAGGGGCTGGGGGGGTGGGGGGGGGCTGGAGCTGTCCCGCGTGCTGAGCCGTCGAGGCGGCCGGGAGCGTCCCGCGGGGTGAAGACGGGATGGGGGTCCGCTGCCCGCCTGACCCCTCTCTCTCTTTCCACCCTCTCCTCCCCCTCCCGCAGACACTGAGACCCCACGGCGGACGCCCCCCGCTGCAGCCCAGGTAGGGGGGTTCCCCCCGACGGGGCGAACACGCGTGGGCCGGCGGGAGGGCCGGGCTGTGCTGGGGGGGTGGTGGAGGGTGAAGAGGGGCTTCCTCCGCACGCCGACTGTCCCCCCACGCTGCGGGGCGGGGGCGCTCGCTGCGGTTTTGGGGGCCGCCCCCTCGCTGTCGCCAGGCACCGGCTGCGTCCCCTTCTACCTCCACCCCCAACCCCCCCCCCCTCCTCGACGTCGCCCGGGCGACCGTGGCTTTAGATTGTTACTGTGCTGCTGGGGGGGTAACAGTCTACAGCCATGGTCGCCGGGCCCGGCGCACTCGCAGCGCGGGCAGCACCCCCCGGAGCCCCCCCACGAGGCCCGCGGCAGAGAGAAGCGGGGTTCCCGTCGGGCACAGCCCCGCCTCCCGCGGCAGTAGGAGCTCACATGCAGGCTGCGTTCGCCGCACATCAACTCTTACTGTTCGGGGGGGCGGGCGCGGAGCGGCTCTTCCTCGGCACGGGGAACGGCGCGGATCCCCCTCCTCTATTCCACATCCCCTCCTACCCCCCCCCCGGTCCCCATCATCCACCCCCGCCCCGCAGCCCCTCACCTGCCCTTTCGCTGCCCCGAATGGGGCTCCCCCGTTTCCCTGCGCCGCGTCGCGGTGCGCACCGACGGCTCCGACGACCGGGGGGGAGTTCGGGGTTGGGGGGCGCACCGGGAGCGGAGCGCGGCCCTACGCGGGGCGGCGGCGGCGGGGACTGAGTGCGGCACGACGGGGCGGGTGGTGGCGGCCGGGGGCGGGCGCAGGTTGCACAACTCGCCCGTAGCGGCCAGGAGATTCCTAAGAGGCGAAGTCAGAGCGGCCCGACCCGCCCCGTTACCGGGCATCGGGCCCTCGGCAGCCGGCGGTGAGCGGCAGCGGTCGGGAGAGGAGGGGGGGGGGGGGGAGGAAGGGCTGGCACGGGGAGTGGGGGGATCCACAGGAAGCCCCGAGGGATGGGAGGTGCTGAACCCGTGCAGGTGGGTGCTGGGGGCAGAGGGGATGGGGGGGACAGAAGCAAGAGGGCAGGATGGGGACGGGGCAGCTGCAGCCCGGTGTCCCCCTGCATGAGGGTTTTGGGGCAGCCCCATCGGTGGGGGGAACCTACAACTGTGGCGGCCACAGCGAGCCTGCAGGGCAGGGAGAGACACCCTGAGGTGCTGCTCATCTCCAAAAGCACCCTTTGAGCCCATAAAAGCCTGGGGTCCTGGGAGGGGGGAAGGAATCTCTTATGGCCATTGGAGGATGCCCAAAATGAGCCCCCAGGTGATGGGAGCAGCCCTGGACCAGGGACAGCCCCCAGCCTCCATCCCCACAAAGACTCAATGCGGCGCTGTTGTTGTTTTGAAGGCCAACTTGTCCCGTTCACACATTGGAAATAGTTTTTTCTTCCAAAGAACTTAAAAATATCTCAGATTTCTGATGCTGGCTTCCAAGGAGCTGAGCCCAGGGACAGCCTGTGAGGGACAGAGACCGCCCTGCTCCCATACTGCTCGGCCACAGGGAGACAGAGCTTGTGGTGCTGCACCAACACTGCCCTGTGTTGGGTTGCTGGATGAGAAGCAACAAGTGCTGCTGGCCCTCCTGCTGCCAGGATGGGATAAGGCTCATCCTGGGGGAGCTGTACTGCTGCCAAGCTCAACGGTGGAGGACTTGGATGCTTCCATCCTGCTCTCCCCAGGTGGACTTTCCCCATGGAGAGCATGTGGCCCCATAGCACAACTTCTGCCCAAAGCCTCACAGCTGTGCCACAGGGAGCTTGTGCCATGGAGCTGGGGTGGGCAGTACGTGCCCACAGGGCTGTGGGAGGGGGGGCACAGGGGGCAAAGGGGTTCTGCTGCCCCCCAAAAGGCAGCACAGCTCCTGGATGCCCCTCACTAAACACTATTGTTACCATCTGACAGCTCTTGGCGAAACCATCTTTGTGATTCAGCCGTGTTTATCCCAGCCCGCGGCCCGGCCCAGCGTGGGTTTCCATGGAAAACTTCCATCGAAAACAAGGAGAAAAGGAGTTGCAGCAGGAGTGACTCAGCCACAACTGGAAGCTTCTGCGGATGAGGCAGAGAAGGGGGGGACTCTTCCCCTTGGTCCCAGTCAAGCAGCGGGAGCCTGGGGACACCCCTGGACACGTCCTGCAGCTCTCTTGTACCCAAATCCCAGCACACTGCAGGTAGGAGCCAGGCCCAAGGGAGATAGATGCATTGTGTAAGCATCCACGAAACACATCAGCTTCCAGGAGCACCCCCTCCCCAGCAGACTGCATCAGGCCCTGCTCACCGCTGGCTGTAGGGGAGGAAGAGTGAGATGAGTAAGGCTGGAAAGGATGGTGAGACCCGCTGGCAGCACAGCCCACGGGAGCCCCTGCCTGTGCTGGCCAGCCCTGCACGGGCAGTGAGTGTGGGGAGGGAGCGGAGGAGGGCCTGAGTCAGCAGCAGCACTGGGGAAGGGATGCAGGGAGCAGGCGGTGGGTGTTTGCCAGTGGGAGGATGCTTGGGATGCTCACAGCATCCCTAGTGCTGCTGGTTGTCTCAGAGCCTGCAGCAGGCACGGCAGCAAGCAGGGGTGTAGCTACCCCAGGGGCTGACACTGCTGTGGACACAGTGGGGGGGGGATGCAGAGAGCTTTGAAAGCTGCTTTGGGGGGCAGAAATAGGGAGCAGAAGGGTGAAGTGCATCCCTGTCACAGCACCCAACCATTGCCACTGGGTAAAGGCAAGGTGGGGGGGGGAGCATACCTCCACAAATAATGCTCTCAAGGGTAGGGAAGACATTTGCCAGTCTCTCCTCCAGGCTCACATCCCTCCTGTTTTCTTCCCCACGCAGCTCACAAGAAGGTAGAACATGGGAACTAGACCTGGACCAACAAAAGGTACGTGGCATGGAGCTGAGCTGCTGCCGAGGTGGCAGAAGGCAAACAGGTCAGAACTGCTGCCTGGCATGGGGCAGACACAGCCACAATCAGAGGGGCTGCGGTGGGTAGGATTCCTGGGGCACCTTCCTCTGAGCAGCAAGGGATGCCTGCAGGAATTGTTTCCATCCTCCCATCACAGCAGGTGCAAAAAAAAAAAGCAGGTTCCTCCCGTGCTGCTGACACGTACACCTCATGCAGATGAAGGGTCGGCTTTATTTGTTTTTATTATTTTCTTTAAGCTCAGGGAGAAAGCACACACATATATATATATATATATATTATTAAACTCCCTGGGAACAAGATGCAGGTGCTGGAGTACCAAAAAGCCCCCAGAATTCAAGCCCACCCACCCATCAACCACCCCCCCCCCCCCTTCCCCTTCCTCGCCCCAAAGGAGCCGTATGGGAAGCGGCAGGGCCCATTCTGCTCACTCACCACGCACACACGAGGTCCATCCCTGTTTCCAACGCCAGCGAGACGCTGCGGTGCTTCCAGCCGGTGCTGCTGCGGGACACGGGGGCGGGGGAAGCGGCTGCGGGACCGCAGTGCAGGCTGGACCGCGGCGAGCAGACATCACTGCAGTGCCTCCTCCGCGCCGTCCCGCGGTGATGGGCTGAGCCGACGAACAGCCACGGCGAGCTGCAAGCTCGGCAATCATTAAACAGCGAACGAACGGCGGGCCGGCCTGGGTGCTGCCTGCTGCCGTGTTTTCATAGCGCCTGGAGGTTCAGGTGGGAAAGCAGCGAGACAAAGGCCTTGCTGCTTTGTCATCACAGGGTTTAGCCTCGCTGTTTTGGCTGCATCCACCCACCTCCTGCTGCTTGGCAGGGCAACAGGTGTGGAGACGCACAGCAGCATCAATGCAGCTCCGGACGCTCCTTCCCCGCATCCTTGCAGGCCGAAAGCTGAGTCTTTGTTCCCCAAAGCAAACCCTGGTATCCTTAATGCAGAGAACAAGGGGTGACAGACACCCCACAGCTCTGCATCAGCCCAGGAGGCAGCACGGCAGCTCTGCTCCTTGAGCAGCACTGCGATGCCGGAGCCCCCAGAGCCCCCACAACCTTCAGTCACTTGAGGGCAACATCAGTGCAGATGTGACTGCAGGGGAAAGCAGCCTCACGCTCATACTGCCACCTCCATCATGCTGCTGCCACATTAACCAGCAAGAAACCAGAGAGCAAAACTCAAATGAATTAAAGCTGCTCGCTTTTGCTCGGTTAGTTTTAACCTGCGGCGGTTTCCAGGCGTGTTCACAGCTCAGTGAACACTGAAAGTGCTTCCATCTACTGATCCACTCCCTGTGGTTGCCTGGGGCTCAGAGGCAGCCTGGGGAAGCATGAGGAGCCCATAGACTCAAGTGGAGCCTTCCCATCCCATCTCTCTCCTCCTGGTGCTCATCACCCACCATAGGGTTGCCCAGCACCACCCTCTGCTCAGCCTCATCACCTGTGGGACCTCAGTGCAGCAAGATACAACAGCCCGACCTGGCAACAACAAACTACCACGTTTAGCATCTACATTGCGCTTCACCACTGAAGAAAAAGGGGATCAGAGACCATGCTGTGAGCTGAAGCCCCTCTGGGTACAGACTCAAGGCCGGTGCATCCCAGCACTGAAGCCACATGGCAGCCAAGCAGGATGTCTATCATCAGAGCAACACCACCAGCATCACAGACTTCTGGGTGCTTCAGACAGAAACCTGAACCAGCAAAGAAATTGAATGCATGAGGCAAACAGCAGCCCCGGCACTGCCAGGAAATGTCTTTTCTAGGGGCCAGACCAGCTGAAAGGTTGGCTTCATTTATTTGATACGGGATACTGAAAGCACAGACCCTTTGGATATAAGAGCTGCAAGCAATGTGTGCTCTGCAGCTACGACCTCAGGCTGAGATCGTACTTTTATAGGGCTGTGTTAAGCCTTGAATGCCCATCAGGTACAGACGTATCACTCTGCTGTCTGCTACCCGCTGTCATACACACAACGAAGCTACAAAGAGGAGCGATACAGAAGAGTTCATGTTGCAAAGGAGAGATGGTGACAACCTCTCCAAGGAGCACAGAAACAGCGCGCTCTGCACCAAGCAGCCCACCACAGGCTGCAGGCACTGCTCTCACCCCAGCCCGCCCCCTGGCTGCTCAGTCTGACCCTGCCCGGGGCTGAACCGTCCCAAGAAATCCAGGTAAGCTTCTTTCTGCGGCGCAGCCACGGGGACAAAGTGCCCACCGGGATGCGTGACGACGACCGGCTCCACGAAGCACCGGGCCAGCTCAGCGCTGAGATGCGCAGCGATCACAGCATCGGCATCACCCACGACGTGCAGCGAGGGCAGCGCGATGGGCTGCCGGTAGAAGTGCCGGTGTGCCGGGGAGCGGCTGGCGAAAGCGGCCACCAGGACGGCGAACGTGACGGGGAACCGCGGGTCGCCGCGGGCGCTCATGGCGCACACCATGGCGGCCAGCGCCGCTCCCTGGCTGAAGCCCAGCAGCCCGTCGATGGGCCCACGCTCCCGCAGCGCTGCCGCCACGGCCTGAAGCGACTCCTCCAGCCCCGCCGGCTCATCCGCCGCCTCCGAGGCCTCAAAGGTGCCGGGCCTGGAGAACCACCAGCCTCGAGGGGGATCGTCGTTTGTTTCATCCTCGGCGCCGGGCACGAGGTGCGGAGCGTCGATGGCGACGAGCTCAGCGCGGCCTCGCAAGGCCTTGCGCAGCGCTCCGGTACGCTGCCGGAAGCGGCGCTCGCTCTGCCGGTAGCCGTGAAGCGCCAGCAGCCGCAGCGGCCGCCCCTCCGACATGGTGCCTGCCGCAACCGGAAATGAGCGCCGCTTCCGGCCGCCCTCCCCTTCCCGCCGCAAAGCCACGCGCTGATTGGCTATCGCCGCACGCACCGAAAGGCTCGGGGAGGAACGTCCGCCAGCGCCCCCTTGCGGCGGGAGGTCGCGACGCGGGGATGCGGCACCGACGGGGCGGCCGTGGAAGCGCCGTGCGGTAAGAGGGGGAATGCGGGGCGGGACCCGCTTCGAGCGGGCAACGGGGCTGAACAGGAGGAGTGCAGTTCCACCCCTTCCCTTCCTGGTGCTGGGAGCAGGGATGCCCCTAATCCATGTGGCCTCGATGATGCTCACCCTGGGGTGGCCGTACCCATAAGTGGCAGCGGGGCCATGGGGACCCTGCTCAGGACGTGGCCGTGTCCTCAGGTGGGTGGGCACTGCGGGACCCCTCGGTGCCATTCTTCAGGCTGGGGGTTGCGGGTGGCTTCTCCTGTAGGGACAGACATGAGGTAAGCAAAGATGGGACCACGTGTGCCCCGACGGCACCGGAGGGATCCCGGCCCTGCTCTCTAGGGAACAAGCCGCTGGGTGGCGCTTGTGGCACATGGCTCCGAGCAGCGAGGGACACAGAGGGCACCCACAGCCCATAGAGCACACCTGAGCCGGCCGTGCTGCGTGGTTGGCCGTCCACGGCCCCAGGGATTGGCTGGCATAGAAGTCCATGGGGTACGGCTGTTGCCACTCGATGTCCCCAAGAGCCACCGCTGCCTGCAAGGAGGGGATAAGGGGGTAAATGCCACGTGCGGTGCTGGAAGGCGCCCCCCCAAAACACACCGGGGACTGCTCACCTCATAGGGTGTCAGCAATGGTTTGCTGAAGGCCTCCCCCCAGTCGATGGAGAGCCGGGGACAGGCGATCTGCACCCACCTGCAAGGAGAACGGCAGCAATAAGACCCCACAGCCCCAGGTGAGGAACCCCAGGGTGGCTCGGGGCTGCCACACTCCCAGCACAGCTTTGGGGCTTCCCACGGGGCTGGGAGCACTCACACATCCACGCTGTCAAAGAGCTGCAGCTTGCTGGGGAAGATCTCAGACAGCAGCACCCGCACGAAGGGCCGGCCCAGGGCACGCAGCCGCGACTCCAAGTGCTGTGGGGAGAAAAACAGCATTGTGGGTCAGGGGCTTGCCAGCCCCACGCTAACCCACACAGCACCTTCCATCCAGAAGGCCATACAGAACCCAAAGCTCAGCCCTCATGCCCCTTAGGGCCACGTCCAGGGGGTATATGCAGTGACAGGGCCGCAGCTCCAGCTCGCATGCCGCTTTCCCCAGCGCGTGCCTCAGCCTAATGAAGTAATTACCGCTCAATGACAACAATCTGTTCTCGTTAGTGGCTGCCAGCCTTGGGACGGCAGGGCCAAGGCTGCGGGAGGATGTGAGCAGCGTGGCCGTGACCTCAGAGCCACCATCTATTTTCCGTGCCCTATTGTGCCCATCACCTCCCTGAGCTGCCCCCCCCCCCCCCAAAGTGACTCCCAGGGTCTCTGCCCCACATCTCACTGCTGATCTCCCCCAGCATCAATGGCAGCACCTTGGCTGTGCTCCCCCTGCCCGCAGAGACAGTGAACCCAAGCAGGAGTTCATCCAATTAAAACCAAACCAGCGAATTAATTGCTGAGCTGCTCATCCAGGGGGGTCTCCATGGCTGGCCAGTGTTTAATGAGCCCTTGGCCAACCTCCCCCATCTGCTGCTAATTGCCCTGCCTGCAGGGCTCGGGGTGGATCGATGGCAGCAAGGGAGGGCAGGCGCTGTCCCTGCCCCTTCCCCAGCCACGTCCTCAAGGTGAGGGGACCCCGCAGTACCTGTAGGATGAAGGGGGATCCCTGTCGCCCCAGGGTGCCCAGCAGCAGCCCCCAGCACTGGGCACGGGTGGCGGAACGGATGGCAGCTTGCCTGGCTTCACGCATGCGGTCATGGGCATAATGCTCCTGCGAGAAGACCTTGCTGTAGGGATCATACCTGTGGAGCAGACCCAAACTCAGACACAAGCAGCCCCCAGCCCCACAGATGGCCCCCAAACTGCTCCGTGCCCTCCTTCATTAGCACTAATTAGCTCACAGGGCCCAGCTGATTCATCAGGAGGGCAACGGGTCCTGGACCCGTGCTCCCATCGCAGCCCCCCATTCTCAACCCCTCCCCAATCCCAGCTCATCAATTATAAAGGAATCTTTGATTTGTTGCTTTGTTTGACGAGGAGAATTTTAATCAAATCCCACTCGGGTTTCGGCAGCTTCCCCAGCTCCATAAAGCTGACGAACGCCTCCCGATCGTAACAAACGACCTACTAAGAAATTCAGATTTCACCAAATGGGCCTTGCCTTTCGCTCTTGATATTTCATCTGCTTTCAGCAGCCTCATCATCGCGCTTTATGGCCTCTGCCTGCAGCAGCCCGGGGAGTTTAATGGCTGCACCTCAAAGAGCTTTCACAGGTACTTGTCAAAATGTTTATATTCAGCCAGAGTAAATGGCTGGTGTTCATCGCATGGAGCGTGGCTCCCTCTGCCCTACTGGGATGGGGGAGGAGTTGGCCCTACCTGTAGGCGGGTATCCCTGGGTTGGCGATCATGATGGACTCCAGGTGGAAGCGTCCATCCCCCAAATAGCTGCGGGAAGAAAGGGAGAGCAGAGGGAGGTGGTGGTGCTGGTGTGTTCCACACCCAGCATGCAGGGTGTGGAGGGATGGAGGGATGGACAACGGGACGGATGGACAGACAGAGGGATGGACACATGGATGGACAAATGGGCAAATGGATGGACAGAAGGATGGATGGACAGAAGGATGGATGGATGGACAAATGGATGGATGGACGGACAGATGAATGGACACATGGATGGATGGATGGACGGACAGATGGACAGACACGTGGATGGACAGATGGACAAATGGATGGATGGGCAGGTAGATGGGTGGACAAACAGATGGATGCATGGACAAACAGACAGACAGATGGGCAGATGGATGGATGGAGAGACGGCCAGATGGATGGCCAGATGGAGAGATGGACAGACGGCCACTTTTGGAGCAAAAATGGACATGAAGCAGCAGGGCCAGCGCTCCATCTCTACGGCTGGTTATAGACGTTGCTGCTTCCATTTCTAATCGGATTTCAAGTCAGCAATTACATTTCAAAGCCTTTCATTCAGCTGCCCTAATGGAGTGAGGGCTCGGAAAATGAATTCAGACGTAAAACTTGACTAGATTTTTGCCCTTAATTGGAGAATGACATTTTGGAAGATCAAAGCTAATTTGTCGGAAAAAAGTTAGCCCCAGAGACGGGCTAAATAAGAAAATAACAACGCAGGGAGGATGCAGGTATGTCGGGTGTGAGCACCTAGGAGGGTTGTGGGTACCATACCACCATTCCAATGGCAGCAGGATGGGTTTGTTCATGCCTGTGCCACACCAACTTGGTGGCTTTGGGGACAGCAGAAATGCAGTCCCTAGCTCCCAGATCCTGGTGCAGAGTAAAGCCACAGCATCATCCCACCTGGCTGCCCCATGGCTGAGAAGATGAGGGTGATGTTCCACCCCACCCTGGGTGGGTAAGATGGGGTTTAACACCCCCCAAGGGTGGGGTCCTCGTATTTATTTATTCTGCAGAGCACTGTATTCACAGTACATTAAGCATTTCCATTACCTAAAATAATTAGGTGATAGGAAGCGAAGTGCTCCCTCTAATTTGCTGTCCTTAAATAAAATTAATGTTGCTGTGATGTTGGGCCCCGGCCATTTGTCTTTTCCAATTATCCACCCGCCCTTCCATCTATTATCTATTCTGATATACGACTCAATTATTTCCTCCGTGCTACGAGCAGACGCCAATCGGAGCAGCTTTAGGAGCCAGAGGGACCCAGCCCAGCCCACGTACACCCCAGGCAGGGCAGGGGAGGGACAGGCAGTCCCATGTACCCATGAGTCTGGGGAGGGCATCGGGATGGGGTTGAGGATGGGGTCGGGATTGGAAATGGGGAAAGGATTGGGGATAGGGTAGGGATGGGGATGGCGCTGGGGATGGGTTTGGGGACAAGGTTGGGAATGGGGATGGGGTTGGGGACAAGGATGGGAATGGGAAGAGGGCTGCAGATGGTGATGGGGATGGTGATGGGGTTGAGGATGGGGACATGACTGTGGATGGGTTTGAAGATAGAGACGTATGTGAGGATGGGGATGAGGCCGGATATGGAACATGGCTCCAGCCTAGCTCTCTGCCCTGCCATGAGCTGCAGGGTCCTTGGGGACAGCAGGTACTTACATAATGGCATCAGTGTCCTGTGCGAGCCGGGGTGATGTACAGCCCAGTATCTCACCAGGGGACAGTGGCTTGCACTGGGGCACGCACACCTTGTACTGTGATTGCAGCTCCTGTGAGGCAGCCTGCAGAGATGTGGGGTCAGCCAGAGAGCCAGGGTACAGAGCCCAAACCTGGCCAAGTCTGGTTGGTGCTCACAGTGCTGGGGACCCTCGGGGCACCCCAACCTGGAGAACCACAGAGTGCCTCAGTTCACAATGTAATGGCCCCGTGGAGCAGAGATGCTCTGCCACGCTCAAACAACATATCAATTAGAAGAGAAAGGAAAATGCTTAACGCTTCACCAGCCTCGTGTTTGGATAGACACGGCTCAAGAGGCTCATTCATCTCCACTCAGGAGCAGACAGACAGACAGACAGAGCTGCTGGAGCTTCCCCCAGCACCACACCGAAATACCACGCGCTCCTCTGCTTGCCCTGACATTTACAAAGCAGCTCCCAGGGGAGCTGAGGGGGGTGGTTCTGCTGTGAAACATTGATCAGAGTTCTCACAAAGCTCTCCATCAACGCAATCGTGGCTGCTCACCTGCACTGCTGCCACGAACTGGATGGTGCTGACCAAGGCCAGGGAAGAGCCTGCAGTGAAGTTGAAGCGGATGGTGTCGAGGAAATGGGATGTGTCAATCTTGATGTCCACGAAGACGTAGAGCATCTTCAGCCCACGAGTGGCATCGATGGGGACTGCCAAGAGAAAGGGTGTGATGGTGACTCTGGGGGGGGGGCTCTCCTTGTGTCCCATAGGCTGCTGTGGGGCAGGTGGGGGTCTGTTCATCCCAGGCAGGGGGTGCAGATGGAGCACCCATTCATTTCTCTCTGGATAATGGCAGCCCCGGGGGGGGGGGATCAATGAACACAAATCTAATTACCCCCGGTGCTAAGAAGCCTGTGTCACCACGATTAAGTGAATAATTAAAGTACACAGAGTCCACATCGATCCACAGCTCCGCATTCACTTCCCATTTTGGTGCGCTTCGCCTGAGCACAATTAAGTGCAAATTACTCCCTCCTGTGGGGCTGGGAGGGATGGGGATGGTGGCTCTGGGGTGACAGCCCCTAAAATACCCATAAGGATCCCACAAGGATAGCTGCACTGTGCCGGTGTCAGGGTGGGCAGCCCGAAAGGTGCCCCTTGGGGTGCTTAATTCACAATGTGGTTTTGGGGTACAGATCTCAACCAGGAGGTCAGTATTTCACAGAGAGCCCTGAGTAATCCCACAAACCCCATAAATGTCCCCAGAGCCCCAGCCCAGGCTCAGAGGGGCTGCAAGGTGCTGGAAAGACTAAGGCTACCACCCAGCACAGCAATTCCGCCGATCCACCTTAAAACCCAGAGTGTCTTATTGTTATTTTTGGGCTGATTCCATCCTGGGTGGACTTCAAAGTTAGCAGCATCTGGGACAGCAGCACAGTTTCCATGGCAACCGGATCCAGAGTACCGTCCGCCTGGGGAGCACACAGCCTCCTCCTCCCTTCCCCTTCCAGCCAGCGCAAAGCCTCGTCCCCATTGTCCCCACCATTGTCCCCACCGTCCCTATTGTCCCTGTCCCCACCGGTAGCTCCCAGGCACTGAGGCTGTGTGCTCTGCTGATGTCAGTCTCAGGGCTGTGATCTGGGCGATGCCGTGGCCAAGCAGGCACTGCAGCGCTGCGATAGGGACGCACTCCGCATGCACTGCTGCTCCCCAGATCCTACCCAAAGGCAGCGACCCAACCAGCCCAGCCCTACCCAGTTCTCTCTTTATAAAGGGCTTACAGCATTCGGTACCACAGCCCCAAGCTGGCAATGAGTGTGAGCACCTTCATAGTGCTGGTAGCCCCCGGTGCCATCACATGCCCCAGAACCCAGTATCACCTACTCAGGCAGCTGTGTCCATAGTGCACCAAGAAGTCAGCACCCAGAGCCCTCGCCGTGAAGTCATCCACGCAACACGCGCCGTAGGTCACATCACCCATCACCACCGCCTCAGCATCCGTAAACCTGCAGGAGGGACAACAGGGAAGGTGGCATCAGGGTGGCATCAGGATGGCACCATCATGGCACACGTCCTCCCTGCCCTCTGCCGGTGTCCCCAGCCCTGCTATGTCCCTGCTGGCACGTACAAACGGGGGACCCCTCGGCACGCAGCAGGGAGGATGAGCACTGGCCACTCTCCGAGATGTCAACATGATTAAAGTGGAGAGCGCTAATCCGCCTCTTCAATTGGGTAAAGCTGTTTGCAATTCAGCGGATTATCCGCTCATCAAATAATACGCTGCCAGTTTCCTAATGCAGAGGCATGGAGAGACCCAGCACAGGGACCGGAGCCATCCCAAGCCGTGCCAACCCCATAGCAGAGGCCAATCCCCCATACCCAGGGCAATGCTGCTGCCCTCCAGCCCATGCCTGGCTGGCACTTGGAAAGGGACAACACAAAGTGTCCCCTGTTACCCATACCTGGTGCAGCCATTGAGCCCCCAGGCAGTGAGTGCTGCCGTTGGGAGATAAAGCCCCGCCGTGTGATTTAAGCATGCCACCTTCACTGATGGTTTATTGCACCATTTTGGGGGATTATTAGCTTGGCTGCGTTCCCGTGGTGTTTTAATTAAGAAAGCAGGTATAGCAGCAACAAAGCCCCATGCCTGAAGGGGCTGCTTCAACCAGATGCTGATGCCTTATTTACACTAAGGCTGTGCCACGGGCCGGGCTGGAAGACCCTTCTGACAAGATGGTGGCTGTGGTGCCATTGGGGTCCAGGTGCCAGCACGGTCCCAGTGGCACCAATGTAGGGTTTGGGGATGGCAGAGGCATCACCCCCTGCTGGCAATGGCTGAGGGCCAGGGTCCCCCTCCCTGAGCGCCGTGCAGGGAGCGTTACGTCGGTGGCAAGAATAGAAGTGGTGGGCAGATCTGGGCAGATGGCAGAAGGTGGAGGAATGGCGGAGCGTGCGGAATATTAACAGCTCCGACCCAGCAGCAGTGCCCAGGGAAGGGGACAGGGCAGGCAGTGTCCCCAGCATGAGGACAAAGCTGCCATCATCCTCGTGTCCTGCAGACAGCCCATGGGTAGAGGATGCGATGGGGACAGCAGGAGGATGGGTGTCAGCACCCAAAGCTACGGTCCCAATGGCACATGGCCACCACACTGCCCATATGGCAGTGCCACTGAATGATCCAGAAGGCTCTTTCCCCACCCTCTGGTTCCCCCCCAGCCCCCTTCTCTAATGAGAGGTGATGAGATGAACGTGAATCAGACTCCACACATCTCAGCAAAAGTGGAAAATTATTCAGCTCCTTAAGATTCAGGACGGGGAGGTCTGACTCAGAGCAGCAGCCAGCGCCGCTTAATTTTTTATAGATTAAAATGTATGCAAATTGGCCCAAACCCCAGAGAAAGTCCCTGGGGGTGAAGAGCAAGAAAGTGAAATAGCAACGGTGGAGGGAAGGGATGGCAGAGGGGCACCGTGCCTCCGCCCATGGCACATGGCTGTATGGGGATGGGGCTGAGCTGCCCAACCTCATACCATACTACTCCAGCCATAGGGACTGGACGGGGGACATGGGACAAGGACACTGTAGGACGATGGCGGCAGGCTCCCCGTGGTGATGTGGGGACAGCACATGCCGGGGTCACCCACACCGGATGGGCTATGATGGAGCAGCCATAATCTCCCGAGACAAATCAAAGCGGAGCGCGGGGGCCTCCCCTTGATGTTTTAATCAGTTCGGCGTCGCCGGAGCCTTTCATCAAACTACAGAGGAAGGAAATGTCAATTAGCATCCACCTGCCCACGACACGGGATGCTGCACTGCAATGGGACACGGTCCTCGTCATGCTCCATGTCCCCACTGCCCGGTGGGCACGTCGGGATGTGGTGACAGGGCTGTCCCCACCGGGCTGCGAGTTGTTCGTTCCCACCGGGAGCTCATGAATATTGAAGACAAGGGGAGGTTATTCATCTTTTCCATCCCGCAAAACCCGTTCATTCTGAAAAACAGCCCGGCCTTAGCGTTTTCCTCATCTCCCCTAATTCATTATCTCCTCCTTTAAAACAGATGGCTCCCGAAATCCCATTTATAAAGTGCCACGCTCAGCACTGGCAGAGGGCTGGGACCCCCAGCACTGCTCTGTCACAGCGTGGTGAGGAAGTGACACAACCCAGTGACAAACACGGGGACCCCATCACCTTGCCAGCACCCCCTACCCCCAGCTTCACTCCTGCTTGACCTTTCCCAGCAAAACTATCCAGCCCCCAAATCCTTGAGAAGGACTGAAGGAGACCAAGCTTAAAGCCCCCAGTCCCAACCAACAACACCATGAGCGCCCATGTCCTTTTGCGATGGGGACACGGAACTCTTTGCTCGACCCCAACCTTCCACCCCCCTAAAAGCATCGAGCGCAGCCCCAGCACAGAACAATGCGATTAATTAGCAGAGAAGCCCGTCGCCGAGCCCCATTACCAGGTTCCCAACTTCATTAGCACAGGGAAGCTGCACATAATTAAAATAATGAGTTTGCAATTTTACTGCAAGCAGCTCTGGAAGAGCACTGCTGCAGCTGGGCAATTACTGCCTGCGTGCAGCGCGGGGACCCGCAGAGCACCTGCAAGTGGGTCAGGATGGGGAGGTGGCAACAGGGACAGGGTTCCCATCCAACATGAGGATGCGGGGCACTGTGACCCCGCTGTTGGTCTTTGGTGCATCCCAGCTCTGTGCCTTGCTGGCCTTGGGGCTGGAAAACGCCCCAAATGACAAAGCAATGGTGCAGAAAACAGCAGTGACCAAGCTACCATGGCTGTCCCATGCCCATCTGGTGCCCATCCCCTTGGTGGGCAGCTTCCCTGTGGACGGGGATGGGGTTGCCAGCTCCCCAGGCTTTGCAGGGACATAAGGACATAGGACATGGACACAAGGACATAGGACATGGACACAAGGACACAGATGCCATAGCAAAATGGCATTGGCACGTTCTGACCCCGGGAGGTAGCAGCCCTTTGCCCCATTCACCCCACGTCGTCACCACCCCAACTGAGCTGTTCACCATCTCCACTGAAGTGAGAACTTCATTCTCCCTAATGATGCTGTTGTGTGCTTAATGAGGGTGATTAAATCCCCCCTGCGCAGCTCCAAGGACGAAGGGGAACAGGGAGGGCAGCAATAGCCGATTCCTGCACCCCAAGAAGGGTCCTTTAGGATTGACAGCACAGCATCTTGACCAAGGGACATGGTGTCCCCACAGTGCTGCCCACCGGGAGGGGACAGCACAAGGCACCTTGGCCCCCCCATCCTTTGCTAACAAGGCCACAAACTGCAGGGCAGAGAAGGGGCAGAGCAGTGCCACCAGCATGTCTCTGACTCCATCACCTCCCCTATTAGCAGGAGACAGGGGGGGATTAGCAGCTGTGCAGCCTGACAGCTGATTTTATTAACAAGGAATCAAGAGCCCAGCTGAGCCACCCGCCGTACACGGAGCGAGGAGGGGGGTCCGCTCCCAACCCCCCTCCCAACACATGGAGCTGGTGGGCTGAGGGCTGCCCCCCGATCCCGAGCTGTTGTCCAGGCTTTCCCCCACGCTGCCACCCCCTCACCGGCACGAGCTCCCCTCCATCGAATTACATCAGCCACCAGAAACGGAGCCAATTTGGATGCTGCCTGGAGAGCGTCGTGATGCGGCTCCAGCAGCGCACGGCCCTGCCAGCTCAACAGCCTGAAGGCGGTAGTGAGACCCCCACCTCAATGGGGGCTGCGGACCCCCCCACCCCCATCCACACTCCATGAGAATGACAAACCTATTAGTGCTAATTAACAAGGCTTCACACCGGTCAATGCTGTCAGTGTCTCTATTTGAAAGGGTCTGTGTAAAGTGCCCGGTGCTTTTCTATGATGCTCCCATGACATCTTCATCCCCGCTCCCAGCCAACGTGATGCTGCGATGCACAAGGACCAGGACTCCAACCCCGCTCTTGTCCTCACCATGTGGGACTCCAATCATCAGCCCCCTGCCCTTGACCCCACAGTTCCCCTGCAGTGGAACAGACAAAGCCTTGGCCAGCACCGGGTGCCCATTCTCACTCTCATCCCAACCCCAGGGGATGCTTTATCCAAAGCAAAAAGGGAGAAACACCCCAGGAGAGCACGCACAGCTCTGGCTACAGAACATGGGACGTGTCACCCTGAGGTTGGTGGCAGCTTGACTCTGTCCCCATTGGGGCTGCTTCCATCATGTCAATTCCCCCCACACCAAAGCACCTGCCTCCAACTGGAACACAGATGTCACCCAGTGCCCCCGTCTGAGGGACAGACCTTGGGGTGCCCCCGGGTCAGGGTGCCATCACAGCTGGCAGCGAGGGTGAGGCCGGTGGGGCTGCTGCAGCTCGGGGAAGTGGGGCTTAAGGTTTCATTCAGATGAAAGAGCCCCTTAATCCGCTGCCTTTGAAGTCAGAGACATGAAAGCGGCTGGGTGCCAAAGCCGGGGAGAGGAGGCAGTGCTGCTTAAAGGGACAGACCCACGCGGAGCCACCTGCACTCCGCACCCATCCCCTGCATCCTCCCACCTCTATTGCAGGGATGGGGCAGGTGACAAAGCCGGTGCATGTGCCATAACCCCCCCACAAGGTGTTGTCACCTCCCTGTGAGCCTCCTCACACAAGGTGACAACGTGATAACAGGTGCTGTGACCCCACTGATGGCAACACTGAGGTCACAGCCCTGGGGGACATGTCACCAAAGGCACTGTCATCCCGATAGCAGGGATGTGTGACAGCAGTGGGGACCGCAGGTGCTGGGGACGTGATGTGGCCATGATGTCCCTGTCCCCAAGGCACAGATGGTGCTGCATTAGGGTGGGAGCCCCCTCCCCAGCCCCAACATGGGGTCAGGATGGATCTTACCTCTCAATGATATCTGCGATGGTGCAGGCAAACATGAGCAGCCCCTCGGGCATCTGCAGGGCCACTGGGAAGAGAAAAGCTGCGATTAACAGGGGATGCTCCTAAATGGGGCTCACCCCATAGCACACCCAACCGCTTCGTCCCTCCCCAAGACTGAAACTGGGCACCGTGGCCTCAGAAAGCAGCAGCACAGCACAGATCTCACCCTCTGCCGCTCTCACCCGCCCCATGCGAACGCATTTAATCCCTTTCTGAACCCGCCGACACTCCTTGTCTCTCCCACTTCCCGCTGTAATGAGTTCTGGGTTTTAATTAAGCGCTGCACAGGAAGAGGTGCTTTCTTCTGTTTATTTTAAACCTGCTCCTAATAACGTAAACGTGTGGCCCTGGTTCTCCAGCTCCAAGAAAGAGTGGATAATCGTCGCCTTTTCAGCTCTGTGCCATTCATAATTCCGCAGCCCTCTGTCATATCCCCCTTCGTTCGTCTCTTTCCCAGCAAAAAGAACTAAATCTATTTAATCTCCCATTGTACCGAGCTGTTCCAAACCTTTCATCGTCCTTCGCTGCCCTTCCCCTCGCTGCTGCTCTCCCACTATGGAGGTGCCTGCATAGCACCAAGTCTAGCGTGCATATATTCACAGTGGGATGATGCCTCTTAGCCCCACTGTCCCCATCTGGGGCTGCCTTTACCCAATGGCACTGGGGACCAAACACACAGCAGGAAGGACCTGGCTGCCATCCCGAACCCATCCCAGTGCTGACAGCAATGACCCCATAGAACCATTCAGGTTACAAGACCTCCCAGATCCCCACCTCCAACCCACCCCCACTGTGCCCACTGACCAGGTCCCTCAGTACCACCAGCCCCCCCCCAATGTCCCCTCCCCACCGCTCACCTCTTTTAGCTCCTGCCTGCCGGATCCGCCAGATGGTTTTGGGGATCTCGAAGTTGTAGTTGGAGGGCAGAGCTCCCACTGCCTCCTGCAGCTCCGCATTGTTCAGCAGCTCCTCGGGGACCTGGCGGGCTGTGCGACGTGGGGCTCGGCCTGGGGATACAGTGGGAGTCAAAGGGGAAAGAGGGGAGCAATGGGGCACCAGCTCCTTGGGGCCATAGGAACACTGTGTCACTAAGGCCATGCAGACGTCACATAGGGCACTGTGACCCAGTAACCATGGGGACACCGTGTCCTAAGAGCATGGGGACACCACATCCCAGGGGGTCATCTTCCCAGGGATGGATTGCAGCCTCCCTCACCCAACATGGGCCAGCAATGCTATTTTTGGACAAAAAAAAACCACCTTTTATGCCCAGAATGCACCATTCTATCTCAGAGCACTATAAGACCATAGGAAGCGTCCATAGAGCCCAGGGCAGTCCCTGTACCGCGGGGTTGGGGCCGAGGCGCTCTCATCCCCCCCTCCTCCCCCCCAATTGCGATGCTTTCTCTTTACTGGGGGGGGGGAGGGGACGTAAAACCAGCCCCAACCCCGCTGCTCACACCCTTCCCACCAGCGGGCACTCAGCAGCGCCCTCCCCCATAAGCCGCCGGGGGGGGGCTGCGCTCCGTTATTCATCGCCGCCCCGTCGAACATCGTTCTTAGACGCCGTCATCCAACGAGCCCACGGCACAGCCGGGACGGGCACAGCCGGCACTAGGACAGCCCCCGCCGCCTTCCCCCGCTCTGCGTTCCCCGGTACCGCCCCGGTTCTCCCCCACGAGGCCCGGTTCTCCCTCCGGTGCCCACCTGCTCCGCTAACGGAGGGCAAAAGGGCCGCGATACCGGAACGTTGCGGTGCGGCCATGGCGAGGAGCCACGTGGGGGCGGGCAGACAGAGCCAGCCGAGCCCCGAGCGGGCGGGGCGCTCAGACCAGAGCAATCGATGGCCGAGAGAGAGAGAGAAAGAGATGGAGAGCGGAGCGTCCCGCCCCGACGGGACGGACGGGATGGGGCGGCTGTTGGGGCTGGGAGAGGAGGCTCCGGCACGATGGACAAGCACGGCTGTGCCGGTGTTGGGCTGTGCGTCGAGATGTGCACGGCTTTAAGCTGCCGGGTTCGCCCCAAGACGGACCGTGGTGATTTTGGGC
Source organism: Excalfactoria chinensis (assembly GCF_039878825.1). Taxonomy (NCBI): domain Eukaryota; kingdom Metazoa; phylum Chordata; class Aves; order Galliformes; family Phasianidae; genus Excalfactoria; species Excalfactoria chinensis. Next base: position 4,403,085 of record NC_092843.1, on the reverse strand, counting down.
TGTGCATCCCGTGTTGAGCTCCCGGTGCTGAGTGCGGGTGCCGCTCGCAGCTCCGTGGTGCGGTTGCCATGGTGACAGCCGCACCCGCCATGGGGGACCCCCCCCTCCTCTAGTATACAAGTGCCTGCGAGTCGGGGGACCCCCGCGGGCCGCAGGGGAGCGGAGTGATGGTGGTGACACCCGAGGGGTAGAGGTGCGGGCAGTGGGATAACGTGGGATAACGGGATCCGCTGTGGGGATGGAGGAGCCCCGGGGGCAGTAAAGTGCCGCGGGGACATCGGGATCCCGGTGTGGGATTAGGAACCCGATGGGGTGATGGAGGCAGCGGGAAGCAGAGGGCACAGCGGGGACTCGAGGGACAAAGAGCGGGGAAGGAGAGGGTGGAGCGACAGCGCTGGGCGGAGGGGCAACGGGAACGGCGGGGACAGCGGAAACGCGAGTGGGGCAATAGAAATAGCAGAGCACTCGCTCCGCGTCCGCTCCCACGCTGGGACGTCCGGCGTTCCGATGGGGGCAGAGGGGACGATGAGGAAGATGCTTCGGGACTCAGCGGGGACGCGACGTGCCGCCCGGCGGGGCGGAGGGAACCGCGATGCGGAGCGGTGCCAGCAGCTCCCTGAGGCCAACAGAGCCCCGATGGGGCGGGGGGGGGCACCGGGAGGCGGTGCGGGGAAGCGGAGCAGCGGCACTTTCACGAAGTGTCCACGGGAGGCGGGAGAGGCGGCGGCAGAGGAGGAGGAGGAGGAGGAGGAGGAGGAGGAGGAGGAGGAAGGGGGGGCCCGGCCGGGCTCGCCCAGCCCAGCCCAGCCCAACCCAGCCCGCCCCGTCGCTGCCCCGCCCCGCCCTGCCCAGCCCTGCCCGCCGCTGCAGGCACCGCCGCACCGGCCCCGGGCTCCCCTTCTTTATAGGCTCTGCCCGAGGGGGTGGGGGGCGGCGGCGGCCCCAGCCCCGAGGGGGCGGCTCCCCCCTAAAAGCCGGCGGCGGGACGCGCGGCGGGCAGAGGCGCGGTCGGTGCTCCCGGTGGGGCTCCGCGGGGCGGGCGCTCCCGGTGCCGCTGCGGCTCTGCCCGCCATGCCCCCGCGGGGGCCGCTCGTTCGGGCTCCGCGCTCCCGGTGCAGCCGCCGCTGCCGCCACCACCGCCGCCACCACCGTTCCTTACCGCCGCCGCTCTGAGCGCCGCCGCCGCTCTCCGCCGTTACCGCCGCGCCGGGAGACCGCGCCCCGCACCGGCACCACGATGCTCCGCCAAGGTGAGCGCCGCAACGGGAGGGCAACGGGGACCGGGGACAGCGGGCAAAGCGGGGGATCCGGTACCGGCTCCGAAGTTTGCCTCACACCGAAGTTGGGGCCGCGCCGCCGGGAGCTCCCCCAGCAACCAACCGCTACCGGAGCCGCCGCCGGGGTGCGGGCAGCAGCGATCCCCGGGGAACGGAACCAGGAGGGGGGGGGGGATCGGCGGACGCACGGCGGGTCCCGAGACGACGGTGCCCGGTGGCCGATGGAAGGCAGACTCTGATTTCAGCTCCGCGCGGCCGCTCGGGGTTCGGTGGGGGAAGTTGGGGCGCGTTGTTCTTGTTCTCCCCTCACCCCCCCACTCCCCTCCCGTCGACCCGAAGAGATTCGCTCCGCCGTGACATCACGCTATTTCCATGGCAACCGCCTGGGACATCATAGGGATGATTTTTGACATCACAGCCGGGGAGATGCCGACCCTCCGGTGGGGGTGCGGGAGGGGTCCGCTTCTCCGGTACCGCTGTGCCGGGGAAGGTGCTGGGGAGGGAGCGGGGGGGCAGCACTGCCATACAGTGGGACCCCCCCCGGACTCTCATCCCGCACCTCAGAAGGGGCACAGTATCGGCCCAGCCCACGGACCACCACATGGCTCTCCAGCGATGCTCCTGCACGGGAACGCGCGGTGCTGGAGGATGCGGGCGCTGTGCCCACTGCTCCACGCAGCCCTGTGCCGGGGCATCGAGCCCCGCTGCCACCCCAGGGATGTCGTTCCCCGCGGGGTTAATGTCACCTTGCGGCTGCGGGGCCTCGCGCTCTGAGCCTCTTCACTCCGTCTCCCGCGTCGGCTTTGTTCGGTGTATTAACCCAAGCGGGCTGGGCTCGATCCCAAATCCCCGCGCATCCCGCTCGGTGAAACCATCACTTCCCGACCCCATTTCCCAGCACCGAGGGATGGAGGCAAAGCAGGAACCGAGCTGGGCAAGTGGAGCTGGAGGTGGTTGCGTCCCACCAGGGGTTGCAACCTGCTTAAGGTCAGGATCTACGGCTTTTGGTTTCTGGAGCTAGAAAAACAAAATGCAAATGAACAGCCTCTGGGTTCCTACAAAACCTGTCCTTAAAGTTTTTGTCTTGTTAAGCAAGGAAATAGAGTGCCAAATAGGCTTTGTTAAGTGGCAGTCTAATTAATAATTTAAAATCTTGTAGCTGTCTTTCATTAGAATTTATCTGTACATCAACCACAAAATCAGTCAAACACACTCATTTATAAGTTAATGCCGGTCCTGAATAATTCAACAGGCAGTTAGGGGAGGGCCTCCGTCCTGCCCGAAGCCTCTCCATTCCCTCCTCACTACTCTGGGTGGGGGTCCCGGACCCTGCAGCCACCCCAAGGGAGGGGACACCGTGGGGACAAGGGTACAGCAACCACCAGAGATGGGGACGCATTGGGGTCACTCTGTGTTTCGGTGTGTTGGAGGATTTGGTTGCTTTGAGCGGTGCGGGTGCTGATGGTGGTGCTGTCTCTGCTGTTCCCATCCTGCTGCCAGGCAGGGGAATGTGGTTTGGGGTCGCATGTGCCATCCCCATGTCCCTGGATGGAAGCAGATCTGTGTGTCTGCTTTCCCACCCCCACAACCCCCTTTGCCACCTCCTGCCTTTTTGGGGGTCTCTTTGGTGTCCCCTGGTGGAATGCAGCCCCTTGGGCATGGTGCAAGGCATCACCACCAGTGGGGTTTGGGGTGATTTGGGACACTAGGACCTTATGGGTGAGAACATGGAGCATTGTGCTAAACCTGAGCGAGGGTGGCAGCGGGAACAACATCCTGCCAGAGGTGGCAACCACCAGGAGTGCAAAATCAGAGGTGCAAGAGGAGATTTCCAGGTCAAGGATGCTACCAAGGTCACGGCTAGCCATATCTTGGCATGGCTGTGGGGCTCCCAACCCACAGTGCTGCAGGGCCAGAGGAAAAATAACCCCAGGGTTGGGAGAAAAGAGGCTGGGGGGAGCTTGGGACAGGGCTGTGTGGTGCCATCGTGTAATGCACCCCACCCCATGAGACCCCAGTGAGGAGAGGAATGAGAAAAGCACATGCCCCCCACCCCCCCAGCCTCCACATCTCCTGCCCGGGAACAGGGAGGCTGTGCCCTGCAGGGCCAGGCAACGGCGCAGGCTGGGCTGCGGTTGCTGCACCGAAGAGCTGAGAGCCCAGAAAACCTTTTTGCTCATCAAAGTTTAATTTCATAAAGAGCAGGGAGGAAGCCACAAGCTCTCTGCGCCCGGTGGAGCTGGGGGGAAGCGGGCAGGACACGGCGCTGCCTGTCCCTGCGGTGGGGATGGGGGGTGAAGGAGGGCAATGCTGTGATGCTCACGGTGAGAGAACTGAGCTGATGGTAGAGGATTCATTGCTGCTCAGTCACCTGCAGTGATGGAGCCCAGAGGGGTCCTGGTGGTCCCATCCACAGTATCCCCGTGTTGCTCCCAGGGTGTCAGAGGCTGTGGGTGATGCTCCAGATGGCCTTGAAGCGCTGCCCTAGAAACAGCGGTGAACCTGGCAAGGAGGTGTAAAAATGGGTATTTTTGGGGTGTGACTTCACACCACCTCTCCCCGAGGCACCTGGAGGCAGCGGTGTGGGTCAGAGCCCTCAGTGTGCTCAGGGCTGAGGGCTCTCCCTGAGCTTTGTGGGGTGAGGATGAGGGTGGGATGTGGTGACTCCAGCTCTGGGATGCTGATAAGGGGGTCTGGGAGCACAGAATTCAGGGACAATACTGGGCAGGGGAGCACAGGGCCACGGGGACGCAGTGACTGGGAGCACTTGGGTGTCCTCCAGGAGAGCATCCCCAAGTGTGAAGCAAACCCCAAGCAGTGTCAGTGTGTCACCATGCACGGTGTGTGCACAGCACCCACAGGCAATGCCCCCCAGTCCCGAGGAGCTGCCACCAACCGGCCGACACCGGGAGCTTTGTTTGCAAAGTGCAATCCCGGGGGTTTAGCAGCATTCGGTATCAACGACGGTCATTAACTGCAGATTATGTCTTTAAAAGCGCTTTGGTGGAGCAGCAGGCAGCAACGGGCTGGCGAGGCGCCGGCACTGATTGTCACGATCGCTTGACGTCCTCAGGGTGGGACATGGCAGGTGCCACCTCAACGTATCCCCCAACCCGGCCCCCGCTGGAGGGGGCTGAGCTCTAATTTAGGATCAGTGCAACAAGTGGGGGCACCGAGCATCATCGTCCCCTCCCGCACGGCTGGAGAGGCTGTGGGTAGTCCTTCTTTGGCTGGCCCAAGGGTGGGGACAGGGGATGAGTCGTCCCATGTCTCTGTGCCAGAAGTGTGGTTGGTGCCATCACAGCTCCGGATGTCACTGCTGGGTCCGATCTCTCAAATCCATCCCCTATCCCCCGTACCATCCCCACTCACGGCATCTCCATGGAAACCCGCAGCCCCGCGCCTGCAATCAGAGGGGGCCACTTTTAGGAATATTATTTTTACTGATGACAAATGATGGAGGTGCTGACGGAGGAACGCCCGCGCCCGGCATCACCTCCCCAGCGGCCGTCCTTTCCTTTCCGGAGCCTTCCCATCCCACTGAGGGTTCGGCACGTGCCGGTCTGGTGGCAGATGCAGGACAAGGCAGATAGAATGGGGAATCTTCTTTGCGCAGATTAGGATTGTGGGGCTATTAAGCCGAAAATGCTCCATTTGGTGCAGAAAGCTCCTTTTCCCTTTAATAGCACGCTGCCTGACTGCTGCTCGCCTCCCTGCTGGCAGGGTGAGGGCTTTGGCAAGCGATGCTTTGCGATGCTCCCGTTGGGTTTGTAGGGCCACGACCTCCTGGCTCAGAGCACCCACAGCTGTTCGTGCTGGAATGGATGGCAATGGGTCTTAGCCCCTCGGTGGGCTCCAGTAGATGGCATCTCCTTGGTATTGTGATGTGGGCATGGAGGATGCTCCCGTGCGCTCAGGTCCCAGCGCCGAGGGGTACCCGAGGGCACCTGGATCCTGATTCCCAATCCCACAGCCGTTGTTTCCCGGGGAGGAGGAGAGGCAGCAGTGGGTTTGACTGCGAGCTGGCAGAGCTCCGTACGGAGGCAGCCCTGCAAACGGAGGGGAGGTGCCAGTGCAGCTCCGCCAGCCCCGTGCCGCACTTGGGAGCCGCGGATCTCTCCTGCTGCTCTCATACGGAGGCTCTGCTCGTGCACGCTGCATCCCTGCAACCAGCACCAGCCAAGGGGTGCAAACCCTTTAACATCACTCAGTGCTTTTTGGGCTCTTCCGTGTCCCAGATGAGCTCTCACCCATGAAAGAATGCTCAGCATTGCTTGGGGCTGTGCTGGCAATGGGGGCAGAGCCCTCCCTGACCACAATATAGGCCCAAGGGGAAGACCCCAGAGCCACCACTCTTACAGATATAAGCGCAGCCCATAGTGCTGGGTCCATAGTGCTGGACCAAACGCAGCACAGCCTCTTCCCATAGCCCCTCTGCAGGGGTCTGTGGGGTGGTTTTGCTAACAAGAGCTCCCTATTATAATTTCAATGGGATTATAGAAAAAAAAAACCCACACAACAAAATAGTCCTCACACAAATGACTCCGCAGTGCCTCTGCCAGGGCCTAAGATCTGCTGCTATCTATTTTTTAATAATTGAGGGTAATAAATATGTATTTCTCTCTCCTTTTTCTCCGTGCTCTGCAGCTTGTCAGCTCCCTGCGTCTCTTCCTCTGATCAGCCCGCATCTTTGCTGAGCGGGAAAAAAAAGGGAAAAAGGGGGAAAAAAAAAGAAAGAAAGAAAGGGAAGGGAGGGGGAGAAAAAAAGGGAAAAAAAGATCCTTTAAGCAAAAAGGATTAAAGCCTTGAAAGTAGGTCTGCCCGAGCCGGCTGCGCTTTCCCTGCTTCCATCCACTGTATCCGGGGAATGGAGCAATGGGGCAAAGGGGCTCTGCCCTATGGGTAGGGATGGGGCAAGTTGGGTAAAGCCTTCTGTAAGTGGTTCTGTTTCAGCGATGTATCTTCCCTTGGGGTTTTTTTCTTCCTTTGTGTCAGGGGATATTTGTGTGGGGATGGTGAGCGGGGGCTGGGGGTTGTGGGGACCCCCCCTGGTGCCATCCCGGAGCTGTGGCCCCAAGGCTGCGGCGGGCGCGGGGCGGAGGAGGCACAGAGCTGGTGTGAAGGAGGCAGCTATTTATAGCTTCCCCTCCGCTTTTGTTCCTTTTCCAGCAGAGCTCTTGAAATAGAAACGCGACGGTCGGGCGGCCGCTGGAATGGGGGGCTCAGACCCAGAGGGTCACCCCATAGGGTGATGCCATCGGGGTGAGCATCATCCCCCACCGTGTCTCTTGGGATGGGGATGGGGTGTGCTAGGGGTGGGAACAGCCTTGCTGCGGTGCTGCTGATGGCCTCAAATTGAGGGTGATTGGGTTGGAATGGGAGAATGGAACCCGTGGGGTGCAATGGGTGCAGCCCCACGGGGTTCCCACCTCATCTCAGCCGTTGCCTCTGCTCTTCTCGCAGCATCTGACTGCACCCTCCCTCCCTCCTCTGATCAATAGAGCTGGGGGAAAACAAAACAAAACAAAACAAAACAAAGTAAATATTTAATACGATCCAGGGAGCCGCGCAGAACGCTCTCCCCCCCGCCTCGTCTGTCTCCTCTGCCAGCCTCTCGCAGCAGCTCCCCAGCCCTAATGAGCCTGAGTGCAGCAGGGATCGATGGCCGAGGCAACCTCCGCACACAGACTGGGCCTCTGTGTCCTCCCCCCACAAACAGTGCCGGAGCCGTGGCTCAGCCCTCCTGTTCCCCCCACCCCAGCTCATCCCCCTCCTGCTCTTCTTTTCCTCCCTGGTTCATTCCCTTGGGCTTCCAGGGCTGATAAAGACTCTGTTGCTCCATTGGAGTCATCCCTTGCCCTGTTGTCTGGGGACTTCTTCAGATGCAGGAGGGGGCTGGGGTTGCTGTTGCAAGCTCCTTGGATATGGGGACGTGGAGCCCATGGGGACTCTGGGCACCCTCAGAGAAGGCACCAGCATCCTGCATGGTGCCAAAGTGCAGTGTTGCATATGGGGTGACCGGACTTCCTTCCTCCTACTTCTCTCGTCCCATCCTAGTGCACCCAATCACATCTCATTTCATCCTGTCCCATTCCATCCCATCCTGTTCCATCCTGGACATGTCCCTCTCAGCCCCTAAAAAAGCACATTTTTTTTTTGCTCCAGATGCATGGCCACGTGGTTTAGTGCATCCCAGCTCCTGCCTAAAAGTGGGTCAGAGCCAAATGCTAACAGCATTTGGGCTCTGTTTGCATTGTGGACAGTGGGAGCCACCAAAGAGGATATGGCACCAGTAGGTGTGCAGGGCTGGGAGTCTCCATTGTGCTCTTCCCATCCTATAACATATTTGAGGAGGGGAAGCACCGCTCCAGGAGGGGCACAGGGGATAGAGAAGTCAAGTAGGCTTTGTGGTCTACAACAAGGAGATCACCTTGCTGTGCTCATCCTGTCTGGCATGGGGTTGGAATCACCTTCCCAGGCTCTTTCTGGTTGGCATGGGGATGGGAGCGGTGAGAAGCCCCAAGACACATTACTTAGGGCTGATGATTTGATTTCAGAATGGACACAGGTGGAAAACAACCCAGGAGTCTCCTGGGGACTGTGCCGGGTCTCCAAGGTGACACTCAGCATCTCGTCACCCCTTAGGGCTTTGAAGATGGGGCTAGGGCCAGGGCCAGGGTGGTGCCGTGGACCCAGCATCACAGGTACGCGCTGATGGCAAGGTGCCGAGGAAGTTTTGCAGCAGCATTAGAAAATGTTGACATGTTTTTTGAAACAATTTCAGATCTGATATCTGCGCCAGATTGAGTTTGTAACCAGCTTTATTGTTTAAGCCTGCTGGGATTTCATCAAAGGCGTCTGCTGTTTACCCAGAACCATTTCATTGGAGAAAACAGCAAACAGACCTGCATTTCTATCTGATTTCACTTTTTCCTTTTCCTCCTGAATTTAAGTGCTTGTGAAAAGCATGGCTGATAAGGCAGAGCAATGTGGATAAATCCTGAGGATGGGCTCGGCACTGGCTTGCCAGCTGCTCTGTGCTCATTACCAGCACATGGGCACAGGAGCAGCAGCTCTTGGGCACACGGAGATCCCACTGTCCCCATCCAGTTTTGGATCTCCCTCCTTGCTTCTCAGAGTGGGATGTCTTGGGATCCCTCCTGACTTTGCTCCTACTTTCAGCATAACTTTACATTTAAGCTACAAAGGAGAAAACATCCATCTCCACAAGCAGTGGCCAAGGCTGGAGATGTGCTCAGTGATACCGACAAGGCTCACCAAAGCAAGGCAGCAGATAAAGATGAAGGAGAAACCAGACCAGAAAGGGGCCTGGAGCAAATCTCATTTATCCTCCCCACACTTTCATCCTCTGGGCTCTGTGTGCTGGACAGGAGAGCAGGGACTGGAAAAATAGGATTTTGCAAGGTGCTGCAAGTCTCCCTATCACCAAACCCAAGAAGTTTTTGAGATGCTGTGCCCTGCACACCCTTCCCAGTGTTGGTCACTGGGTGCTCCTCATGACCAGCCATCAACAGGGCTGCTTTTCCCCAGGGTTCAGGAGTTTTGCTTCAGAATGGCCTCAACACCTTCTTCTGGCCTTTGGGACCAGGAAGGGTAGACAGAAGCTTAGTGCTGGGGATTGGTCCCATGGCTGATGCTGCAGTTTTGGGCAATGATGTGTTCCTGGACAAACACCCCTACGCCACTGGCATCTCCTGTCCATTCCAGGGCCAACAGCTCCCTGCACTGAGGGCTTGTCTGTGATATCCATCACACCTGCACAGTGACAATGTAATTTTTATCTGCAGTTGTTTATTTCTCAGACAGAACTACTTGTAAATTCCAGGAAGAATATATATCCCTGCGCATGACAGTTCCAGCGCACGGCGATTAATCTGCCCTCTTAAGACCAGAATGCAAAAGTGTCCCAGTGTCACTCCTCCATGGGGCTGGTGGCCATGTGCCCACTGACTCTTGGCAAAGGATCCCAACCGTGCAGTGAGGTCTCCTCTTCCTCTTTCAGCTCCGGATGACACCTGTGATCTCCCCTCCTTGGGAAAGGATTGGCTCCAGCTCTTCCTGTAGGTTTATGGATTTTTTTCTTCTTTTGTTATTATTATTATCATTGATATTATTATTATTCCTTGCTGCTGCTGCTCTGTGATGCCCCAGATACTGAAAGTGCTGAGGGTATGTGTTTGGTCCTGCAGGTTTGCTGTGAGAGGAGGATGGAGATGGAGAGGGGACACGGGGGGGTGTCCGGGTGGGGGACAGAGCAACCATCAGCACCAAGGACAGCTTTAGCACCATGGAGAGCAGTTGGCAAAGTCCCTTATTGTCACCAGCGCTGGGCTGGTGGACTGGAGAAGCGGTGGACACAGGGCTGGGCACAGGGCTGTCCTCAGGATCCTGCTCAGAATAGGGAATGGGGTGTAAATCTTTACCCACAGTCCCACTGGCAACACCCCGCGTGCCATAAAGCCGCTTATTTACAACCGCCTGCTCCAGAGCAGCTGGGAAGCGAAGCGCGTCATTTTCCAGAGAGAGCAAAAATGCTGCATATTTCAGTGTCTTTTGAATTTTTTAGGTTTCCCTGAACTGTGCTAATGGGTTGGCTGTGGAGGGGGGAGGCGGGGGCCCAGCCCAGCTCCCGGCCTGCTTTGCTGCTCCGAAGCGCGGCCATGACTGCATTGCTGCTCTTAAAATATTCAGTGCTGTTGGCCACGATTTCACAGCGGGTCAAAGCGCGCCGAGTTAGCAAGAGGAGGGAAGGTGTGACAACGAGATTAACCCCAGCCCCGCAGTCCCACTGCACTCGGCAGGCTGAGCACGCCGTGCTGCGGCCGCTGCATCCCGGGAGGCAGAGAGAGCCCAGGGGAACGGGCACCTGAAATGCTTTGAGTCATGCTGTGTATGTGGCACCACCTCCAAAATGCTGCAAAGCAACTATGGGAGTATCCTTGAGATGGTTGAGTATATCAAAGAGGGCTGAGCATCCTTGGGATGGTTGAGCATCCCAAAGAAGGCCGAGCATCCCCTGGGCTCCAGCAACCTTCCCAATTAGGGATGCTGCCCTCCTTGCTGGCACAGTGCCCCATTCCACTGGGCTCAGGGCTGTGAATGTCCCTTGGGCATCCTGGATGCCATGGGTGCTCCTGCACCCCAAAGCATCGTGCTTCCCAGGCGCTGCACAAACATTAGTCAATGCTAATGATGGAGCAGCAGATTTATGATTCAAAAGAGCAGCAGTTGGAATCCAGAGGGGATTGCGGATGGGGATTTAATAATTCTATGATTGGTCCTGAGTTTGTTCTGCTGTAGCTGGCATGTCTGTGAGGGCTTCAGCACTCTTTTGAAGGCAGCTCAGTCTTCAGCACGTGGTATGGAGCAGAGCAACGATGGAGTGGGGTTGGTAGAAGGGTGTTTGTGGTGTCCAGAGGGTGAACATGACTTGTTGGAGGAGCATACTGTGTTGACCTGTCTATAAGAGCCAAGGGGGTTAGATTCAACATCCTTGCCAAAATCAGGTGGATGCAATTTCATATTGCATTACACAATGCCAATAAATAAATAAATAAATAAATAAAGCATGGATTATCTGCATGGAAATCCCCAAAATCTCTTCTTCAAGGGACACATTTGTCCCATTGTCCCATTCAGGGGGACCAGAGGCTCCCCCTGAGATGGTTCCCTGGGTGCCATGTACACCCAACACTGTCACTGAGCAAAGCAGCACCCAGCTTGGTGGGGCTGTGCCTTAAATCTGCCTGATCCCCGCTCATGTAGTGGCAGATGTTCTCATTATCCATTTAAACATATAATCCTGCCCCGAATCCTGCTAAGCTCCTGGCCTTGCTGATACCTCGTGGCAGTGCGTTCCACAGGTTAATTACGCATCGCTCATTAACCACTGAGCAGAGGGTGACCCATGAGTGAGGGGTGGGTGCAGATAATTCCTGACCAGTGCCACCTGGCCCCAAAATGAGCCTTAAAATGAGCCTTGTCTGGCATCATCCTAAAGCGTGGTCCATGGACTCCGAGTGGAGAGCTACCACTTCACAGAGATCCCATCCTACCTGGACGAGAGCAAGCAAAGTGGGAGGAGGAGTGAGGCAGAGAGGGAAAAATCACATGTTGTTTTTAAAAGGCATTTTTGAGTGAATGCTGAATAGGGTTTGGGAAAATTGCCTTAAAGGCCTGTTCTCTGCAGGGACGGTGCTTTTCATGGAGCACAAGTATTTTGAAACTTAATTGCACATTTGCACGGGCTAGTGTTTTTATTTCTCTCAGGTCTCCGAGGTGGTCTTTGAAGATTGCTGTCTCTCTGTAATGGTTTTCTTTATCTCAAATAAATTCCACACACCTGCGAGGTGGAGCTGCTTGAAAGAAATGATGTCGAAATTGGCTCTCGATTTAATAAATCTGCAAATGAAGCTGGAATGCAGGGAGACGACACGGCTGGCTGCGCTTCTCCCCCCTTCTCCCCATTTATCCCTCTCCCTTCCTCCCCTGCTCTGCCGCACCATCTCTCTTTGATCCTTTGATGTGGACCATGGGGATGCTCTCGTTTCTTAGGGATGCTCTGGATGCTGTGTCTCCACCATGCCCCAACACCAATGGCCACATCACCATGAGCTGCATGCCAACAATCAAACCTCTTCTTCAATCCCCTGCCTCTACAGTGTCCACATGAGCCTCCAATATAATTTTTTCCAGCCATGATTTTGGGTTTTGTTGATGCTTTTTGGAGTACTAAGCCACAGCGTGGCTCTCCAGCTCCTAAGGTGGACAACGAGCTTGGTGTTGCATTGGAAGCATTGCACTGGGGAAGTGTCTGTGGCACAATTCAGTGTCTCTGAGCTGTGCCTCTGCAGCAAGGAGAAACAAATCCCTTTATGGCCCGGGCAGAGCACGCTCCGGGCAGTCCCGGCTGTCAGCAGAGAGAAATGGACAGCCACAGAAGTACACAGACAGGTTAATGGCAGCCGCAGATGCACTACAGCACACAATTGGATTTTGCCTCCTCATTTCTCAAGGAATCGTCAGCTCTTTCTTGCTCAGAAACCCACAGCAGGACTTGGGCACTTTCAGGGCTGGGACCATGGGAAGGACCGAAGCCCCCAGATGCTGCAATTCCACAAGAGCAGGAAGCCCAGCTCCACACATACAAAGTGCCCAGCAACTCTATTGCATTGCAGCTTTTCCTTTTGCTTTTCAGCACTCTTACATTTGCTACCAGGAATAAGAAGCCTACACAGCTCTGCTGCCTCCAACCACTACCAGATCCCAGGCTCAGACTATATCCCGAGCTGTCTTCCCTTCCAAAGCCCAAACCTCACACTTTTAATTGTTGACCTTGTAGATGCTTTCACGTAAAGCAACTGCCTTCCCATTTCTCTTCTCTTCTTTTTCGATTGATTGTGTACCTCCGCACTTATCTCTCTGAGTGTCTGTCAAAGTTTTTATGTTGCACGCATCACCATGGTACCTGAACACCTTGGCAGAGCAGAAAAGTGCCTCCCCATTATGCAACCCCCCCCCAAGTTTTAGTCATGCTTGCTGGTTCATAATGTCAGTTGGGAAGCGGCACTTCAGCTCCTTCTTCCTTGCTTCTCACACTTCTTGGGCTTATATAAAAGCACCTTGGATTCTTCTCATAGTGCAGCTTCTTGGCCTCTTTTGTCTTTATGCTGAAGCACAAGGGGCTGGGAGACTGTGGGGCTCCTGCTCCCTCTCCAGCAGTGCAGGACTGGGATCCTTCCCCTTCCCCATCTCTTTCACCTTCTCCTTCCCCTTCCCCTCTCCTTTGAAAGGAGGACGTAGCAAGGTTGAAGTAGGATGAGAGGTAATGGCCTTAAGGTGAACAAAAGGAGGTTCAGGTTGGATACAGGGAACAACTTCTACTCCAAAGAGTGGTGATGCAGTGGAATAGCTGCCCAAGGGAAGGGGAGGATCCCTGTCTCTGGGGCTGTTCCAGAGCCATGGAGTTGTGGCACTGAGGGACGTGGTCAGTGGGCATGGTGGGTGTGGGTTGGGGTTGGACATGGTAATCTTAGAGGTGTTTCTCAACCTGAATGATTCCACGATTCTTTCTCCTTCTCCTTGCCTTCTTTCCCCTTCCCTTTCCCCTTCCCCCTTTTCATCCCCTTTTCAACCCCAAACCCACACTCAAATCCTATTGCATCCTAACTCCACAACAGAGCCACAGAACCATTTCCCATGGCATTGAGACACCCATTCCCAACCCCATGAAGCTGCCTCCCTCCCTACCTGCTGGCATAGGTGGCTGAAGGCTCACCACTGATAGCGACAGCTCCTCTCGCCACCCGCGACATCAGCTGCGCCCTTGATTGAATTATGGGGCTGCAATCCGCTTCCCTCCTGGCTGCGGTGCGCACGGCGTGAGGCTTAGATGGTGAACCCGAGCGCCTTAATTCAATAAGAAGCAGGCAGGCAGTGAGCTCAGATAGCTACTGGGATTTCTCCTTCTACCCAGCTTGCAATGCACTGATTTCTACTGGGGTGCCCGGATGATGCCCAGTGCTGCCTGGGGGTTTTGTTCCCATCCGTGTCTGCTCTTTCTCTGAAGCAGGAATTCAGTGTTTCCAGCCTAAAGTTCATGGGGGACGAGGAGGGATTTGGTGTTGTTACAGTTGGTGCCAGTGCTCACTGATTTTGGTGGGGATGCAGTGATGGGAAGCAGAGGATCCTGTCCTCCCAGCCATTGGGAATTCACAGTTTCTACCCCAAAGTTCTTGGGGCAACCTTTGGGGTGAGGAGAGATTTGGTGTTGTTTCAGCCAGTGCCGCTCCTTGTTGCTTTGCCCTTTGATTTTGGTGGGGATGCAGTGGTGAGGAACGGAGGACCCTCCCAGCTGCTGTAAGGCAGGAGGTGGCAATGAGCTAAAAGTCTCAATTAGTAAAGGGCTCACAACGAGAAGGTTCTGTGGGAAGAGAGAGAGAGAGAGAGAGGTGCTAAATGAAACCTGAAAGGTTATTCCAAAACGAGGCAGCAGCCTTTCCAGCCTTGATCGCTTCCCTGGGAGCTGGGGGATGAGCTCTGGGAAGGGAGGGGATGGAAGGAGAGGAGCAGTGTGGGTGAGGGGGGGGCTCAGACACCCGCATGGCACCGGGAGGGCGGGGGGGGGTGGCTGCTCCATGCCCTCTCTGGGAGCGAGACGGCATGAGGAAATTTTGCAGCAATTTCTTTGTAACTGCACCAGAATGAGGCAAATGGGAGCTCGGCACTTACTGGAGTGAAAAATATCACTGGGGAATCAAAGCGGGGAGGGAGGGTGGGAGGGCCGGTGCTCCCTGATACCAGACTGGGGGATGCAATACCAGACAGTGGGATGCTCATCCAAGCACTGAGCTGGGAGCGCCGACCTCCCCCCCAGGGCTGTGATGTAATTGTAAGGATAGGGTGAAGAGACCCCAGTGTGACCATAGAGCAGTAAATGTGGGGTGTGGGTGCAGCCCAACCAATACAGAGCAGAGGGATTAGAGTGCAGCAGCCTGAGCTGGAGCAGCAGCAAGGAAAGGCGATTTGTTTGCTATTGAAAGGAGGGTTTGACTGATCAGAAAGGCATGGAGAAATGACAGGAGGGGAGAGCTTGGGGTGGTGACACAAAGATGCTGCCCCATCCCATCCTGACATCATGGAGATGCAAGAGCTCTGTGCACATGGAAATCATTTAATTCTATGGGATTGCTCTGAAATATTGGGGCTGTGGCACATAGGGGTGTCCCAGCAGGGCTGGGTTGGGGGAGTCTCACGCTCCCTCCACTGCCTTCCAAGCAGGGTCGAGGGGGTTAAACACCTTTTTTTTGCACCTCAAATGATGAAAGGCTCCAAAATGGGACTAACAAAGACAAGTTGTGCTTCAGAACAAAAAAAAGACACGGAAGCAGCAGAGGCTGTCATAGGAATAAATTGTATCAGCAGCAATCAGATGGGGAGTGAAAAGTCAGAATGGAGTTGCTCCCTCTTCCCCATTTCCAGCAGAAATGACTGGGCCCTGAATTTAGCCAGAATGGGGTAGGATGAAAGGCAGTGCCTGACGACACATTTCAAAGCCTCCGGGAGCCTCTGGAGGAGACGTGGCCACTTGGATGGGGAACTGGAGCCCCTCAGTTTTAATGAGCATCTCATCGCCTTGCTTTATCCATGTGCCAAGATCTTCCCTTTTTCAAGAAGCGTGAGACTATTTCTGCTGCTTGCAATTTGTTTTAACTTTTGCAAAACGTGCATTTAAGCAACACGACGGGAGGAGGCTGAGGGTAAAGCATTCCTGTCATTTAATAGGTGCCAGCGTGCCGCTTGCTGCTTGCCCCTCTCCCTGCAGCACTGGGGATGGCTGGGATGGGGCTGCTGCTGGTTTGGCATCGTCATCCCAGATACAACCACAGCACAGACAGGGCTGCAGCCCCAGAGCCATCCCGAGGGTCTCCTCTGGGACAGGGCTGTGTGTTTTAGGAAAAGAGCAGTGGAGCAGCAGTGAGCAGCACTGATTTCCCAAAGGCTGAATCCCCCCTGACTGCTCTGCTCAGTGTCCCAGCAGGATGCTGGCAAGCTGGGAGGGGAGGAAGGGATGTTTGCTCATCACACGGGCATCAGGGTTGCATTCAAAGCCTTCCAACCACTGCGAGTGGTCATACCATACTCCATGTGAGGCCACCCCATAAATCCACATCTGCTTCTTCTGCTTAGCATCTCCAAAAAATGGGCATGGCTGCACCCCAGCATCCCCATCCACCCCCATCATCCCCACCCACCCCATCTGCTTCCCCAGGTGCACATTTCCACCACGTGCCTGCATCCCTGTGTTCCCAGCCTGTGATATTTCTCCCCACCAGCACTGCTGCTGCGAGTTATAGCTGCCTGCTTTAGGAACAGCTGTTCCTGGAGAGGTTCCGGCATCACCGGCACAGCAGTGCACGTGTGCCAGCACACATGTTCATCCCTCCCCACCACTTCCTTCTTCGGATGCTGCTACAATTGCTTTCATTACATCCCTAATACAACTCCCTTCTCTTGGAGGAAATGGATTGCAGGGGCTCTGATGCCCTATTGCTCATGGGGATGCACTGCCGTGGATGGCTTTGTGCCAATCCCGAGCCTCCATACATCTCGCAGTAACCATTATTACCTAGCAAGGAAGGGATCGTAGCTGGATTTATAATGGCTTACAGAGGAACAAGCTCTGATTAGCTTGAAGGGAGGGGACTGGAGTCACATGCAGGGTGTACGTGGCCCCACAGCCACAATGGGGTCCTGCTAGGCATTGAAGGATGCTTCCAGGGACTAGGGAAGCTAAAGCATCACAGTTAGTTTTTCAATATGGTCCTAAGTCAGTGCGAAATCACTGGAGCCACTGGTTCCCATTCACATTCAGGGGATTTTAGTGACTTTGAGGGCAGGACGAGGGCAGGATCCAACCCTGGCAATGGGTAGGGGCACAGTGGGGCCATTTACACTCCTTTGCTTTTATCACCAAGCTTTTCACGAGCTTTCTGCCAGCAAAAAAAAGTTGAGTGTGAAGCAGAAGTCCCATAGACCTCTGCTCATCCCATGGGAATGGCTCAGTGTCATGCACCCGCCCCAAGTGGAAACCAGAGGCCTGAGAAATGGTGCTGTGCCCCCATTGGGACTGGAAGAGAGCGACCTGAGGCTGTCCAGCTCCGAATGACGCCATCGCTTTATTTTTATGGGAAGAAAATGTGACAGAGCGGAGTGCTTTGATGCCCGCCCGCCAGCCTCTTTCCCCCCTGCTGCCGGCGGAATGATGTGCTGCTGAAAGGGGGAGAAGGCGCAGCGCCGGCTCCAATTTGCCCTCCTCTCCACAAAACGCAAGGACATGCAGTAAGAGGGAAAAGCGCAGAAAGACTGAGAAAGGGATGAAAGGCAGCGTCTGCGGCACGGCGCGTAATTGGCTCGCGGGGCTCGGTGGCACAGGACGCGGCTGAGGTCGGGACGTCGGTGGGATCGTGCCTTTGTCGAGGCGATGCTCTCCCTACAAGCTGGGTTGGCACCCCGCAGAAGGGCTGCTGGCTTTGTGCCTCCATCCGGCTATGGAAATCTGCCCCAAAGCTTCGCTCTGTGCACAGGGAGCAGGCAGCAGAGCGAGCACCCAGAGCCCGGGCAGCTGTCGCTTTCCTCCTGGGTCTCCTGTTTGCTCTCTTCTGGCTGCGTTTCCAGTCCTAAATAAACCCTTCGCAGGTCCGAGCCAGCTGCTGGCAAAGGGAAGGAGCGGGTGAATCTGCTTTCTCTGCGCATTAGCTTGTTCAGCATCTGATACTGATCTGGCTTGTGCTAATCTTGGGTGGTTTTTGTCATTTCATCTGCAGTTGTCTCGCTGTGGAGTACCGCCGAGATCTTGGTAGCCGCTCTTTTACAAAGGATGCCGTCCTTATTACGCCTGTGAATGAGCTATTTTGCATTTTTGTGAATGGGAAGGAAAACTTGTCACCTCGGGACAAAAAGGGAGTAGAAGCATCTGATGATCCCCTGAGAGCCTCAGACAATCCACTAAGCTTAAGTCATCCTCTATTTCTCTCTCCCTGGGGGCAATTGTAATTAGCAGTCCCTTCTCAAGGACCTAAGGAGCTCCCTGTCCTCTGCCAGTTCACCTCCTTGCACTTGGCTTCTGGTGTGGCCGTGGGTTGAGCTGGCAAAGCTTCCACCATGCTGGCACACCAACAATCTCACAATAACCATGCATGGTTGACTGGGTGAATCCATTTGGTCACATCATCCTACTGGAAATCTCAGAATAATTGTGCTTGATGGGCTGGGTGCATCCCCTTGGCCATGCAAGCACACTGAAACTCCCAAGTAACCACACTTGTTTGACTGAGTGGCCATGCCATGCCATGCCCTTGGCGATGCCATCCTACTGAAAATGCAATAGCCACACTTGATGGACTGGGCGCATTTCTAGCTATAGATGTCCTTGTTCATTGCAGGGAAGTTGGACTAGGTGACATTTAAAGGTCCCTTCCAACCCAACAATTCTGTGATCCCCTTGGACACGCTGTTCTAGCTCAGAGGAGCAGAAGCATCATCAGCTTCTAGTATCAACAACAGGCAAGACCTGACGACTCCATCACCCATCTGCAAGCCAAGGGAGGCCTCTTCCCTGCCATGCATCAGCCTCAGGATGGTCTAAGTGACACAGTGGGACCTTTGCATGCGATGGGACAAGGCACGGGACTGCAGCCATGAGCCTTGTGTATGGAGGGCATCACTGCAGAGGGAGGAATATGGCAAAGTGGGGTTAAGTAGAGCAGATTACATGTGGAAACATGCTCTACATTCCCTCTGCTTCTGCATAGATCAGTCCTGAAATGAGCATTTAAATTAAACAAGTTTCTATATCCGACTTTCCAATCCCACAGCCACTCTCACCGTTGGCTTCCTTTCTTCAGCTCGAGCAGAGCGGGGAGGAGATGAAGCCATGGAGAGGAGTGCTAATTAAACAGGGACTTCCACATTAGGGTACAAATCCTCTGGACCAGCAGAAACCCTGCCAGTTTCTGTATTTATTTATTATTTTTCAGTACAATTGTAATTTCCAGCGGTGCCTCCAGCACAGGGAGAGAGTTCAGGGGCTGCTCTCGGAGAGGATTAGCGTGCTGGAAGCATTATTGCTTTCCTTCGCTGTGAATTCAGGAGCGATTCCCTGATGGCTGTACTCTATATAGAAGTGAATCGGTGCTAATTTGTTTTTGAGGATCACACATCCACCAACACGTGAAAGACAATCCTGCCTCTCGATGTATATTTCGAGTCGGTGCTACAGCAAACAACGGAAAATAAGGAAGAAAACGAAGCCAGACCTCCCTCGCCCAGAAAGCCAGAGCTGGAAATGAGCGGACGTTGAGATTTTTGAGCTTGAGCCGCCCCTTGTTGAGAGCTTTGGCTCAGCTCTGTGCCTGTGGCGGATGGGCAGAGGGAACAGAGCATCTCTGGCTGGTCCTGGCTTTCTGCAGGCATAGAAAGCCTAAGGGACGCCGCGTCGGACAGGATGTCAAAGAGACGAAGCATAAAAGGTTCTCTTCTTGGCAATCCATTGGTTGGGGTTTTTTTTTGCTTGTTTTGTGTTGGCTTTTTTTTTTTCCTTTTAAACCATCCTCGAGTTTAACTGTGAGAGAGGAATAAATGGCTAAATGGACTAATTGAATCTGCAGAGCCCAGGGGCCACACACCTGGCGGGCCAGCAGCCGCCCCGCCACCCGCATCCCTCCCTCTGTCTGCGTGATTCAGAGGGACGAGGTCCATGGGGAGGGATCAGCCCCGGCTGAAATGGAAGACAAAGCTATTGTTTCAAACAGAGTTATTGATTTTTACATTATTACACTATGAAATTTATGGTCTGGTTTCAAACTGCAATAGGAGTTAATGATCACGATCCAGAAACTTCCAGGTGACCTTGGCCTCGACTTTGGTGGTGGAAGGGGAATAGCTCCAGATATGGGGTCAGCAAAAGTGAAATAAACCTGCAGTGTCTTAAAGGACTTCATTTTGGGGTTCCACTGACCCCAGCTCTGCACCAAGCTTTGGCTCACAGTGAGCTCCAGGCTGTTTGGCAACAGCAGTGCAGGCAGCAGTAACTGGACCTCACCAGCTCCAAACAAAAGACCACTGCTGCTGATAAGAGTAGATGTGGTACTGAGGGACATAGTAGGCATGGTGAGGATGGGCTGGAGTTGGACTTGGTGGTCTTAGAGGTCTTTTCCAATTGTAATGATTCATTGAGTTGGTATGGTGGGGGTGGTTTGAAGCTTGGACTTGATGAACCTGGTGGTCTTTTCCAGCCTTAACAATTCTATGATTCTATGATTCTGTGATTTGAACTGTGAGGTTCCAGCATGCCCAAAAAGCACTGGGTTGTGAAAGAACAGGGCAAGAGGAACCTCAACAGCATGGAGAGCTGCTGCACGCAGAGGGCATGGCCACTTTCACAACTAACATGGCTTAATGGGCATGGCAGGGATGGACTGAGGTTGGACTTTTGGTCTTGGAGGTCTTTCCCAACGTTAATGATCCTATGATTCAAAGAGGGGTCATGGAGGCTAACAGAGGTCTATGCCATTCTCACAAGAGGCCCTGATGTTGCAGAAGGTTTTTAGTATCCCCAGACTAAAGCCTTATACTGACTTTTCTTTAAAAGATGCCTCCCAGCGCATCTTCTGGCAGCAGCCCCTTTCTGAAGCCTTCCCTATCAATATTCCCTTTGAATTCCCTTGCGTTCATCTCCACATGGGAACACTTGCTGGCACAGAGACGAGGCTCCCAGCTGCAGGGGAAGGATTTCTCCTTGCAGTGTCTTCTCCCTGGAACATCCCCAGTGCTGCACCCCAGCTATAGCCGTGTGATGCTGGTAGCCTACGAGCTCAGCTTCTGCCTCGGAGGTCATAATTGCCATTAAATCACAGCTTGCCTAACCAAATTATGCAAAACCGAAATTATCTCCAATGATTTTTATGTTGCTGAAATGTTCCAGAACTGCTGGGGTGATGGCTGGGGGATTGGGAGCAGCTGTCACTCCATCAGAAACCATAACTCCAAACAGCTGGGATCTGTCAGTTATTTATGACACTGTTTGCAAAAAAAAAAGGAAAAGAAAAATAATAATAATAATTTAAAAAATGAGGGTAGTGGATGGGTGGTTGTTGTTCTCTGGCTATAAGGCAGTTCTACTGCGTGCCGATGCTGGAGGGAGCAAAGGCAATGGGGATGCCAATGGAGTGCTTTGCGCAGAGGCTGGAAGCGAAGCTGCTGCTCGCCGGGGGAATTTGGTCTTTGTCGCAGTCAGGGATGGTTTGTTTATTGCAAGAGGGAAAAAAAAAACACACACAGGAAAAAAATAGGCAGCTCCCAACCACAAGTCTGACACTGCTGTGTCGAACTGTCCCAGATCTGAACTGTGCTCTCAGCTCGCGCCCCGTGGAGGTCTGTGCTCAGGCATTTCCTTTCACTGTCCTTCGGCTGGTGCATGGAATTATGAACACTTGAGGCTCCTTTTCCCCCCAAAACAATTTGTCATGGTGAGAAAGTTTGTTCCTGAAGTAGAGGTGAGAGGGAATTTTATCACAGTTGCATACAGCACCAAGAGCATTGCTTGAGCCTGATTCATGGAGAAAGGTTGGGCGGATGATGGCATTTCCTGCCATCAAAAAAGAGAGTAAGAAGTGTGAGGCAAAGAACTGTGTGATGGTTGGGTTATCCAATGAGAATCCTCCCCAGATGCGTCCTACTATGGTTTGCCCAATGTAGGGGGTGGCTGAGAGTTAACTGGTGATGGCGGTGGCTCCTCAGAATGATATTTGTCCTCACAGAAAGACTCAGCCCATGAAAGTGGTTGCAATTGGTTAGGAGAAGGATGGAAGTTTCAAAGTGTATTTTCCCCTTGGGTGACAGTTGTATCGTTGGGGCCCAGTGTTGACTTAGAAAGCACCTTTGAAAGGTGTGGGTGCAAATGGGGCAGGAAGATCTGTCTGTCTGCGGGTGGTGCTACACAAGGTGTGAACTTGGCTTCAGAGGAGTGAGTGATGAGTGAGCTTCTGCCTCTTTGATAACACAGAGTGCAAACAGAAGGCAGATGCTTTGTCCCCACTTGTAGCTTGCTCTGGTTAAGTATTATTATTTATATTATGTAGTAGCTATACATAGTGTTTTATGGCGGTAAAGACCCATAAATCAGCAGCCAGAAGATGAGGGCTTTGCTCTAAAGAGCTTATAAATCTAACAGCCTGAGCAGAACCGGTAATGGACGGAGCGAGCAGTCGGACAAGTTGCGTGGAGACAGGAGCTAAGATTGGGCTCCCCAAGCAGATGGCGGTTTAGGAGAGATTTGAGTGAGCTCCATCCCAAAGAGCAGATCCTGCTGGGGGAGCTGCAGCCATGACCCACATAGCAGAGAGGTGAAATGTGGGGCTGGAGGTGACCCACCAGGGCCAGTCCTAGCTGTTGTCTTAGCACCCAGCTCCGAGCTGGGGTCTTCTGATGGAAATAAGCGGCCCTGCTCCTTCAGCAAAGTGTTAAAATGCTGGAATGCCGGGTACCAGCATTTCTGCTGCTGCATTGGAGTGTTGCTGTATCTGGATGAACTCGCTGTCTCTGGGCGTCTGCATTTTTCTGGCCGTTTCGGCTCTTGCACAAATGAAGGCTTCACGCTAAATGCATTACGCTGTATAACAATTAATCCCGCGCTGCATATAGAAAGTCCTTACTCATCAATAATGCATTCAGGAGGAGTGATTTTCACTCTCAGTAATAAGGCTAAGACAATGGAAACAAGCAGGTAATGGGGAACATTTATAACGATGTTAATCTAATAACGGGCATAATGCTGTTAAAAGTAAGACTGCAAACTGGACACATCCAAAGATAAATTATTTCAAGCATTCATTAACTAATGCCTAATTAATGCCCAATTAGAGAGATGCTGCATGGGAAATGATTTGGACAGCCCGATGAATTCATTCCCATCACTAAAACCTGAGCCGGGAGGCTGCAGAAGGACAGCGGAGCCGGGTGACACAGCACGGCGGTGGGAGAACGCCGGCAGACAAACATGCCCGTGTTGGTTTGATCCGTGTCGACAGAGCTTTGGTTCTGCTCACTTCACTGGCAGCCTTCCATTGGATTTTTACTTTTTGAAGCTCTCCCTCCCTGGTGAGAACTGCCACGCACGCCTGTGACCCTCCATCTGCAGCACAGCCTTTACAAGATGCAGTCAAAAAGGTTTGCACTGGGAAGAGCAAGCTTGACATGTCGGCCGGGATCAGACACTGGGAGAGCTCAGGGGTATCATCCTGGGAGGGACAGCCCCACTGATGGCAGCTTCAGGGATCCAAATGGCCCCAGCTGCCTTAGCCATCACACTGCTGGTCCAGCAGCATTGGGGCTGCTCTATTCTTTGGTCTCATCCCCATATCAAAATGGTAACCAAATCCTGGACATCCTGGAGTATCTCATAGCAGTGTGCAGTTTGCAGGTTTGCGGAAAATGGACTCATCCCTGATGGGACCACACGCCCTGAGCACATCTGCCAAGGGGGATTCCTCTTTCCAAGTCCTGCTCACCACATTATCGCTTCTTCTGAGCATCCTTCCTTTTCGTTTCCCACATTCTCTTTGTCTCCAAACTGCAGTCTGTAGGTAGGAAGAAATCTTTGGACTTTCTCCCTACTGTCATTCCTTTTGGAAGAGGAGAACCACCGGCAACACCCATCCCAAGGGAATCAACTCCTCTTCCATTGGCATTTCAGCCATTAACTCACAAATCTAATTAAAGAGATGGACTCAGGTCCCCCTGCCTTTTACCTCCAGAACCATCGGGGACCACAAGGCTCCATTCTCCCTTCCAACAGTGCAGCTCGGTGCTCCCCATACATCCCATCCATCGCTGAGCGTCACTGGCAGCCGCCTGCCATCACCTCCTAGATGTGAAATTCAGGATGCTACGCGAGCCCTGCCCAGCTCCTCCTCCCACCAGTAATCCTGTTAGCCTGGCAACTATCGTGTCACGGAACAGCGCATAAAACCGGCATTGGGAAGCAATATGTAATCTTCCAACCTGCTGCTCATAGCTGGGAGATGGTTTATTGATTCAGACTCTTGTGATTTGGTATTTGCAATAACAGACTCCGCATGTGGGAGATTGTCACCGTGCTTGTGCTTGGCAGGATTTTCCTAATAAATATAAGAGCTACACCACTCTTTGTGGCTCAGTGTGACTCGTGTGGAGTGGGGAACATGGAGCTGTTCCACCTTGGCAAAGGACATCTGTGGGTTAAAAAGGAACAAGAAGAGCAGAAAGCAATTCTGCACCTATCTGCAACTATAATCAGGATATCCCTGAGACAACGGTGCTCCTGAAGCCACATCCCAGATGATTGGCTGGAAATGCAGGGCAGCCTAGGAGCAGTCTTGCCTGAATCATGGCCCCTTCCCCATGGCAAGTGCATGGTGGTGACTTGGAGAACATTCCCTTTCCTACACAGCCGTAGGAGTTGTCGCAAACGAAGCACTCCTGACTACAGCCCTTTGCTGGCAGCAGTGCAAGAATGAGCCATCCCTCTTTGCAGCCTTCAATCCTGCAAGGTAGAGCCTGTAGAAAGCCCAAATCCCCATCCATATTTCTATCCCCATTGCTATCCCCATCCCAGCAGAGGCTTGGCCCAACAGTTTGGCTTAACAATGCTATTCTTTGGAAAAAGTAGAGCAGTACAGTCAGAGGTGACTGCCGCTCCCTGCTAATTTATGAGAGCCTGAGTAACCAGTTTATCTAAAAACATGACAACTTTGCCTTGAAAGTCTGGGTCCAGATGGACAGGTCACCTGCTATTAGCTCCCCAGTAATAGATCTCCATCCCTGGCAGAAGGCGATGCGAACCACAGAGTTAGTTATATTTCAAACAACGTTAATAAGAAACCAGTGAGGTTTCACCAGTGTGTATGCTTTTTTTCTTGCCTCCCACTCGTATTCAGCTGTAGGCGCTTGAAAAGAAGGACTGTAAAAGCCCAAGGGGTCCAGCACCACAGCCTGTCTTGTGGTAACGACATGGAGTAATTAGAGGTGAACTCCACTTCCACTCTTGTTTTTCAGATTATTACAAGCAAATCGCGGCGCGAGGACTCTGGGGTAGGATGGCACTGGCAGCTGTACGCTGCTCTCATTTTACTCCTTTCTCCCGTTGAAGTCCAGAGGCAGAATTCATTAGACATGAGCAAATTTTGTGTGTAAGAGGGAAAGCAGATCCGGGAGGAAATCTGAATGAGAAATGACAGCCTGGTGCAATGAGTCTGAAAAGCCACTCCACGCAGAAGGAATTGCCTGAAAGCAGGCATGGTGCGAGGAGTGGGAGAGCGACGGGAGCTGGGCGGTGAGGCTGGCGCTGGGCTCTGAGCCGAGGAGGGATGATTGCTGCCTGCTTGCTTCCCTGCTCTGCAGCCAGAAAGCCCTGGACACAGGCACGCTGTAGCATTGCCATAGGACATCCATTTAAAATACATCTGAGCATCAGCTTCCAAACTGGGCGTTCGGTTCAGTCCGTCCCACCAAGTGCTGAAAGCATGTTTCTGTAAATCACTTGTTTGCAAGAGAATGTGCTGGTGCTAACAGGGCATGGGCGTAGGAACAGTGTGGAAAGCAGCCAGCTCTTCCAGGATTCATGGAGTTGTAGAGTGGCTGGGTTAGAAGGGATCTTAAAGCCCATCCAGTTCCAACCCCTGCTGTAGGCTGGTTGCCCCCAGCAGATCAGATCCATCCAATGTGACCTTGAACACCTGCAGGGTGTCTTTGTATGTGAGGAGCTTCAGCCTGCTGAGCATCCTCGTAGCCCTCCTCTGGACCTGCTCCAACAGCTCCACATCCTTCTTGTGTTGGGGGCTCCAGACCTGGGCACACTACTCCAGATGGAGCCTCATGAGGGCAGAGCAGAGTGGGACAAAGCCCCTCCCTGCCCTGCTGCCATCCCTCTGTTGGTGCACCCAGGATGCAGCTGACAGCACACAAACACTGCTGGGTCAAGTCATCCACCAGAACCCTCAAGTCCTTTTTCTTATTGCTCTCGGTGAGTTCTTCTCCCTGCCTGTACATCTACCTTGTGTTACCCCAACCCTTGGGCTGTGCTGGGGTATGCTGTATGGTTGCATGGCACAGATGTAGTTTGTGGTGGTTCACCAGGAGGTGAATTCGGCACAAGGAGGTGGACAACACCCCATAGATGATGTTCAAACTGTTGCACACAAATAATTCACATGGGCTCTGTGTCCCCAGGGCTGGCCTGACACCACTCTCCCCTCTCTCCAAACAGGGGCCCTCGCGGAGCTGCTGCTGGTGCTGCTGGGGCTGAAGGTGCCTGGGGCTGCTGGCTGCCCCACTGACTGCGTCTGCTACCCTTCACCCATGACTGTCAGCTGCCAGGCCCACAACTTCGTTACCATCCCCGAGGGCATCCCCGAGGACAGCGAGCGGATCTTCCTGCAGAACAACCAGATCACCCTGCTGCTGCGGGGCCACTTCAGCCCCTCCATGGTCACCCTCTGGATCTACTCCAACAACATCACCTTCATCGACCCCAACACCTTTGAGGGGTTCGTCAACCTGGAAGAGCTGGACCTGGGGGACAACCGCTATCTGAGGGCTTTGGCAGCCAACACTTTCCAAGGGCTGGTGAAACTCCATGCCTTGTACCTGTACAAGTGCGGGCTGAGCTCCCTCCCCAGTGGGATTTTTGGTGGCCTCCACAACCTACAATACCTTTACCTGCAAGACAACCACATCGAGTTCCTCCAGGACGATATTTTTGTCGACTTGGTGAACCTCAGCCATCTTTTTCTCCATGGAAACAAGCTGTGGAGCCTCCACCAGAACACGTTCCGGGGGTTAATAAACCTGGACAGGCTCCTCATCCATCAGAATCAGCTGCAGTGGATTCACAGGCGGGCGTTCCACGACCTCCGGCGACTGACCACTCTGTTCCTGTTCAACAACAGCCTCTCAGAGCTGCAGGGGGACTGCCTGGCCCACCTGGGGGCCCTCGAGTTCCTCAGGCTGAATGGAAACCCTTGGAGCTGCGACTGCAAGGCTCGCTCACTCTGGGAATGGCTGCACCGTTTCCGGGGCTCCAGTTCCAACGTCATCTGCGAATCCCCTGAGCGGATGCACGGCAAGGACCTCAAAGTGCTGAGGGTGGAAGATTTTAGGAACTGTTCAGGCTCGGAGTCGCTCCATCAGATCAAAACTTTCTCAGCTACGGACAGAGGAGCCTCCAAAGCCCACCATCCCCACCACTCCTCCAAGGAGAAGGGTGGCGAGAAGGGTTTGCACAGCAGCCATCCCGCAGCCCGGCCGGGACCTCGCCGCCCTGCCAAGAACTGCACCAGCCACAAAAGCCGCAACCGAACCCTTAAGCCGGGATCGCTGGGGCCACGCAAAAGCGGGCACGAGGTTCCCGACTACGTGCCTGACTATCAGCACAAATTCAGCTTTGGAGTCATTCCCACCGGGCTCCCGAAACGCAAAGGGAAGTGCACCCGGCGGACGCCCATCCGTGCGCCCAGTGGGGTGCAGCAGGCGGCGGGTGGCTGTGCAGGACTCATGGCCTCACGCTTGGTCTTTGTGCTGGTCTTGGCGGCCATCATGCGCTGAGCTTGGCCACGGTGGAGCGGATCTGCACTGCCACCCATCTACGAAGGACCAGAGTTTCTTTTCTTCTTCTTTTTTTGTACGTGGAGAAGTCTGCGGGTGCGGACTACGGCGGGCGGGCGGGCGGATGGAAAGGTGTTAACACGCATTGCGGCCAACAGCCGAGCCCTGCACCATGAGACAAAGCCAACCTTACCCAACTGGATCGTGGGGACCGCCGGCAACGACAGCTGGACAAAATGGGAAACTGCAAATTCCCATTGAGTGATCCCATTGAGCGACCCTGCCGATGTCCGAAAGGAACGTAATTGCTGTAAAAACAATCACCAGTTAAGCCTACACTGTTTCTCTGAAAGTGAGTGTGTGGACACTTCTACTCGTTGTAATAAGGACATTGGTTCTCCCGCGTTTTAGCCCTTTTGGCTCCAACCCCACAGGCCAACTTTGGCTGGAAATCTCTTAGAAGACAATCTCAAAACCCTGAATATCTCAGGCACTACAGCAGAACAAGGCTTGCCTGCTGGGCTTGGAGTAGCCAACTACCAAAGGAAAGACTGGTTAGAGGTGGAATCATTAAAACACATAAAAAGAAATGAACCTAAAGAAACGAAGTACCTGCGAGGAGGTGCATTTTTTGTAACCGCATTCACACATCCAACAAACAAACCCAACTAATGCACAGGCCCTCCCCACTCCTCAATTATCCATATGTATGTCTTATGATGTTTATAAACTATATGGAAACTATATCTTCAGAACTAAGGATTGTATTGTTGAATTTATAGCAGAACAGTATATCCTTTTCTCAAGACCACAATCGGCAGCAGTGCCTACAAATGCTGAAAGCCATCCGGCAGCCTCGGTGCGTGCGGGGGACCAATGTTCTTAGCAATTTAGAGCACTAAACTTTGGGAGGGGTGGGAGGGGGCTGTACGCAACGCAACAAAGACCATAGGCAGAGAGCCAGAGCTCACCCTTAGGTCCTGATTTCTGAGTGAGGGGAGAGAGAGGAGGCTTAGCAGCATCCAGTCCTGATGCTGTGGGGATGTAGGGGATGAGAGCTTCCAGCCACATTGGTTACGTGAGGACCTTTATAGCTGGACTAAGGTTTTCACTCAGGCAGCAGGTCTGTGGGCAGCAGGTGGCCCTGACAGTGTCAGGAGCAGGTTGGTTTGGTGGTTTTTTTTTCTTACTAGGAACAGGTTATGGCATGGGGAGTTGGAGAAGTGGAAAGTGCAGCGTGCACGGGACCTGCGAGTAGCACTGTGCCCAGTGCTTCTGGTCCACACAGTGGGAAAGAGAATGGCCCCAGGATGAGGTCACGGCCAGCTGAAGGATGGGGAGCAGACTTCACATTCCTCTTGGCCCTAAATAAGCCTCACATATGATGCTGGGGTGGGATGTGCACACTGGGCTGTATGCACTCACTGGTCCAGAAGTGCTCACCGGTCCGCCCTGCGTTGGGGCCATGGCACAGCTGGCAGCAACAGGCAGTGTAGCCCACACTGCTGCCCCAGTTCTGCAGTTGGTGTCAGTTCCCTGTCAGCGTGGATATTGGAGATAAAACACACTGAGGTTAACGCAACAAGGGAAATAAAAGTGATCTTGGATGAGAACTGGCTACTCTTCATTTCGTCCCAGCTCAGGGGGCACACTCTCAGCATGCAGCCCCTGGGAAAGAGTACTGTCCATTGGAGCAGATGCTGTATGGATGAGCCCACACCATCCTCCCTAGGACCCCAAACTGGTCCTGGATGGGGAGGGGGCAATTACACAGCACCAGGTCCCCTGGAGGGGGCTGGAGATGCCCAGGGAAGCTCCAAAGCCAAAGGTGGGGATACATCAAATGGAAACAGAGGCTCTGGGGAACAGCAGGAGGGATTCAGGGAAGAGGAAGGGAGAGTTTGCTCCATTGATCCCTCTCAATTCCAGCTCCTATCCAAACTTCTCCTTCTACAGGGCTCTAAACCTCCACTAAAGGGATGTCTAATGCAGCCAGAACAAATAATCCGTGATCCGAAATAGCTCCCCCACGTCCTACTCTCTATAACCAATAGCAACTGAATGAGCCTGGCACTGTCCCTTAGAAGTGGAGAATGTTGTTATGTTAGTTATTTTGCTTCATACTCTGGAAATCAAAGCTCTCAGTGGGAGAATGAAGAGGAGAAGCACTTTATTTATTTATTTATTTATTAAGTCTGTGTGTAACTCCTATAATATAAGAGTGAAATGTCAGCATAGGAGATGCTAATGTTTTATAAATGATTTGGGTGCAGCAGGCACGATGGATACTCTTTGAGATGAATTATATTAGAGCAGACTCCGCCTGGCTCCAAGTCGTAATTGTATTTTTAGTATCTTTTCCTTTAACATGTAGGAAAAATAAAGGCAACCCCGACGTGTATTACGAGCCTTGTCAATCAAGTGCTCTAACTCCTAGCAATAAAGGCTACTGTTTAAAAACCAGAAGGGAGACACGATACACTGCGAAATAAGAGGTGTCACTTGACACAGACTTCAGGTTTCTGATGTTCCTCCTGCCTTCCCCTGGCCTCCATCCCCCCTGCACCCATTTCTCCTCAACAACCACAGCTCTCTGAGGATAAACTAAATCTTTATGGCATGCTCTGACACTTCTCCTCAACAACTACCTTCCCATCTGCATGGTGCGGCTCTGCTACGGCCCCTGGTTGGCTCCTGTGTGGTTCTCACAATGCCTTTGTGCAGCGTTGTCTTCATGCGTTGTGAAGGCTGATGTGAGGCTGGCAGAAATCCCATCTTCTCACAGGCAGCATTCCCACAAACCCAAACTACACATCCCAAGGCATCCATCCCAAAGAATGCATCCCAAGGCGTCCATTCCGAAGCACCCATCCTGAAATATACATCCCAAAGTGCCTATCCCAAAGCCCCCATCCCAAAGGGCCCATCCCATAGCATGCATCCCAAAGCACCCATTCTAAAGCATGCATCCCAAAGTGCCCATCTCAAAATGCATGTCCAAAAATACCCATCCCAAAGTGCTCATCCCCTGGGTTCAGTGGAGGCAGGGGTGACCAGGCTGGGCTAGAGGTGACAAGAGGAGGTGGCGCTCCAAAGAGATCCAAAAAGAGAAGGCTCTTTCAGTGTGCCTGCTTCCCCTTGATTTGTTTGTATCACCGAGCTTTAACACTCTCACTTTGGGCTGTTCATGCAAATCCTTCCCATGAAAAATAATAATAAAAAAGAAAAGAGAACCTAGAAGAGATCCCACACTGTGCCTCTGGAAATGCGCTCACGGCTGCAGAATCCCGTTTCCTGAGTCGGAGCCAATTTTCTAACCATTGTAGCACTCTTCCACAGTTTCATCCTGTAATTGCTAATACACAGCTTTTCCTACATGCTTTGGAAACACAAAACACGCAATGCTGTGTCTCTCATCCTCCAAGCAGGACAAAAAAAAACGAGCACTTCTCAGATGTTGAGAATAAATTCTCAGTGCACCGGGTGAAAGCAGCATCACATGGCGTGTTTTCCATCGCTGCCTGGACAGCACTGTGCCCCCACATTATCTTTTCCAATTTACCTCCCTTGTCTCGGCAAGTTGCTGTGAGATGCACTCCCCACTTCAGAGGGACTGCAGAACAAACGCATCCCTTCCCAGCCAAAGTAATGGATCAGTGGACCAATTCCTGTGATCCATCGAGTGCAGCCTCCCCTAAATCCACCCTGCACCAATGCTTTCCATCACATTTTGCCTTAGTTTCCAGCACAACCCCACAAACGCAGCCCAAGATCACATTTTCCATGGTATGCTCGCTAACGTTTCCTTTTTCTATTGCTTACAATCTCCTTGAGACCTTGTGGGCTGACGTAATTCCTCCTTGCCATCCCTTGCATCTCGCCCCAGTGAAACATGAGATGTCCCACACCAGTGTACAGAGGGGAATGGCGATGGGAGATGTGCTTGCATGGCCTGCCCTGCTGAGATCTGCAGGCTGAAAGAGAAACAAGAGCAGATACAATAAAAGGACACATGGACACAGCAGTGACAAAAGGTGTTTCTGAGAAGGTGGTGTGGTGGCATCGCTGGAGAACCCAACCACCTCCATCCCCATGGAGAGGATGCACCATGAGCACCATCGCTATGCATGTTCATCCACCTGTCCCTCTACATGCTCCATCCTCCCCAAAGGCAGAAGGACTTTTTGTCTCTGGGTCCACCTCGATAGATCTGGGGCTGGAGAACCAAAGCCAGCTCTGTGCAACCAAACAACATAAATAAATCCATTTTCCTCCCATCCGACGGATACGGGTGCAATTCTGCCCACACCCATCTGCTCTCCAACAGGTCTTTATATCTCCTTGGTTCATTCCTCATTTCATCCGCTCAGCTTGAGTCCTTTCCAGCAGTGCCCTCCATCCTCTTCCTCCTTTGTGCAAACAGAATCAAAATAACTGTTTAACAAATCAGCCATTACCTTCTCCCATGTCACCAATTCCCCGCTATCATGGCGTAATTGACCAATTTTCTCTTTTACCTTCTCTCTGCTCTGGATACGTCTCGGGAAGCTCTGATTGTGTGTTAAAATATCCTCTCTAATTCACTGCTCAATATCTCTTTCTGCTCTTCTAATTGCCCTTTTAACTCGCTTCTAATTTTTTATAAATCTCCTAATCCTCTTCCTGCGCAGGTTGTTTACATGCACCGTAGAATGTATATGTATTAGCAGATGTTCCCGGGTAAATAATGCACAAAAGGATATTACTGCTTCACACAGGCTGCAATTACTGCCTTCCTTCTGAATAAGCCCTGGTTAACCCTCCTGTTTAGGGCGCACACCCCTGCTCGCAATGCTCATCTCCCTGCTATTCCATTTCCTCTCTCCATTTGCTTGCAGTGCTCACCACGCCCCATCCGACACAGCATTACCTGCCAGAGGCTCTGATTTCTGCATTTTCCATTTGAACAATGGAGCTAAATGGTGGGTTTAAAGCCGTGCATCCTGTTTGGATGGAAAAGGTTTGATGCAGCAGGTCCTCACCAGTGACCAGCAGCGCCAGGTGGAGGTAGAAGGATGCACGGAGCCTGAAGTTGTGTAGGGTTGCTCTGGGGGCTCACCCCCATATGCCCAGAAGGTAAAAATCAAAAGCAAAAACCAATCAGAACAGTGAGAGTTCATCTCCTCCTCCACTCCCAGCCTTAACTCCGTGTTCTTTGTTCCCCTACAGACCCACAGGAACTTGTCTCAGGGCTGCTTTCTCAACAGTGCACGCAAATTGCTCTCCCTGGGACAAGTTTTCATGGCTGCTGCCTCTGTCATCCTACAGCTGAGCTATCCAGGAATCAGAGCATTTGGTTTCTCGCTGGTCTCCAGGCTGGCTCTCAAGTGAACTGGCTTTTCTGAGCAAGTCTCTTGTTTTTTCATTCATTCTTTAAAAAGAAAAAAAGAAGAAGAAAAAGAAAAAAATAATAATAAAAAAAAGCCATAGTAATAAAAAAGGAAAAGCAGAGTGACACTTTCCACGTGTGGGCTGCCCTGGGATCCCAGGGATCAGGCCACCATCCCATCACCATGTGCTGCGTCCTTGCAGGCTGCTCACTGCCTCCTGCATCTACTTAGCACGTCAGGAGTGAAGGAGATGGGAATGCATGGAGCCCCCACGAAACCAGAGCTAAATATACTGCAGGAGGCTGACAGCCTGACCTGTGAGCTGGTGGGGGGTGCCAGCACTGTCAGGTTTGTAGTGGGGATTTTGCAGGGTGAATGTAGGAAGTGGGACTGCGAGCAGCCCAGGGTGCTCAGGGTGTGATGGTTGCTGAAATTTTGGTGTGAGCATCCTAATGGAAAACACAGGCAGCAGCCGTGCTGTATAACATCCTCTGTGTGTGTGTGTGTGAGCTCTGTGTTGTGGGCTGCCAAAGTGGGACAGGTGGCAGCAGTGTAGCCCCTTGAAGGGGAAAAGGAAGGGAACAGGAAAGGGAAAGGGGAAGGAAAGGGAAGAGGAAAGGGAAGGGGAAGGAGAAGGGGAAAGAGAAAGGGAAAAGGAGGAGAGGAGAGGAGAGGAGAGGAGAGGAGAGGAGAGGAGAGGAGAGGAGAGGAGAGGAGAGGAGAGGAGAGGAGAGGAGAGGAGAGGAGAGGAGAGGAGAGGAGAGGAGAGGAGAGGAGAGGAGAGGAGAGGAGAGGAGAGGAGAGGAGAGGAGAGGAGAGGAAAAAGGAAAGGGACAAAGAAGGGAAAGGGAAAGGAGAATGGAAGGAGAGTGGAAGAAGAATGGAAGGAAAAGGAACAGGATCTCAGGAATTATTGAGGCAATTATGTGAGTGCAGTACGTGAGAAGTAATCCCAGCTGCTGGGAGCTGGGGGGAAGAGAATTCATGGTGTGATCCAAAGGGGCCCCAGAGAGAGTACGCCAGCAGCGGTGACCTGGTTTGCAGATGGATCCAACGCTCCTCTGCTTCCAAGCCCAACACACCACCCTGCTCCTGGGTGTCAGCGCTGCTATCATGCACTAATCTGTTTATTTCTGTTTGCTTCCTTTCTTATTTTTCCCGTCTTTTGAATTAAAAGCTAATCCACCATGCTGATTCTCGTAATTTCGAGCCATGCACTGAACACAGGAATTCTTGAACAGGTTTTTGCTCCCCTGGCAGCATCACTTTCCCCAGTGCACAGGAAACCAAAGGCAGACAGCAGAGCAAGAAAACACAACACAGCTCCTGCATCACGCCAGCTCCTCGGGCTTCCAGCACATCTCAACACAGAACTAGAGCAAAAGGGCAGATTATTTAAAGCCGTCACATGTAGGCCAATTTTCGCTGCAGTTCCTTTTGGCTCTGATTTTGCAGGCCCCAGCGGAGTGGTGAAGTCATGAATAAATGCAAGCAAACCGAGCTGATCCACTCTCATTTGAGCAGTGGAGTTTACTCGCCCCATGCTGCTTCAGCTGGAACACCAGAAGGTGAGTTCATAAGGATAGGGGGGGATAATCCAGCACTGCCCTTGCCTGGCCATCAGCATTTCCCCATTGAAACAGCAGCTCAAGGCCAAATCCCGAACGCTGCTGCCATGAGGACCCTCCCCAGGGATGCTCCTCCGAGCTCTGTGTGGAGCCCTACATGGATGGCATGCGAGAGCTGCGGAGATAATGTGATAATCATAATGGGTTTAAGAGAAAAGGGGGAAAAAAAAA
Organism: Excalfactoria chinensis; assembly: GCF_039878825.1. NCBI lineage: Eukaryota > Metazoa > Chordata > Aves > Galliformes > Phasianidae > Excalfactoria > Excalfactoria chinensis. The sequence continues at coordinate 4,368,480 of NC_092843.1, read as the reverse complement.
GCAACAACAAAAAACGGGAGGAAAAACACCCTGCAATTTTATCTCCCTGCAGCATCCCTTCCGTTTGGCTTCGACCGGAGCTGAGTGACTGCCGCGCTTGTCATCGTGTGGTCAAAACAGTGGTGAGAGCCAGATCCTTCAAAGTTGGAAAAATCATAATAATGGAGTCCCCGCCATCCTGCTGTGTTTATAAAGAGATGTTTTCTTCCTGAGCTACACAGCATGGTGGGCTTAATCTGAAATTTCTTTTTAATCATAGCGGGAGTCCCAATTAACGTGTCGGGTAATCGCTCGAGTAGAACCGGAGCTTCATGGCTGCGGGGATGAGCAGGAAAGGACCCTTGGGGTCAGGACCAAGAACACTGAGCATCCCCTGCCACATTTGGGGCACACAGAGTACTGAGCATCTCCTGTGACATTTGGGGGCACACATAGCTCTGAGAATCCCCTGCAACACTTTAGGTGCTTAGAGCTCTGAGCGTGCCCAGCCACATTTGGAGCACACAGAGCACCGAGCATCCCCTGCCACACTTGGAGCCCTGGGCTCACGCAGCTGCAGCAGGGCACAGGGCACAGCTCCGGGCACTGCAGGGCTCCAAGTTCCCTCTCTGTGCCCCTTCCTGGAGGAGACACACAGTGCATTCCTGCTGCAGGATGCAGCCATGCTCCAGCGCGTGCCAGCGGGACCGGCCCTGACCTACTTTCCTTTGTTGCGGGAGCTGCAGGCAGGATGCAGGATGCTGTGTGCAGGCAGCGTGCAGGCAGGATCCGGCTTTGCTTTGCTCCTGCACATCTCCTGACATCGCCAGAACTGCTGCTTCCATCCCGACCTCAATCTATTTAGACCAGTCCCAATAGCAGGACACTCCAACCCACCCTGTCCACCCAGCACAGAAATCTGCAGAGCCCTGCAGTTTACAAACGTTGGACCTACATGGCCAGGTGCCCTTTAGCTCTCCAAGGATGCACCCGCACTTCCGTGGGCAGCCAACCCAGGCATCCTTGAGCACAGAAAGCTCACTCTACGTCTCTATACTCCATTCATGCATTGGGGTTGAACCCGGCATTGTGCTGACCTGGAAAGCGAAGCTGTTTAAAATTCAAACGCGCACCCGTGGCGGATTTCAGCGGTGCTACAGAGAAAGCAGCCCTCCTCCTGCACAGCTCCAGCAGCACTTTGGTCGGGATGCTGAGCTGTAGCCCCGAGGTTTGGGGCTCAGAGGCTCGCTGCAGTCACTGGGTCTCGTGCAAATTGGTCTTCAGAGGGAAAGAGCTCCGCCGCCGCATGCACAAACACTCCTCAGCAACCGACTAAAGAGCTCCACCAGCCACCTGGGTTAACACGGCAGCTGGATTTTGCAGATTTGGAGATAAAAGGCTGCATTGCTTAACTCGCATCCTGCAGCCCTTGTAAGGCAGCCATTCCGCACGAGGCTTCCCTCCTGCAATTCTTTAAGGATGGAGCATTTTAATTGATTAGCTCCATTATGGAGGAGCAGAATAGCAGTGGTGCAATTGAACTTTGGTCCTTGAAATGCAGGGAGACATCAGCTTGCAGTGTGCTGGAAGCCTTGGGGGCTCATTTCTGCTGCCCTGTGCTCTCAACCTGGGATTTCCCTTAAGCACATGGGATGCATCTATACATGAGTTGGGGCAGGAAAGGGGAACTGCTTCACATTGACATTCAGTCAACAGATTCTAATGATAAAACCGTTTTAAACCCGCACTTTGATTAAAATCAAAGCCGTGGAAAACTCGTGCTAAGGTTCATCTAATGAATTCATCCTCCCAGGACTTTAGCAGCAGTGTGCCAGTGACTGAATCCAAGGGGGTGAGTTCAGTGTGACCACTGTGGTCCCCTTTTCCCTTGTTTTCACCCCAGTTCCTCAAGCGAGCTTAGCAGGATGAATAAATCTGGCATGGCCCCCACAAAAATAATCCCTTCTATTGAGCAGCAACAGTCTGCTGGGGAGAGGATAAGACAAAAAACAACAATCTTCAAATGCATATATATGAAATTAAAGGATGTAGGTAATTAATTGTTTGATAAGATAATGTAATCTGCACTAAGCTGGGGCTGCGTGAGTCAGAGATGCAAGAGGCAGAAAACATGTTCATCACCCAATCCACCTCTTTACCAACGCATGTTTTCTAGCATTTGTCCAGTGTAGGTTTTGTGTTGTTTTGAAAGTCAATGAATCAACTTTTCTGATATTCATCCCGACGCCAAACAGGAGCTCTTGGCATTTGCTGTGGATGAATAACCGACGGGTAACGGTGCCGTTGAGTGAGATCATCCAAGAAAAACCAAGGAGAGGTTTCCCCAGGACACAGCTGGCACAACCACGCTGCCTTCCCCCATGTAGAGGAGCTCACATCCCTACGCACTGAGCTGAGACAACCGCCCGCCCTCCAGCGTTGCGCTTTTGTTGGTGGCTCCCATCTCCCCCAACACCCATCGCCTTGTGTTGAGCGAGCTCCGTGCTCTCACCGCCCTTACCTCACTCTTAGCAACCCTGCTATTTAAAGTCGCAATCTGTTGCAGCGAAGCAGCCTGGCAGTCTATAAACAAGCTGTTATGACCCCGCTGCAGGAAGAGGAGGAAATGGCCTATGCTTTAAAGGCAGCTGCCTCCAGTAATTAGAAGAGAGGAGACAAACATGAAAGCAATGACGTTTCGATGTGCTGTTATTTAAAGGGTACGCCGGTGCCCCGAGCCCCTCGTTAGCACCCAGGTATGCAGATCATGTGCAATTAGCCAAGCATAGAGGGGTGGTGGCCGTGGCAGGGGGTCAACGCTCATTTTCATAGCCAACAAAACAGGACGAAGGAGGTGCTGGGAGCTTTATTCTGAACCAGCCTTTGTTCTTCTTAGAGCGCAACATCAGCTGCTTCTGCTATCAGCCTCCCTGAAAGGTTTTATTAGTCCTAATGCTCTGTAGAAGAACGAAAGAGGTAACAGCACATATGTTCTGCTCTGCCCAAAAGGGCATGAAAGAGAGAAGCGGTGCTCGGCAGCAGCACTGCAACGCACATATCGCCGCTACCTGCTGCCCAACCCAGCACAGCTGTGCATGGCATTGCTGCAAGGAGCAAAGCTGGGGCAGGAGTGGTAGCAAAGGGGAAGGTCCCATCTGAGGAATGAGAGTGTTTCCTTCAGTGCAGTGCAGAGGAGACGTTCTCCTTGCAAACGGATCTGCTCCGCTCCATCTCCCAGATGGGAAGGAGGGAAAAAGGCAAAATCAGCAGCAGCGTCGCACCTGGGAAGCTCATGGTATAAAACCAAGCAGGGCACGTATGTCCCATCAGGCTGCCTTGACATTACACTCACAAATAACCCCGAGTGTTTTTAGGGCAGAGCTCTGAAATGGATTTGCTGAGGGCTTCGATGACACCAACGCACAGAGTGGTTCCTCCGGGTGCCTTTGGGAACAGCAGCGCCGAGGGGAGCAGGAGCTGAGCTGTTCCAGGAGAGATTAAAGATGAAAATTAGCAGAGTTACAGCTTATGCACATTCCAATAAGAGCAGGCATTTACCACCGCTTGGATAATTAAAAAGATTTTTCACCAGTGACCGGGTTGATGGGGCTGCATCCCACTGGCTCCCCAAAAACCCAACCCCAATGAGCAAGGAGAGCCTGGAGCAGAGCTGCTGTTTCTCCCAGGGCAATCTGACACATCCCTATGGGATGGCACCGAGGTTGGGTTTGTGCAGAACCATTTTTAGCTGGATCCTGTCTGGCCAACTACATAGAAATGCTGGGATTCTGAGCGCAATTATCCCAAAGAACAGAGTGTCAGGTAGAGCAGTGCCAGTCACCAATTAGTTTGGCTGCATGTTAAGAGGGAGAATATAGGCACACGAGACAGAGAGTGAGGGATGCGTACTGCATTAAGTGTATTTACAACACATGAGCTAATAGTAAAAGCAATAATTAGCTACTATTAATACCAGTGGAAAGGAAAAAAAACGACAACGAGGGGAGGGAAGCTGCACCGCTGAACCCAAGTTGTTTATACGAGGTGCCTAACGCAAGCAAGCAGCAAAGGGGAACAGAAAGTGTGGGCAGAGCAGCAAACAGGGTGGCCTTTTGTTGAATGGCATCGAGCCCATTGCATCCCCATTTCCACACTTTGCATAGAATTGTAGAATCATTCGGGATGGAAAAGACTTCTCAGATTATCCAGTCCAACCTACCACCTACCACCAACGCTGCCCCCTGACCACAGCACCCAGTGCTACATCTCCAACCCCAACCTCCCTTGAGGCCACTCTTCTCGTCCTATTACTGTAGCCAGGGAGAAGAGGCCAACCCCCACCTCACCACAACCTCCTTTCAGATCCATTGCACGGAGAACCTCTTGCAAGACTTCCAAGTTAGACTAACTCCATCAGCACAGACTGCCATCCCTGGGGGTGTTCATAGCTGAGCTGGATGGGGACGTGGCCAGCCTGGTCTGCCACCTGATGCAGTGTTTGTCAACCCTGTCTGCACCTGGATGACCTCTGAGGTCCCTTCCAACCCAATCCATTCTATAAAATTACTCTATGAAATTATACAGCCCACGGTGGCCGAGAAGGAAGGAGGACACCCCATCCCATCACCCAAAACCCTTCCATGGGTTGGACAATGCAATGACACAGAGCAAGATGAAGGAGCAAAGTTGGCTCAGGCGAGACACAGAGCTTTCATAATGCAGCCCTTTGTTCTGCTGGAGGAATTCAACTGCTATAAATTCATTCCCCTGGTAAATGCAGCAGTTATCAGGCATTTTACCACAGGATTCCTGGTCTCCTAGTGAAGTTAAATGCAGTGCCATTACGGCAGCACTTTAACGTGTAAATATTACATTCCTGGTTCTTTAGGAGATGTTCATTTAGTGAAATAAAACCCTGCTAGTAAAACACCTGATCAAACCCTTCAGCCCAACTGGCCCAGTAATTGCTCCAGGACTGGAAGGAGTCCAATGACTGGTTGCAATTTATGGCCACTTTAGGAAAAAAAAATCTACCTTGAAGCATCCGCTAAGGACTGAGTTGTAGATGAGCTCATGGAGTACATTTACATCGCTGCCTGCTGCAACATTAAGTGGCCGCTAATTCGTGCTGAGCTCCTTTGTAATCCTGACGGAATCGCATTTGACAATCACATAAATAGCAAAAAAAAAAAGCAACTCCTCGGGAATAACGTTACTACAACAAGGAGTAAAAGGCAAAAAGAGTGATTCATCTTTCACGGTGAGACATGGCCTTTTCTATCATCTCTACTCACCCAAAAGAATTCGCCCGGCCCAAATTTCACAGCCGGGGTTGACAGACATGGAGTTGGATGAGGGTCACTCTGGAGCCACGGCTGTGGTTTAAGGGAAATAAAGGGAAAGCAGGAAGCTGTGAGAAAGCATGAAGACAATTAAGCAACAAGATAAGCTGCTGGGGAGGGAGGGGAGACGGAGGAAAGCCTTGATGAAGATTGTGCTGCAGGCGGGGAGGCTGTTCCAAATGGCCATTGGCATTGCTGCCCAAAATCCAAGGGGGGGCCATGGAGCTGTCAGAAGGAACAGATGCAAAGTGCCCCTGGATTAACTCTCTCCATCCAGCATAAAGGACTGAGATGAGGAAAGAAGGGAGGAAAGCACCGTGTTGGAATGAGCAGTGAATCATGAATGTTATCAGGAGACTGGGATCCGACTGGAGACCTTTATCTGTTGAAATGGTGTAAGTGCAGAATAATTTCAGAGGGATTGAAAGTGGGATCTACGCAACCTGTAAAGGTTTGGTGCTTTTCTCCATCCATAGAGTTGGGGTCGGTGTTAATTGTAGAGCCCAACATTCAAGGCCAGGCTGGATGTGGCTCTGGGCAGCCTGGTCTGGTGGTTGGCGACCCTGCACACAGCAGAGGGTTGGAACAAGATGATCATTGTGGTCCTTTTCAACCCAGTTCATCTGATGATTCTATAGAACATCCCAGGTTGGAAGGGCCCCATCAGGACCAGCTCCTGAAGTCTGAATCCTGTGGACTTTCTGCATCTCCCCAGCATCCCATGTGAGCCAAAAATTCAGCTCTGGGGACGGTGGATTCCCCTTCTGTCCCACTTTGTCCCCAGGGCAAATACTGGGTAAGTGCCCAGATCTCCTTGAGCCCAAGGAGCCCAGAGACTGTGCTGAAAGAACCATATTTTGGCTGCCTCAATTAACCAAACAGCTTCAAACTTTGTTATTTGCCTGGCGCTGGTAGAAACGGGGTCCATATGCTGAACTAGAAGAAGGATTTGTTTAAGGAGCTGCTGCCTCAACTGCTCTGTGCCAGAAGGCAGATGGGGGATTCAGAACAGAGAAGGGACGGCTCCAGGGGCATCAACACAGCTCGTTGCTGGAGAAAGCAGCACTGACACGACAGGGGGAAGGGTTAAAAGCAGACAGAGCACCTCTCTCATCATGCACTCCTCGCCTGCCACTAAATTAGCATCAGAATCAGAAATCAGACTACACTCCAGGCTGCCTGAAAATTGTTTTTACACTTCTGGTATGCCCGTGGCCAAAACCAGACAATACACATTCAGTGTGAGGTGATTATTTAATGAACTCGAGGAGCATAACCATTAGGAGGAGCAGATCCTCCCGGAGCAGCAAATAGGAGGGGTGTTGTAGGAGAGCAAACTGTTGTGCATCCCAACCCGGACAGCACACAGGGCACGCACAGGACAGCACACACAGCCCTCATCTCATGCTGAAGTTCTGCTGTGAGGATGCAAGGTGTGAAGCTGCAGTTTTCAGCCTCCCATCAATGAGGTATCAATGGGTACAGAGCAGCAGCTGCACCCCTCCTTAGGGCCGTTAATAAAGTTCACCTTCACCAGTTGAGCCCATTCCTCTTTCCTAAAGGGCTGGGAGAGATTTTATAGCAGATTCATCACCTCCACCCTTTAATTCTATTTTTGGAGTCTATTGAACTTTTGCATATGTTGAAATGAAAAGAGCCTATATTAACACAGTCACTTTTTTGTTACCGTAATGAGAGCCTTGAAACCACCACAAAGAGAAACATGCCTTTTAGCAGCTGAAACAAATTATTACAGCAACTGAGTCTTAAAAGGAATTTCGAGTGAAAATATAGTATTACATGAAGTTGTTATGGCAACTGATGTTGTAGAGTAACTGCATTGGGGTAAGTTTTCCTCCTTCATCCCGTACAGCAAAGTCGGGGGAAAAAAAAAACTTTGCGATAAAATTATGCCTTAATTAGTCAAATAAGTCATAAATATCGCTTATCCCCAAATCCTTCCCATCCCAGCCCCATGCCGTCTGCGTGCAGTTAGTCTGCTAATGAGAAAATATATCTACTAAAGCTCCACTTACCATTAAAAATCCCATCCGATGTTTTCCTAATACAATTTATCAATTTAAACACATGGCGCAATGTAATATTCCACGGCGTTCCATTAAAATGATAAATAGCTCTGGGAAAGAAAAGGGGGGAAATAAAAACAACACGAAAGGAAAAAAGAGAGGGATTAAACACGGGGTAACGTCATAGGATGGTGTATAGGTGCAAATAGAAGCTTAAACACGCGATGGGGAGAGAAGCGTATGGGGAGGGAGGGTGAGTTGGGCCCTGTGTGTTGGTGTTGGTGGGATGGAGGGCACGGAGCAGTGAGGAATGGCAGCTGACTTCACTTCAGAGGGCATAAGATCTCCTTTTGGTGTTGTTTTGAGGTTACATCATTGGTTGGCATTGGTTTTAATCTGGGGGAAGAGGAAGCGGCTCCTCGGGGTTTGTGCCGCTGTGCGCCCAAGCAGAGCAAAGCGTTTGGGTTCCAGCGGCATCGCAGCGCTTGAGAGCTCCCACTCCATGGGGCTGCAAGGGATGCTTTTCTTAAAGCTCCACCTGCTGGCTCCGGAGGATGCGCCAATGGCTCTCGGTCCGTTTTGGAGCGGAGGGACGGCAGGTTGGGATCCTTACAGCGAGCTGTTATCACCAGAACCCAAGCCCAGATTGCGGAGCGTTTGCCTTTCTGTGTTAAAAACAAAGCAAAGCCCCTAAGCGGGGTCTTTTTAAGCTGTCCCGATAATTGTAGCTCGCTTAGGCGGACCTGGAACAGCAGCAGGGCTCGGAAAGCAAAAGGTGCACAAGCTGCCAGCGCCTGCCTGTTTGAACCCACCTGATTACGGAGGGACTGCAGGGAGTTCCCCCGTGCTCAGAGTGCAGCTCAAAGGGCAGCAGAGCCGGGGAAATGGCTCCATTTAGCGTGTGCCTCCTGCACCATAATTACTTATTTAAATTTTACTCCGCCGCTCGATCCATTACGGAGTGCACTATAAACAAAGGTGATTTGATGCAGACAATAGCTGAGCCAGTCGTTTTTAAAGACGGGCACGGAATGACTTATCTCCCAGGATGAGCAGCACTTAGGAGATAGCTGAAACGAGCTTTAGAGCTTCAACTCCATTTCCAAAGGTTATTTCCAGGGGCTGAAGAATAACCCCCAGCAGCACTGAGCTCCGTGCCCCTCTCACACACACACACCGGGGTCACTGACAGCTTTGGGGATGGGGGGAAGCAGAGGTAAGATGCAGCTGCATGACTCTCTGTGCTAAATCCACCACCATTTAAAGTGTTGGAAACCTGCGCCAAAGTTAACGATGCTGGGTGTGCTTGCAGTGCTCCTGCCATGGCGTTGGGTTCTACTCTAGCAGCGGAGCTTCCTGCCCAAATCACTGCTCCTGGTTGCTACCAAACCCTCTGCCTTCCTCCTATTCCTAGAATAAAGACAGCTCCTTTGTAATCCGGGCTCTCCGTGCTCCCTCCATGCCTGCGACACCCCGAAAGCAGAAGTGCTGCCTTCCTGCTGTTGGCTCACCTGCCTGAAAGCCTCAATCTAGATGCGTCTCACCACCAGCCCTGGTTTTGTTCAAAGCAGAAATATTCCTTTATCAACTTGTCTGACAGCCATCCAACGAGAAGGGCGTCTTGGAGCGCGATGTTAACCCAGAGGGACCGTTCTTCAGTTCAAGCATTCACAGAGTCTAATGAACTATTGGCAGAAAGTCATTCCTGTAGTGCAATTAAAACGGAGACACAAAACGCTGCCGCTGGAAGTCGGCTGTGCCAGGCAGGAGGGGTGGATCGGCTTGATGAGGAGCCCCCACCCAAAGCCTTGTGCATTAAAGCAAAGGCAGGATGATGGAGATACACTGCAAGGAGTGGGGCTTCATGGGTGCAGTGGCACAGCTGGTTCGTAGGGACTGCTGCCCCCAACTCCATAGGAAGAAATACCAGCAGAGTGTAAAGCCCTTTTGGTGGTTGGACTTGAGGTGTGCCTTGCACTGAGCACCTTCCTACAGACATGGAAGGGTAAAAGGCAGTTTGCTGCTGGGGTCTGGCCCCATCCTCACTGCTGCAGACACCTCAGTAGTGGTGGGGAGCCACACTAACAGGCATCATTAAAACACTGTGATCTTCCACCACTTCACTGAGAGGGAAAAAAAAAATACACAAGGAGAAGCTGAAAAGAAGCACGAAAGTTTCAAGGAAGAAATTGACAACCGTTGCTTTGTGATTCCGCTATTGTTTCCAACCACGGTGATTAAAAGACAGAACTCTCATCCAAACGCAGGTTCCTCTTTTCTTTTGTCTCGCTTTGTAATGAGCATGCTCGCCACACAATCTGATACGAGACGAGAGCATAATGAGAGCAAGTCAAGCAAAGCTTTATGCAAGGTGAAGGCAGCTCCTGGAGCTTTGTCACCACGAGAGCACTGGGACAGGCATTGCCTTCTGCAGGGGCTGCTGCTAAAGGCTGTGCCCAACGCCGTGCATTAACACCATTCCTGCCTCCAAACCCTGCGGGTCTGCAGCGCTCCTTGGGAGAAAGTGGATAAATGAAGATAGGGGGTTGGGGTTTTGTTGGGTTTTTTTGGGTCTTATTAATCTCTTTACACTTGGAGGCAGCACGGAAAATAGGTTAAGGCTCACAATAAGCTGAATGAGTTAAATCAGAGGCAGGCGAGTATGCTGACAGCCAGTCATCGTCGCTCTTAAGCTTACAGGCCAAGGTAAGAGTAGGAATGAAACTGCACTATCAAGTCAGATAAAATGAAGGCATTGCTCCTGACTAGACTATAAGGAAGGGTCAAGCACTGGCTGGCTGGTGGGACCCGGTGCCGACGTGAAATGATGGGCTGAAGCAAAGAAGGACTGACACTACTTCTCCAAATTATAAATTCGACTTCCCAATCTATCTGAATGGATTAACCTCAAAACATGAGATCCGGAATTTAAAGATTCAGAATTCAGAAGCTATTATGAGTCAAGAGCAGGAATTAGCATTCAAGTTATAAATATGCTCTAACAAACTGACAGGAGTCGGCTTGCTGTTCCTTCCCTTTTTGAAGATGGTGGCATCAGGCTGGCAATATTTAGAGATACAAACCTACGAGTGATTTTCACATCCCAGCTGGATGCTAACAACATTCCCAGTTGGAGGAATGCTGCTTCTTGTCTTCCACCAGCAGCAAGGCGGGTGTTTGTCCTCAGCTTTGGGGTTGGGTTTGGACCACAAACCAAGTCTGCTGGAGCCACGCAGGGCAGGGAGAGCCTGGCACATCACTGCCAGCCCCCCCCCCTACTCCCCTGGGACCCAGGGACAGGCAGAAGGGATGCGGACAGCACCGCTATCCCAGCACGTCCTGAATGAACAGGAGCCAGGAATATCAGATGAAGTCTCAAGGCAGTAAGTAATGAAGGCACTAAATAACAGCGCCGGCTCCTCAGCTTTTCTGCCAAACATTAGCCAATTTAAAAGGTAGCAAGAGGCCTTTTACGCAGGGAGAATTTCTTTGAGTGCCGACTTAAAAGCTGAAGTTTGGCAGGGAACTGTCTGAGAAAGATGGGGGAGAGGGAAAAGCCAATTTTACCTGGTAATCTGCAACACTATTTGTGTCCTACCCAGACCACGCTTCATGCATTAGGAACGCGTTGCATCCACCACGATGCGCTGCAGCGCGCGGGGAAACGGCGGAGCTAATGGCTTCTATTATGGGCATGTGCAGAGGGTGGCTGTGGCACACACATCTGTCTGCAGAATGGATGGGAGCTCTGTGAACTGCCTGGAACACCTCCGCTCCAGAGCAAGCTGTGGGGCTGCTGAGCGACAGGGCTTAGAGCTCACAGCCTGCACGTGCACCCACTGCAAATAGCGGCGCTGGGAAGAGAAGATTTCACAGCCTTAAAGTTGGTGACTCTAATGAGGATTTCCATGCTGGGAAAGAGGGGAGGGTGGAGGGAAAGGAGGAAAATCATCTACACGTTCTCCATGCAAAGGGGGGGGGGGGGGGGAAGAAAAAAAAACCCCATCGAAATAAACAGCTGGTGAAGTGAAATAGGAGGTTAGAGCCCTCTCTGATTCAAGTGAAGATTATTAAAACAGCTATAAAGATGGTGTTGGCATCTCTTGAAATGAGTTTGTTACATTCAGAAGAGGCAGTTACACATGACAAACCATTTTCTGTTTAATTAGAGGGTTCTGCGTGGAACACTTCCAGGCGGAGGAGGGGAGCAGATTGCCACCCAGCATCTCAATTACAGGGCAGCGCCTCGGCGATCCCACATGCAAATGTTTTTAAGTGACCGCAGAGAAGAAAAAAAACAACACGGCTTTGTCTGTTCAACAGGGTTAAGGAATAGAGCTTTAAGGCTGTAACCTCTAGCAGAGAGCTAAAGGCTTTTTGCAGCACGGAGGAGGAAGAGGGGAGGCCTAATGGGAGCCTACAGCCCCTCTCCACAGCAGCCTGTTGCCCCTTTTCCATGGCAACCTACAGCCATCTCTCTATGGTGACCTATTGCTCCTTCTCCGTGACAGCCTACTGCCCTTTCTTCATGGCAACCTACAGCCATAGTGGCCTACAACCTCTCTTCCTGGTGGCCTATTGCCCCTTCTCCACAGCATCCTACAGCCATCTCTCCATGGCGATACGCTGTCCCCTCTCCATGGTGACCTACTGCCCTTCTTTCACGGCAGCCTACAGCCCCTCTTCATGGTAGTCTACAGCCATCTCTCCATGGTGACCTACTGCCCTTCCTTCACGGCAGCCTACAGCCATCTCTCCATCATGACCTACTGCCTTCTCAGTGACAGCCATCTTACCACAGCAGCAAACAGCCCCTTCTTCATGGTAGCCTATTGCCCCCCTTCTCCATGGCATCCCACAACCATCTCTCCATGGCGACCTATTATCCCCTATCCACAGTTACCTATTGCCCCTTCTCCACGATGGGGCAGATCTCTGTAACCGGACCTGAGGGAACCTTATGGAACACACAGGCATGGAACAGACCCCCCCAGAGCTGCAGTCACAGCCAAGGGTTGCACTCTGTGATCCCTGTGGTTCCCATCCAGTTCCATGGTACTGTGGCTCAAGGTTGATTTCTTTCTGAAGCTTCTTGCCTCAACGCTGGCTGTAAAATAAAACACTAAAAGCCACGAGAGCCAGCGGGCTGCCCAGCCTTGGTTAAAAGCTTTCTGAGGTGGCAAAAATGACACGTGGCTCGTGAAATAGAGGAGGACCTCGATATGCACACCAAAGCACTGAGAGGAAGCAGCCATGGGAAGGAAATTCTAGCTAATACAAGTTAAATATAGGTTATGTTAGCTGCATTTTACAAGCACTAAGAATGTTATTGGAGAAAGCTGTCATTTTTAATGACAGCACAAGCGCCAATTACCAGATAGCTGATACACTTGGGAGTTGGGAGTGTTTTTTTTTAAATCACTTGAAATCTAAAAAAACCTTCATTATCAGCTTCTGAGCTCGATGTAAATAACTTCACCTGGTGCTAAGAAGTTTAACATTTCACAGGGCACACGAACAACTGAAAGCCATTTATAAGTGGAGCTCCAGCTGCCTGGCAGTGCATGCAGTTTATGGCACAACTCTGCATCACCGAAGCAAGGGATGATGTAGGACCATGTGCTGGCCATGCAGACCTCCCTTCTTGATCCTTCACCCCGTTCTTCAGGTTGGGTATTAGGAAAGCTTCTCCCAGACAGTAGTGCTGCAGTGGCACAGCTGCAAAGGGAGGTGGAGGAGTCTCCATTCCTGGAGGTGTTTGAGAACCGTGGCACTAAGGGCTGTGATCAATGGGGCACAGTGGGGCGGATTGGGGTTAAATGCGGGGATCTGAGAGGTCTCTTCCAGCCTTAATGATACTGTGATTCAATTCAAACAAACCCACGTGTCACCTCGACCCCAAGGCAGGACACACATTGCCTGTGCATACCCATCTCACATAAGGGACACTTTATATACACAAATATACAGCCACGCCGGCGCAAAATGCTCAGCAATAGCACTCTCCCAGGTCTATCAAGATGCCCCTTGGGTTCCCCATGCCTTTTCGCCAGCCAGCATTAGCAAGTCAGGAGCTCCTTCTGCAATTTCACTCACGAAAGTAAGAAGCCGATTGGCAAAGCCTGGTTTCCCAGCTGTGAGAAACAGCACCGCGCACATTAACGCCGCGGCTTAGCGCTGAAATCTAATACAATAGGCAGAAAAGCTAAATGCTGAACATTTTAGTTCCCCACAGATAAATGAAAGCCTTACAGTCAGCAAGAAGAACAGCAGCCTTCTAGCTTGTGGCAAGCAGAAAGTGGGATTGAATCATTACTTGAAGAACGTGTTTCAATTTCTATAAATAAAAACCTGCAAGGCACATTGCCAAAGAAGCGCAAGTCAATACGGCTTTTCTATATGCGCTGTCAAACTTTACTTTTAGACAGTATATTAATTACATAGTCAATAATTGTGGGTTTCATTAGTGTATTAAATACCTCAATCAATAATATTTATCCTTCTCGGAGACAGTCTTCATCAAAAAAAAAGAAGAAAAAGGGAGGAGTATTTTTTGATCCCGCAGTTCAAAAAGTCAGTGCAGCACACCGGCAAGGCTCTAATGGAAAACATAAAACACCAGAAACGGACAAAAATCTGATTATTACTCTTATTTTTCAGCCTTTTGTACAATAAGCCACAAGGGAATACCAAGAGCTAAAGTGATGGCCCCAAAAATTAGATTTCTTTCTCTTAATTGCTCAGCAGTGATGTCAGAGTGGACATGACAAATGCTCTCCCATCCTTCATTTCTTTATCAGATAGAGCTGAGCAGCGCACCCAAGGTCTGCTCGGCCAGCTTGCTGCGGGGCAAACACTGGGAGCAAAGACCCTTTGCTGGGGCAGCTCTGCCTGGTTGGCCATTGATGTACAGAGCTCCGGGTACCTTCCTCACATCCAGGACCAACTCAGATACATGGACCATCCCCATGGAGGTCCATCCCCATCCATGGAGGACCATCCCCATCCATGGAGGTCCATCCCCATCCATGGAGGACCATCCCCATCCATGGAGGACCATCCCCATCCATGGAGGACCATCCCCATCCATGGAGGACCATCCCCATCCATGGAGGACCATCCCCATCCATGGAGGACCATCCCCATCCATGGAGGTCCAGCCCCATCCATGGAGGACCAGCCCCATCCATGGAGGACCAGCCCCATCCATGGAGGACCAGCCCCATCCATGGAGGACCAGCCCCATGGGAAAAGGCAGGCTCCTATGGCACCTTTACCGGGCACAACCAGCTGCATCACATCAGGGAAAAAGGAACTGGGGAGGATTTTATTCCAGCTGCATTAAAACACCACCCATAGCCGTCTTGAAAGGGCAAGAAGCTTGGAACAAATTAAAAAATAATAATAATAATAAAATGCCTTTGGAAGGATGCAGTCTATTTTAAATAACTTGCAGGAGCAGTAATATACAAGGATGGAAAAAAGAAAGCAGTACAGCAGGCTAGGAACACTCCCAAAGGCACACTTTTGGCATGGCAGAGAGGCTGAATTTAACAACAAATCAATGCACTATAAACAGGGGGGGGGGGGAAGAAAGCCCTAAAAACAAACAACACCCCACCCCCCCAAACACAGACACCTAAACTATCCAAATAAAGGAGAGAAATGCACAACAGTCCTCAACAAATAAGATCCATCTGGTGATTCAAACAGCTTTTGTGGGTTGTTGTGTATATTTTTTTAATGTATATGAATGAAATGTAAAATGTGTAAACATGAAAAACAGAGCAAGAAAGTGAGACAAGGTCTCGGGGCCTCTTTGCATCCTTGCAGATAATATATTAAAGAGAATTTCTGCTCCACTGTAATGAGATTAGCGATATTTACTGCGCTCCTCTAATATTTATAAGGTGTAATACGGCACAGAAAGCCCTTTCCCAAACTGGGTTTCGGAGCAGTTTGCTGTTGGAGATGGGGGAGAGCTCTTGGAACTGCTTGGCTGTGCTTTTTGGGGTGTTTGACACAAGAGAGAGCTGTGCAACTCCTACCTCCCTCCCCCATCACAGTCAGCATCAGGGAGCAGGGCGGAGGAGAAGCACCCCCCAAAGCAAACAACCCCACCTCCAAAAATAAAGGGAAGATGACAAAACAGGACACGGCAGGGCAGCAGTCCTTCCTGCCCCCTCCTCAAGATGTGATGCTGTATCCCGGGCAGCAAATACAAATATCACAGAGTATTAAGAATCAAAACATCAGACTCATCAACTTTCTACTCTCACACCCATTACACTAAAAGGACAATCCTGCCATGCTGGAACATGAATCCCACACACACACACACACTCATGCAAGCTGCCAGGCGTAGCATACACAGTGCAAAGCAGCGACCTACCGAAAACATGAAGAGCATTCGCTTCAGATCAGTGCAAGAGGACCGGTTATTTTTTACAACAGCTCTTAGAATCTATGACTGCTCAAGGCTTTAATCTAGGGGGGGGGGGGAAGAAAGAAGGGAAAAGACAAAAAGACAAAGAACCGATGGATCTTAGAAATAAGACCTGACTCGAGTGCAGCCTCTCCTCCAGAGCCTCATAAGGGTCACTATGAATTAATTTCAAGGTGATGTATGGTGAAAACTGTTAAATTGTAATGGTGGGAATCAACACAAACACAGTACAACACCGTGTCAAAGCACGCTTCACATCTTCCCCCAACCACACAGAACTCCATCTTCCCATTGAATTGCCCTCACACCTGCCTGCCCATAACCAGCAGCTGCCCAGTTCCAGCTTTGCTTTGTATGATTACATTAAAGTGAAACATCAGCAGCCAGGGGTCTCCTCACTGTGCAGAGGCACCCCAGCAGCCTTTCACTCCAGCTAACACACATTCACATCCTGCTTGGATAACGGCTGAAGCCACCCGGCACTAACCCAGCCACTAGCAGGGGAGGTTTGTGATGAAGGGAAGGATGAGCAGGGCTTGTTTGCCAGTAATCCCAATCAGCATCGGGAGCCCACAGACTTCTCCTTAATTGGCACAGGTGGAAGAGTCCGAAGAGCTCAGTTTTCCATGATCCCATAGGGGTGGTTGTGGGGATGGAGGAGGCTCTGGGATCAGCACCAGGGCATGACCACAGCTCTCCTGCTTTCCTCCTGCACCCAAAGGCTGCTGTGGGACCCTTAATTGACAACCTCCTCATTAACCAATCAACTTCAGCAGCTCCAACCTGCGATCAGGGGAAGGCAATAGCCAAGACCTTCAGCTACGTGCTCCTTCATCTGCGTTTGCCTTCATCTGTGTTTTCCCTCATTATGTTTTATGTAAGAAGGAAGCCATATTCCCCTCTCAGGGTTCGTTTTGCTAAATTAGCTCTTCCAGTCCCCTCCTAAAAAAGATCCTCGTTCTCCTACTCAGCGCATAGTCCTCCTCTGTACTCGCCCCAGCTGAGCTTCTATTCTGCCTCTATATGCAGCAGACCAGAACCGTACATTGCATTCGAGATGAGATCTCACACCAGAGGCTTATATAATCCCATCGTACTTGTATAGCTACACTAGAAATACCTTGCTTTACATAGCTCGATGTTTTGTATCATATACTAGCTGATTAAAGCGTGATTAAAACCCTCCAACACTTCACTCACTAATGAGCACCCACTTTATAGCACGTTCCTTGGTGGTTGTTTTTTTTTTTATTAGCCCTCAAATAAACGACTTTTCACACCAACTGTTAAAGTTGATTTTCTCTCGCAGCCCTCAAGGTCACCCAGCTCCTCCTGTAAGACACTTCAATGCTTATAAGCGCCGATACCTGCCACCTCAAACCCAACGAGAGGGATGTGCAGCCGTTCCCCAGGAGAATGAGCCGCCCCAGGTGTGCAACTTCGGCTCATAAAGCTGCAGAGCCAGCAGCTACACACCAACCCCGTAAACCTTCCTAGTGTCTACGGGCCCGAGACTCGGAAACAGCTTCAGGGGATGTTTGTGCATTACCACAAACAGCTCTCGGTCCCCTCAAAGTGGAAAGGAGGAGCAGAAGTAAAAGACTGGTTAGCAGAGTGGAAAGATAGATGATCACGGCTAACCCACCATTTGTCAATCCGGGGCTGTGCTGAAGACGGTGATTTCCTCGTCAACGCTTCATAAGCAAGGTCAGAGGGAACAGATAGTTGGATAAAAAATTCAAGGCATCAGCAGAAGGACCCAGCCACGATCCTCAGATTCTGAAAGAGAAGAAGGGGTTGTTTGTGCAATTAATGGGCCCAGGATAACAACCTCCGCGTCCACCAGTAGATGTGGCATTTACAGCTCCTAAGCATCGAGACTTGAGAAGATAAATAGGAAATCAGGGCACTGCATGAACACACGAGGAAACAGTGCAAAATAAATACATGCCAGTTTTTTGCTACCAGAGACCCACTGCAGCACTGCCTGGATGCTCGGAGCTGTGCAGCAAATGCCAAGCTGTGAGCTGCAGCCAGGGAACACATAATTAATGTGATTAGGAGCACACAGAGCTAGCATGCTCTGCTGACTGAAAAGCCCAGTAGCATAATTACTGTTTTCTGTACTAGCTCTATGTCTGAACAAATCTCAAAGCCTGGTTAGTTTTAGACTGCTGTGTAAACGTCAATAAAAATCCCAGAAGTGCCAGCTCATCAGCATTCTCAGGCACAGAAATGGTGAAAATATCACTGCATTTCCATGCCGTTAACATCAGGCAAAGAAGTCTCCTTTCTTCGGTCTAACCTTAGAGTTAGCAATAAGGTAACATCTCCCCCAAGTGAATGCTTATTATGAAAGCTAATTAATTGCTTTCCAGTAATGAGAAGTCTTTGGTGTTCAAAGAAAGCAAAATTCACTACGCAGGAATTAAACAGTGTTTATTCAAAGTTCCCCCCCCCCATTGAAAGACCTGCTTCTGATTAACATCGTTACAAATAAAACCTAACAAACTGAACATACATACAGAACACATATAGGAAGGAAACGCGTGCTGAAATCAGTCAAAAACCTATAGTATTAATTGAAGTGAAAACTAAAGCAATGCTTTGTAGTTGCCTAGATTTCCCTGGGGGATGGAGAGTCAATGCTTATCTGCCTTCCTCAGAAGAGACAATTTTGATTAATATCAGACCCATCTGACTCAGTCTATTAAACCCTGAAGGAAGGATATTCTTCAGATATAAAAGATATGTCTTTGATTAATAATTCTACCATATTGCCATTCCAAGCATTAACTGCATGGCACCTGTGGAAAGAAAAAGCCTTTGAATTCAACAGAAAATAACTAACTCGTGCTAATAGACCCGCTCTCCTTCGTCCAGATCTGAAGGCTGCACGACACTCTCCCTCCCATCCTCCGCAGAACAAGTCCAAGTGCCAAGGTTGTCACTATTTTCTCGCAAAGACGACACAATGGTTATGTAATTCAGGTTTATGTATAGCAAGAAAGCAAAGTTACTTCAGATTTTCTGAATGCTTTGTCTAAAGATACTGACAATCTGTCTAGAGGATCCTCTATAGTGCTGTCATAGTTTAATAGACCACAAGAGTCTACAGCATCATGGCCATTGGGTGCACTCTTAAGCTACCGGGGGCAGATCTTCAGAGAAATGCATTAAATCACTCAGCCCACTACACTGGGCTACAGTGCACGGTGTAACTAATGCCAAATTGTCATATGTAGAGCAGGGAAAAAAGTCAGTGTAACATCCTCTGAGTATTTCCTGGAAGTCTGTAGCTTTGATCAAGCAGCACGAGCCTTCTCATCCTAGCTGAGCATTTCTCCTGATGCTCGCAATCAACCTCTTGCTGTATTCTCTGTAGTTTACAGGTTTGACGTCCAGTGCTGTAGCCTTAATACGAGATTCATCCTGTGAAAGGAAAGAAAGAAAAATGGCATGCAGAAAGAATACTCAGTGCCCGAGGCATTTGGTTCTAACCTCTCTGCCCTGGTAACTCACTGTTCGTGGTACCAGGATTAGCTGGGAGAGCAGACAACTCCCAGAACAGCTACACTGCCTTTCATTTGGAACCAGCCATGCTGGAGGAACCAGAGAGGAAATGACTTTAAAGGCAGAGGATCCTCCTCTGGTGCCCAGGATTGACAGTGGTTGCTGTAAGTCACTTGAAACTTCACCCCACAAAGACGAGAGGAGGAAGCCATCTCTTACAGCAGCGTTGTGGAGGATACTTACATTGTACGTCTCCAGTTTTACTCTGATCTTGAACTCATACGTGTTGAAATTTGCATTTTGAAAGACTTCTTCAAACGCCTGCTCGTTCTGCAAGGAGGACAAAGAACAGATACCAGCTGCACACACTCAAGCTTCTGGTAGTGCCATGACCCTTCACAACAGCTTATCTTTTGCTAGCGTTCACAAAATATAGGAACTAACTAACTCATTCATGCACACAGACCTGAAATTACCCCCCAGTTTAAATGCCAACATCACAGCTCAAAGCTTTTGAAAGTGCAGTTCAAGGTGGAAAAAACTTGTTAGAGATCTAAACAAAATAAGGCAGAATTGCAGCGAGCCTGCAGCCAAACAGAGCTAACTAATTCCCTGTTAGTTGTCTTATCAGTCGTTCAATTTCTCTGCTTATCCATCCTTCATATCTTGACTGACCCACTTAAACAATGATCTACAGAAGAGTGGATGCATGTTTTGAGCATCTTTTATAGCCATTAGAAGGCCATGTCACTTTTACAACATAAGCTACTTCTAATTACCATATGAGCACTAAACATAATCATCATTTATTGCAGACAATTTGTCAAAACAATAGAAAAGAATCAGATGAGCTGAATATTGGAAAGTTTGTTCTTGTAAAAACGTCTTAAAATCTTTGCTGATGTTCCACAAAAACGCTGCAGCCCCACTGAGATGCAGACGTGTCATTATTCATACATTCATCCACCCAACACACTCGATCAGTGCATCCAGGAGAAGGTGGAGCATCCCCTTCGCTCTCATTCCAAGTGTTAAAGCTGCTGGTTTGAACGTGGCGCAGTGCTATTTTACACCACATTGTGATTCTTCTAAGGTTCAGAAAGTGCAACAAATGAAAGCAAACAGAAGTAGCAAGCTGCAGACTGCAAAAATTTTGGCACATCCTTCCTGAATATTGAAAACCCTTTCCTGAGACCATCAGGATTAGAGGATAAGGAAGGACATTTTATCAAGGATTTGGCTTCTGTTTCTACCTCTGCCACAAGTTATACCAACCATTAGTGAGCGGAAAATGCTGCTAGCATCCCAGTCACTGCTACCCCACGTTACTTTTTAGACAAACAAGTGTGGTAGAGAAGGAGATGAAAGACTTGGCACGCACATGCTTCACACAGTCCCTGGCTGTACGTGGACTCAATACACACTATAAGCAGCGGAAAGATTTCCACTGACTTCACAGGGCACTGGATGAGGTCTTCAGAGAAAAACCACTAAGATGAGCTTACTGAAAACACACCAAGTACCATATTTAAAGCTCGTAAAAGTGTCAAATCAAAAACAATTTCTCCCGGAACACAAAGCATTCCTGCTCAAGGGCTCGTTCCATATTATGCTCCATTTTCTATCCCCGGCTGTTTCCATTAGGCAGCTCTTCAAAAGACATTACATGTTTGTATGGTTGCATAGGATCTGCTGTCTCTCCTCCACTCTCTTTGGCATTAAAAGTGACTAAGAAATTTTGTTTGAACTCTAGCAGAGATTAAGCATGACTGAACTAAGACAATATTGACAAGATAATAATGTCTGAAAATGGAAATTCAGAAGTGCAGGCACACCTAATTAGAATGCCCTAGGAATACATCGTCCTACAGAACAGAGGTGTCCAGCCTGCAGGATGGCACAAAAAACTTGTAGCATACAGACCACAAGCTTTGCATCACTCACCATACAGAGTATAAGTGTGGGGTTATGGGAAAACTAGTCCTGCTTTACAGAAATGGCTCAGGACCACCAGGATTACAACCTCCTGGGATCGCAGAGCCAAGCAATGGGCTAACCACCAACTGGAACAGCCATACTACAGGCTCAGCATGGGAGCGCAGCAGCATTCATAGACAATACAAATTGTCTATGTCACTTAATGCATTTTCCACAGTATTAAGAAATATAAAACAAAGCCCACCAGATACTGTGTAGTCGTCAACTAAAAGCAAGAGGAGATTATTTTGGTGGGAAGAAAAGAAAACATGGCAGAGAAGCACAGAGACAGAGCGAAGAAAATACTGTCTGTTAGCATTTAATGGCTTACAGCCATGTTCAAAACCATTCTAATCTGCCAAAGAAAGATTACTTAAGCATCTCTGCAAATGACCTATTTTAAAAGTCATGGTTTTTGTACTGCCCTCAAAGTTTCTGGTAATACGTGGTGCAAAAAGTGCCTTCAGAAATGGCCTGACACACAAGTCCAAAAAGCTTCCTGCCTACTTACAAAGATACATACAAAGTGTTCCGGAGCTTTTTGGTTTTGTAAACAATTTTTTGGAACGCATGAGGGACAGCACTGCTCGCATTCATGCCTCAGTTTTGTGCAGATCTTTCCAATCTAGGTACAATAAAACAGCCTGTCCTTTCTACCGCAGTCAGTGTGTTACAGCTGTCAGCCCTCTAAAGCCTGTGGTTCTATGGACAGGAAGGCAGCTGTCCCTCAAGGTCCAGGTGACAGGGACAGGCTGATCTTCAGTCTAACAGCCAAAAGAGCTCAGAGGTAGACAGACTGATTGTGGGAGCAAACGATGGGGGAAACCAGGCAAATCTCTGTTCTCCAGGCAGATGGCCTGTGGAAAATAATCCTGAGAAGAGTAAACAAGTCCCTGCCAAGAACTTCAGAATAGAGAGAAGTGATGATTTGTGAACTCGTAAAAGATTCTGAAGTCCAACATCTGGAGAAAGCCTTTGGCCACTGGACCTCTGAACTGGCCTATCAGCCCAGACCATGAGCAACATCAACTTCTTCTCAGATAAATCCCTCTTCTAGCCAGAAAATCCCTTTCTTTCACATGAGCCTTTTGTATTTGTTTTAATAATGCTACTGATTTCTACTACAGCAACATAAACACAACCCAATGCCCCTGCACTGGGTTACAAGTACAGCAGGTATGCATACAGGGATGAGACCATGCTCCCAGCTGCATCAGCACTGGTTCTCCACAAGCAAACTGCATCTTGCCCAAGCTGTGCTCTGTTGATGTTGTCAACATCACAGGAATAGTTCCTTACCGGGAGGATCTCCGAGGTCTGTTCAGCAGCAAAGTATGTAAAACACAGACCCACTTCTCAGCATTTACTACAAATGTAATAAGGTAACAGACTGACCTTTTCCTTCAGCTCTCCCAGGAAAGTAGCGCTTTGCCCAAGAATGAATTCTGCTGACTCCTGGAAACAAGTCACCCACTGGTAATCTAGAGAGTCTGCAATGGTCACCTAAAAAAAAACAACAACAAAAAACCCATGAACAAGTAATTCCATCCAGTTGCACTGTCTTCTATGAGCAACAGATAAAAGTAGTATTTATTTCACAGCTCAAGAACCCTGTGCACTTCCCATCACTGAGGGTGGAAGACACTTATTATTTTGCTTTTTAAAAGAGCTCAACAGAACGTCAGAATCATTTAAAGCACGTTAATATTGTCAGCATGTTGTGTCACAAGAAGAGGCCAACAAGATCACTGCGATAAACACCGATAGATATTCAGCTCCTTTTCCTCTATCAGTGATGAGCTATGAGTATGAACAGGTAGCCCAGAACAGTAACAGCCAAGGGTGACACCAGCAAGATTGAGACCTGCATTTATTTAGAACTCGGGCATAAATACATGTGATGCTACGTTATGAGACAACTATCAAAATGTTCAAGGACAAGACAGAGCAATAAACAGATCAAGCACCAGACTCATCTGTGTGAGGCTGCTTTGACAATTAGGAATGCAAAAAATAGGAGACAAACTGTTCCGAAGGCCTTGATTGTAACCTCAGTATCCCTTTTATATTCTAGGAGAGCAACTCTGCTACATTAAGTAGTTTGTGTATTCCTAGAAGTTATCTGCTAGAAATTATTCAGAAGCAGTTTGTGTTTTAGTGAGACTGCAGGGATAGTTCTCTCTGCATGCCCACCTGGCACAGCATTTCTAAGAAGCAGATACAACTCAAATGTGCAGTGTAAAAACAGAAGAAGGTTCAACGCTTATGGGGTAAGCAGGCATCACAATAATAATCCTCACTGCCTTTCGAAGCAGGCTCCATTAAAGCCTGAGACAGAACAATACCTACAAAAGAAAATGTACTAAATATAGGTAGCAGCTGTAAAAGTGCAATTACTGCTCTCCAGAAATGCCATTTTACTTCAGTTTATCTTCACTACTGAAGAGGCGTAGGCCATCTGTACTCTGCACTGCATAGTACACTTGGAAACCAGAATCAACTGAGCTAGCATCAACTTTTTGGCAAAGAGAAAAGCTTTTAATTGGAGAGCTAGGAAAACAAACTGCTTATCAGCTCAATGAAACATTCCTCACCCAGGTACAGACACGAGTCACCTCAATACTCTCTAACCCACAGGCACCTCTGGCAAACACAGCAGCCTAATGCCCTGTTCCCTCCAAAGACTTCTATCTGCACTGCCCAGGGAGAGCAGGGAGAAGCCCTGCCTGCCCTCATCAGCTCACTTACCAGCAGCATCATGCGGTACTTGAAGTTGGGGAATTCACGATCGCACTTCTCGCAACGATACAGTCCATTCTGTTGGTCTATCACTTTCTTATTGCAATCCTGAGAGGGACAGGCCTGGTACATGCAGTTCTCTTTCCGCAGATGTACTATTGTGCCCACACAGCTAAAATAATCCGCCTAGGAGAGTGAGTGTGCAACATTAGCCTCAAAATACTCAGTGTTTTCCAATTCTGAATTAACTACAAAGCAAGGCATCCATACTTGGATATTTAGGATTAGAAAGCTTAACAGCTATGGATTATTGGAAAACTGTAAATCAACCCCTGTCGCAATCATTTCCAGGCTTCCATTATGTTAAATAAAGCCCCTAGAGCAAGATTATTCTGTGTTTCCATTGCAGGGAACTCCGATTGCTAGGTTTTCTTCAGATAAAGCACATTTGTTTCTCCATTGTGTCTGTTCAAATCTCTACTTTTTCACAGGATTAAGATCCTGCACTTTCCTCTGCTTCTTTTAGGAGTCAGTACAAAAACCAGAAAGCCTACTGTGTAGTATTACAGATAAGTGTTTGATTAAACTATAGCCCACAGAACAAAATACCCACTCACCACACTAAAATCATCACCCTAATGGTTTAAGACCACAGTCAAGTCTTTCAGCAGATGAACAGGGGTTAAGAACCACATGCAAGAAAGGCACTGGTAATTCAGCTATTTCCTGTGGAAGTTCTTTATCTAGATCAAAGTTTGTCTCTATCCTGAATGGCTTAGTGCTAACATTTTGGAAAAAAAAACAATTATATGCTTTCAAAAATGGACTGGAACAAGTCAAGAAGCATTTTAAGCCTAAGAAGGCTACCAGGCTAGAAAACTACAGACCTGGGTCTAGATTTTCTATTGAGCAAGCCTGCCTTGAAAACCCTTCCTCAAAATGCCCTACAACACTTTGTGCTATTTATATTAGTATCTTTGGGGTGGTCTATTTGGCACTATTTATCCAAGACTTAGAAACCTCTTGTACACTTAGGATCGTGTTGCAACATCAGCAAGGGACTTGGATTCAGTGCTTCGGTTTGTTTGGTTTTTCTTGTTTACAGAATAAGCACACAGCCCAACAACTGGACTCTCCCAATAAGCAGAACACCAAGGTTTTCTTCCCACCCCCTCAAACACACAAGGCTTGCAGTCAGCTGCCATGCCTTACCTTATCTCCTTGTCCCAACCTCTCTGATTTGGCTTCAAACAAAGTTTTCCAGTTGGTAGCCACCCCTGACGCTGACCCACCTCTCACATCAGAGATGGAGGCACATTCCAGAAGCTGTCCCTCAGAGTCAAACCTGGAACCACAAAGATGCATTGCTATTTTGGGATGGCAGTCCACCTTATCATAAGCTTACATTTAGTTTCATGTACTTAATACACGAAGGATTTTTTGTTTTTCTTTCCTTAAAATCAATGATTGCAAAGGAAACAATTACAGTAATTTGTGTATACTGCAAACAAAAATAGCATTTCAGAATAAGTTAATACTCTGACTTAATTAGCATAGTATTTTATAAACCCACAAAAGGAAGGCAGCTTTGTTCTATATAACTGCAATTTGTTTGCCAGCTAGTGGTCAAACCACGCACTGCATGCTTCTTAAAGGCAGTCAGATAACAAGATTTAAGGGCATCAAGATATTTCCATAATTAAAATTAAATTACACGCTACCATTATCATTGCAGCAGCTTCAAAAGGAAAAGCAAATAGCATTGAACAAATTATGCCTCCTGTGTTAAAATAAGAAAGCACTCCTTTTCTGAAAAAGGTTGTACTATTATCCCATTCAGCGTCTTTTGTGATTTGAGAAACACCAACAGAACTCAAAAACGGAATGTAATTAAAATGTGACAGCAATAGCTAAGACCCACAATCAATTTCATCTCCAACAACCCTCTGAAGTATTGAAGCAGCTCTGCTCAATCTGAATAATGGAGAACGCCGACAAATATTTCATGCACGTTTAAAGGATTTGGGTAGAATGTGAGCCCAGGATTCACAATAAGTGACGCAGTAGGGACTTCACCCCATTAGCACACGCACCAAATCTCACTGCCTTAGTAGCTATAGCAGATAATTTAGCAACTACCTACGCTAGAAGCAGCAAAGAAGCACTAAGAAGTCACTTGGTTTTCCTGATAAAAATAAAAGTGTCATTTTGTTAATTGAAAATATCTGTTAAGGGATAGGCACTAAGAAGCCAACATAGTTCTCGCAGTTCATATTAACAGAGGATGCAACAAAACTCTGTCCTCTCTGTTAATCAGAAAATAGAGTTGGTCAAAAACCAGATTTCTTGCAGTCTTCCAAGACTTTGGATCAGCATGAGCTACACTCCTATTTTATTTCTTCCAGCATCTGTCATGGAATTACAGGTTTTCAGAGTGAACAGGGCTTCCAAGGAAGAGAAGTTTCTATAAGCCTGGAAACCACAGCCTATGCTCCCTTTCTTCAGTGCTCTATAGACTGCTCAAATGTAAATAAATAGAATAAAACAAATACTCCACAGCAGGAGAAATGAGTCAACACAAGCACACAGTTATACCATCCTCGGAGCTTGAAAGCCTCTGGGCTATCAGGGTTGACAACCACTGTACTCGATGACAGAACAGACAGGCTTCTACCACCAAAATCAGAGACTCGGGCTCCTTTGATGGCTATCACGGGTTGTCTGGAACCATCAAACTTCTCAGCCTGCATGTGTGGAAAACAAACAAAAACAACAAACAAAAACCAAACAACAGAAAGCATTAGTAAGCATGCTACAGTATACTTGCAGTCATAGTTCACAGATCATGGCAAAAGACCAAACCCAAGTCAGACCATCTTACTACAGTTGGGAGGTATGGTTTTAGACAGCAGCACTGGGAGTTTAGGAAATGCAGCCAACAGCTTTATAATCCTAACACCCCATTTCTTGAGGAAGTGGAGAATCCCTCTATCAGTGCAGAAGCTGTGCACCACCAGTTTAGAGAAAAGGGTCTGATCATCTCCATCAGGAGTTTTAAACAAGGATTTTAGATTGGGAGATGGGCTATGGGAATAAAGGTTTCTCCAAACGGGTTATTTGGTCAAATTAATCTCTATGGAACATCAAATTACTCAATTGGCTTGACTGAGACAATCGTGTCTCTTCACCTGCAGCTTAAGCATATGTATGCTGACCAAACACTTTCCTCAGCTTTCCGTTTTCTGTTTTTAATCTCATAAAGCTGCTTTAATGCTGTTCAGTTTCTATCAGTTTGTTATCCAACTGAAGTCTGACACTAACAAATAATCTCTCAGCACTAGAGAGGTTATGAAAGGTATAGATTTCCTGGACACCACACCACTTAACAAGCAAGGAAAGGATCATGTGCTTATGGACCACAAATGAGCTGGAGTTAGCAAAAGCACTTGCTGTATCCATGAGATACAAAAAGAACACACACCTTGACAGATAAGGCAATGAGTTATTGGGGAGATATGGACTCTAATGCTAGGTGTGCCAGCCGCAAGCCATAAGTCACTTCCCCTCAATGCTTATGTTACTTTTACTCTACAACAAAGCAAACATTTAACTTTCTAAATTACAGACCCCTGATCCAAGAGTTACACAAGATGTTCATAACTAGCAAGCTCTTCAATAACAAGCTGGTTCGACCTCATAACTTCATGATACTGAACCTTAGTTTACTTCATTTATATCAGCAGATGGTTAACAATGTTCAGCCACCTACAGCATCAGAGCACTTGATCATTTAGCCACGAGGCACCACTGCCAGGCTGGCAGGATGACTCCCATTTTATAGACCAGAACATAAATCCCTAAGTATCTACACCTTGGAAAACAAAGCAGTTTGTTATCAAGATAAAGGAGCAGTTCACAGTAACTACACAAACTTTCTATTCCCAAAGCTCTGACATTTTAAACTCTTAGTCTGAGATACAGCCTTTCAAACCCCTAGTTTAGCAGCAGTTTATTCAGATAACAAGTATCCTACCCTAAGAATAAAGCTCCTCACAAACAAGACATCTGTAGCCATCGGGCTTTTCCATGATCAAACCACAACTCATACCCTTTTCTAAACCAGAAACCTGTTATCTACAGTCTTTGTGCCTGAGACGTCATGTCTGCAGTTGTTCAGAACACATTAGTCAGATCATGTCAGCAGTCTGTCAGAAAAAGGTTATGAACATCACACCTGAATGAAACCAGACAGTCTTTCACCTTCTCTCTACCCCTGATCCTCCAACACCTAGGACTCTGTCTCAGTACTCTGCCCATCTTAGATGACAAGAGCGTGTATTTCTTCACCCTACACAAAGAAACCTTTGCTTAAGAACAGGTAAGAGAGCACATACCTCATTTCCCCATAGCGTAGCTGTCACCAGTTTCCCTGATGTATCCATCAGATGCACATTCCTCTTCGATACCTCCCTATTGCTAGCTTTCACTACAATTTTAGTGACATCTTCATAGCTCTTACAAATTCCAATTACATCTGCAAAAGAGTTACAATGTAGTTAGAGCTGCTCAAGGGTCACAGTTGGGGAATACAACACCACAAGAGAAGAAATCATTCCTAGTGTCAGATTTTTACCTTGTAATATCCCAGCTCCCTATTCAAATCAAATCTGATATGGAAATTAAGTGTATTATGGCAGAAATGCTCCACTACAGAATTCTTCAGTGCTTTAATTTTGTTGACGAATTCATTAAGATATTCATGAATGCAAGCCTCGCCACATGAAAGAGATCAAGGCATCACAATCTCTTATTCCATCACATGCTGCCAAAGGACTTCAGCCCCGATTCTTGCTGTGCTTAAACATACCCTTGCTGGTTAAGCAGAAGGCTCTCAGGCACAGGGCTCCAAAATGACTAACACGAAGAAGCACACCTTGCTGCAGCCCCCTAGACCAGAAGCTGCAACTTGTTCAAGTTTTGGAGGTTGAACTAAATGACCTTCAGAGGTCGCTCCCAAACCAAACCATGCTGTACTTCTTGTGAAGCTGGCACGTTTTGGCAGCAAGAGCAGATGCAATGCCCTTTGCGCTCCCTAATAAAAAGCTGTTTTGAACATCATAGGTCTACCTTTAAAATTCCTAGCTGAATGCTTCTGAATCACATGCATCTTTGTGCCTGTGAAACCTGAGCTCCCTCGCCCCCACCCAAGCCTCTGATTTTTCCGGAGGACTCTGCCCAACAAATTACAGAAAAACAAACCTCCAATACTTCACAAAGCAAGCCAAAACAGTCATGCAATTTGGACTTGGATGCAATGCAGTATGCCAAAAATCACTACCGAGATAATTAGATAGTGAAAGCAAGCAAGACCATGGAAGGTATGAAACACACACGTGATGAGCAAGGACACTTTTCTTCCAGCCCTTTTCCATGGAAAACAATGATCGTAAGACAATAAACAAGTAGCGTTTACTGTCTTTAGCTTGAAGCACAATTTTGCAGAGAAATCAGTATAAACTGTTAGCAGAACAGGATAAAGATACTTTAACCGTAAAATTGCCCAAGGCATTTTTAACAGCAACCACCACAGGCTAAGTCAGCCCAAAAGATCGCCTTCTATTGCTCGCTGCCTCCCCACTATTCACAATACTAAGTTTCAAAGTCTTACAGCATGTCATTTCCCTACTCAGACTGACCGACAATTGAGTCTTTCGGTGTGTTCTCCAAGTCAGAGATGGATACAAAATCAAACTGAACAGATGGAAGATGCTGGGCATCATCACAGGGCACAACCGAAGTCTCATTAGTGAATGTAATCTCATAATCATTCTTAACAGCTGTATATTGCTTGTTAGCAGTCTTCAAATTGCCTTTGGTAAAATAATATACCTAGAGGAGAAAGAAATGAAACAGTGGATATTATCAGAAGTCAGACAGAGGAAATAGATTGTGATCACCTTTAAAAATCCTTGCTATGCTAAAGTGCCTCTTTTCTAGCTCATGTCAAACCATGATAGCACAACACCACCATACCTTGTTGAGTTCAATCAGAGGAAAGAACTTGTCTGCTTGATCATTGAATGCAGTAGCTCTAATCTCGCCCTGCAGGAAAATAGGAGAGGCAGTCAGAACTGAAATTCAGCATAAGTAAATAAATTATATTAAGAAATCCTTAACTGTGTTAAGTAGCATCAGTTCTACAGACAGCGTGGGCTGCCAGGCTATCTCCAGACACCTGAGAAACAGACAGTGCTCTCCTTCCATTTACAGTTAAAGCTAGAATGACATGTTCCACACCTGACCATCAATTCTCAGATTCAAGTCTCATTAGCATCCCTAGAGCTCCAGAATTACTATCACACAGACAGCACTGAACAAGTACTGTTGAAACTAGCATTAATTGACGTTACAGGAAAGAAAAGTTTGAATAGATCACCTAACTCCACAAGTTAACACACAGTATCTCGAGCTAAGTCCTGCTCATAAACAATGCCAAGTCCTTAAGTAATAATTAATAACAACTATAAATCCCCTAATTTTTTTTTGTTGTTTTTACATTTGACTACTAAAAGTATGCGGAGAAAACAAATGGCTGATGACAACATGTTACATTATTAACCTCACATTTTATACTAAATATAATCTTGCAGAATCTTGTTTGTTTTCACGACAGAAGGCGGTAATTTGATAAGAGGTTTGACAAACGGCAAGTTTAGTTGGATTAACCAGATACCATTCCCCAAACAAAGCGCAGATGAAATCTCCGAGTATTACAATAATTTATAGCCTGATTTCCTCATGAAAATGAAAGCTTATAACTTGGAGGCGACGCTCCTTTCACTCCTTGTTTTGTACCGTGTATCTAAGTAAGGATGAGAGCTCATTCCCAATCGAAAGGAAATGATGACAAACAAAGTATGAGGTTGTCTGTTTCCCTAAACAACCGTATTTTGAAGCTGCAAAAATTGAGTCACACGCTATAGACTTTGATGAAAAATAATCAGTAACGCCATACATTTAAGACTTCATTCTGGATCAGGGCTGGATCACTGATGTTCGAGTTAATGAATACAGAATATGAACTTCAGTCATAATAATAAAAAAAACACATTTTCTATAACACACTTTATTTCTTCTATTCTGCCTTTATGAAGGGCTCATCAGCGTCTGGCATACGTTATCTTTTTCCCAACATAGAACACTTACACTCTCATCTACCAGCTCTATAGAGAAGAGCTTCCCTTCACCGCGGGAGTTGCTCCACGTGCGGATCTGCCCTTTTTGGGTAACACGAGCACAAATGGTCCACCTGAAATTGTGCAAGAAATAAGAGCTGTTCAATGTCCTCTTTTATTTATATATGTTTGGTGTTTGTCTTTTTTTTTTTTTTTCCTATTTTATTTTTAGAAGAGATTGAATTTACCTTAGGAACTGAAATGACACTATTTAAAAAGCCACAATTTTTCCACTGCACCTCAGCAATTCTACCTGCCTTTCTGCTGCTATTTTAATGTCCTCGACCATTAAAGGCAGCAAGTTATATAGAAAGCAACAACAAAGCCAACCATAAAACATCCAGTAGGACACAGCAGCCAACAATCTTTTTGCAGAGCAGCATGCCTCAAATCTTTCACTCTTCTAGGGTAGATTTCTCATACAACAGCTTGCCTGTTCTGAAAATCTATGCTAGAACTCAAGAGCCCAATTATACGATTTGCATTTAAACTTAGGTAATCAAATCAGTTTGCATAACTTAAAAAAAAAACTGTCATTCACAACGTAATTACATCCTCAAGCTTTTCAACAAAACAGTAGCCAAAGTGAATAGCTTACCTGAGATGTTTTGCCATTACCTCACCAAAAAAGAAAATGACTTCAGGAAAAAAAGGTGAGTCAAACAGCTTCTCAACTAAAATATTAAAAAGCTATCAAGCTCAGCAGGGTAACTACACCAAAAATCTCAGACTTTCAGAGTGTTGATGAAACAAAGACCAAAACCCGAGCAGCTGTTTCTGTAGGTTTTATGGCTTTGTTGCCCTGTTTCTCTGTACCTCTCCTCTACGTTAACAGATAAAAACCAAACGTAATAAATAATGATTTATGAGATTCATGCATCTCTGTACATACGATAAAGCCAGAAATACCTGGCAAACCATTACAACTCACTTAGATTGGTATGGATTCAAGCTGGCAATGGGCACTACTTTGGACTGTGTTCCCCCTGGTGTCTTCACTGAGCTGGGAGCGCTGGCTTTACTAAACTGGTTTGAAGGAGCGTGGTACTTCGGAGCAGCAGAACCTTCCAAAAAGAGAAAATAAAATAAACACAACAAAGCACACAGCCTTTCAGCCATGCAGACAAAATGCAGGTTAAGATCAACTCACTCAGTGTGCTACAATAGAAAAGTTTGTTGAATCACTCCTATTCTTGGTCACATCAATTTATTAGGCTGCAAGCAAGACTCACTTAGACCTTAAAAGCACATACAGTGATGGTGGAGATGTGGTCAGAGTCAGTCTAGGTGGCAAACAACCACTTGGCAGCTAATTCTCTTAAATGTGGCACACTCTGGATCTACACTTGGACAAACAAGTAAGGAATGGCACCCCGCAACCAAAGCTCCTCCTGATGTAAGGCAATACTACTCTAAACAGAATCTTGTTAATGTATAAATGTAGAGGCTTTTTCCTTCCTGTCCTTAAAGCTGATGATAACTTGCTTTCTGATGGAACAGCAAGTGTCAAAATTTTGCAGTTTCAAAATACCAAAATAATTCTTAAACACCACAGAGAAAGCAGCACCAAGGGTTGGACTTTGATAACCTCATGGCTTTAAATATAAGCCTACAGGTTGCTTGCCTTTTTCAGCATCTTGCTATTTAAAATCTTGATCAAAACGCAGCCTGCACCACATAAGCTGTTTGGCCTCAATAGCTCAGCACTGACAACACAACTTTTGGCCTGCTACAAATTGTAGCTGACTCGGGTGCCCACAGAGTGCAAGAATTGCATCAGAGAAGATGTTCAGTTCATGCTGCTTTGTCAGAGCTGCTTCCTATTTGTTTTACTTGGATAAGGGGGAGGAAGATGAGGTAGATTTTATTTTTAAGATTCAAATGACAGTAGCCTCTCTTGAGACAACTCATCTCTTCAAGCTACAGGTTTGTCTGATGTAGTTTCTTCTGCAACATTATTATGGAAAGGGGGGTTTTGTTTGTTTTTTAATGTTTCGTTGTGCACAAATAGAAAGCAGAAATCTCACCCAGGATTATTCATACCTGCTACTGACAAACTGCCATTCTGTTGCTGTGGTTTGTTGGGTGCTGTGTTGGCTGTTGGAGCTGAAGAACGTTGCTGTCCCTGCCCTGGTAATCAAATTGAAAGAGACCATTTAGGAGAGTAGGGAGCAGAGTAATTAAAAAATACCCTTCAGCCTTTTTCAGGAAATTAGGTTTGCATGAAAACAGGATTTTGAACACGCTAAAAGTCAGGTGTTACAGGGCACAGCAGCAGTAAGCTATCTGTTAAACAATATTAACACAGAGGACTTTCAGTCAGATCTCTTTCCCCAAGCAACTGCTTTCTACTTAAGGAGAACTCAGCACTGACAGTTATTTAAAAGGACAGCACTGAAGTAACCCTGACAACTTCTCAGTTTTTATAGGCTTCTATTGCTCTGACAGGTAGTTTCTGCTACTATCTAACAGCAAGCCCTTAAAAACAAAAAAAACCCATAGAGTGATCTCCTTGAAATTCAGAAAAGACCAAAAAACCACTGAGTAAAGTCAAACCTGCAGTTATAGAAAACACTTGTTACATTTTATTTCCAAAATATGAAGAAATGATGGGGGGTGGTGTGGGGGTTCTTGGGATACAACAGCATACTGCATACGGAGCATGCCACAGTGAGTACATCTTGTGTATTTTTTAGGCTACAGGGCTTTTACTTGGATTGTATCTGTTAATAAATCACAAGTACAGTGTGACATACATAGAAAAACATTACACTGCAAAACAATCCATAGGTTGAAAACTGAGTTAACTTACAGAAACAACTATTTTTCCAACATATTTTGCTTCCAGATCATTAAATACCCAACACCTTTTGTCTCTTAGGACACAGCTAACACTTCAGCCACCAATCTGAAGGACATCCTAGGCCAGGGCAGGCAAAGCCCCCCTGATCTGGGGGTGCAGAAAGTGGAAAAGAAGTGAGTTCGAACCCATAAGCATCACAAGGAACAAAGCAGAGAATCCCAGATCAGAATGGCAAGAAAGAATAGCACAGAAGGACACTACTGCTCTGAAGAAACACAGACTGATACTGCTTACTCCACACAGGTAGCCCTCTGGTTACTTTTAATCCAGACCAAGGTACTGGCACAAAACCACCCTGCTCCTGTCATTGCAGCAGTGACAGGAGTCTGCCTAGCAACAGCATGACGTCAAACAGCAACGTGCACTTACTGCAGAATCCACTAGATGGAGAAGCCAGAGTTCCCCCTCCTTCAGCTGCCTCACTTACTCAGAGGACTGAGTCAGTGCTCAGCCCCAAATTCATTGCAAGAGGAAGAGGACAACACTTAAGAGAAAATATGCCTGGACAGGGAAAGAAGTTGCAAGAACAGCAATGTGCATGAGAAGGAAACCCAATACCTTGTCACGTTCCTGCTGTATGTATTGGCTTAATAGAACCCAAGACTTTTGGCTACACAGCCCAGTCTAATGAAGTAGACGTAGCCCCAACAGTGTTATGGAGAGGCCCTGCTATGTCTCTGTCCCAGGGCTGAGCTGCAGCACAAACGGAGGAAGAAGGAGGAGATGCACTTTGAAAGAACACACACCAAAAAGCAATGGTGGAAAGAGCAGGAAGAAAAGCAAATGTATAAGTATACAAGCATTTCCACACTGAAAGATTAATGACAGAAATTAAACATAAGTAGCAAGTAATTGTTACAGTAAGAATGAAGTCCAACATCAGAGCAATTTCAATGAGATTAATGACAGTAATAACATTACCATGTAGCTTTGTACAAAGAACTAAACTGCTCAATCTTAATTTTCAATACTATAATGAAAAGCTGCCTGAGAAGTTTTTATGGTATGTATCAAGAAGATTGCATCTCCAGCTTCCTTGTTAGGCAGATTAACCACCTACTGCTCAACGGCAAAGTGGCCAAAAGCAATCTCCTTACTGCCTGAGTCCTTCTGGGGTAGGAAAGACTTGAGATCAGTATTTAAAGTAAGACTTCTGTAACTGAAACATTATTTGATGTTAAAACCAAATGAACCCTAACACCACCACTGTGTGAATTCTGTATGATTGTGTTGGTGTTAAAGTGAAATATATCGTGCAGCCAATTTGGCACCTCTTAACCATCTATATTTGAGGCCTTCATTGTTGAGTACTCTTGTATGTCAAAGTGAAGAACAGAACTTGAACCAAAATAACTTCAATTTTACCAGAATTTATACTCTTTAAGGAAGCATTTTTGGCTCAGTTCTATAAGACAGAAGATACTCTGTTGTTTCTAAGCAACAATATGACAAGAACGCCATAGTTCACAAGAAACGTGCTCCTGTATCGCACAGGCAAGTGATACAAGAGAAAGACAATACAGTCTGCTCAATAGGTGCTCCAAAAATCTTGGTCTCTACAGCAACTGTGAGATTAAGCCATAAAATCTCAGATGTCAACACATTTTTTAAACAGCAATTAGCTAAGTAACTACCAGAGGAACAAAGGATTCTTTAGGCTCATTTAACAAATGCATCTCTAATTCCCCAGGAAAAAAGGAAAGTTGATGAAGAAAGATGTCTTGGCAACAAAGTCTAATTTCTACTTCAGTTAGTAAAGTAGATCTTAAACCAGAATTGCAGTTATGTACCACCATTTGTCCAAAATATCTTACAGAAATTGCTGTCACTACTGTGTGGTTCCTTAACAGTAAAAGCAAATTGATTCATTTCCACCAAGAGAAAGACAAGCAAAAAAAATTCCATGAAAAAAAAAAAGCTATTTGCTGTTGAATTTCAGCCATTATCTGTACGTGTGCCAACAGTGGAGAAGCTCAAATATTTTCTTTAAGCATTTTATTATCCTCTCTCTTGTCTGGAAAAATAAAAAACTCCAAGAAGGGAACGTAGATCTGAACACCTCAGGGGAAAAAAAAATACATTATCTTGGAAAAAAAGAACAAAAAACATTTGCCTGAGAACTCATTTAGCACATGAAAAAGAAGAACGCAGTTATTCACACCACGTCAAACTAATAATTCACAACAGGTCAGCCCAAGGGCCATCCAGAACATCAACATTTTTCAGACGGCAGGAACAGGTGCTCAGGACAGCCTGCATGCTGGCCATGTTTCCATAACCATAAGTCACCTATCTACTTTGGGCAATTTCAGTTTCAGTGCTTCCATTCATGCTGAGGATGCATTGTTACATTTAATGGCCTTTAATGGGTTATTATTATTTTTTTGGCACGTAATTGCTGTTTGAACCTGTGCCAGTTTTTGGCACCTACCTCACGTAGCAACATGTTCTATAATTTAGCTGTGTGCTGTCTGAGAGGTGCAGTACAGCCTTTGTTTTAGAGCTGTTGGCTGATCATATGAGAACTAAAAGAGTATCAGATGGATTTAGAAAAGAAAGATTCATCATTCTTTACTCATCCCCTCTGTGCCATCTTACAGTTTTATAGATCATTATTACATCTTCCTCCCGACATTTTCTTTCCAGATAGAAGAAATCCTACCTTCCTTGGTTACTCACTATCAAGAGATACAGAACAGCTTTCACACACTCACTGGATTTCAACATAAAGACCGCTAACACATAATACAAACCTGTCAATGCTAACACAAAGCACAGACACTTCTCAATACCCCTCAGAGATGGAAGCTTCAGCCAAGATGCTGAGCTTATGAAAATATGAACAAACCCTACTTTGTGTCACACAGACAGTAAGGATTTTCAAGATGAGGACATTTCTGTTCCAAGCATAAGGGAGTCGCACATGCTTGACTGCTTCTTTTTATATGAGAAGAAAGAAACAGATAGCTGAAAGAGTGTGATAACAGGCAGCCTGCTCACAAGAGGTTTTTGTTTATAGAGGATACTCACCTTCGTTGTACGGCACTGGATTGCCAACAGTCCCACCAACCATATCAGCAGTTTTCAGAACATCTAAATCCATCAGTATAACCACTCTCCTACAAACACAAAATAGACAGTAATAAAGACACGCTCCCTCTGTAAGTCTATCAGGCTCCGAGAATCCTTCTCGTGCAGATATGAGAACCAGCCACTAGGGGCTGATTCTTTGTACAAGGGAACGTGGAAAACAAAAGCTCTCCACTATCAACTTAACCTTCTCATGTTGTACAAGTAGACTTGAAAAAGTATCACATTTCACCAAGGACACTGACAGCAGGCTGAACAGGCACACAGAAATGCCTTGAAACAATAGTGTTTTAAAAGCATTAAAACCATGCCAAATTTCTTAAGAGAATCCACTCTGCCTCAAAAAGAAGTTGTATTTCCTACACAAAAACATGGAATGAAAACAGATGCAGAAGTTCAGATCGTGTTCTCCCACACAAACATCATTTTTGGACAATCACTTCTCTCAGATCACTTCTTGCTTTACCTACCTCACTTCTCTCAAAGTCCCACAAAAGATCAAAGATTTCACATCAGGCAACCTTCCCTGCTTCTCTTCCACAGCAGGTACTTTAAAGTGAATAGAAACGAAGCAGTACAATTTGGAGTATTCCACCTGGAGGCCTTCAATTACTCAGTGACTTTCTGCAATTGCTTACACTGTGTGCTTTCCTTCCTTCACTTATTATTTCCAGAAATGCCTAATCAAAAAGATTTGGCCTTCACTTAGTCCCACAGGACAGAGCATCCACTAGCACAGCTGCCTTTGTGTAGAACCATACTCAAAGAAGTGCATGTACCTTCCATCTTTCAAGCTGTTGACAATGAATCTGTTAACCTGGCAAATACTGTGTGCTGATAAGCGTTCTTCTTCCACAAGGGGGTTCAGCTGTGTCGCCAGCATGAATGCTACAGGGACAGAAGAACATTAAAGACATGAACACATGTTCGTAGTAAAGTGGCTGCCACAGCTGGCCTCCTTCCCAGTCCACAAGCATCACATTAGATCTACAACTGGCTCAGTTAATTAGCACATAGAAAACAGTGTAACAGCTAATCAGTTGCAACCCTGAACATAAATTATGTTGTATTCATTCCCCAAACTTTTAAGAGTGCAATAACCCATCTAATCAGTGTTCGTATATACTGAAAGTGTGGGAGCTAAATGGATGGGACCAGGCTCTGTAGCGGTGTGCAGCAACAGGACAAGGGACAACAGGCAAAAACTGGAAAGGAACACAGGAAGTTCCATTAAAACACACAAAAGAACTTTACTGTGAGGGTGCCAGAGCAATGGAACAGGGATGCCCAGGGAGCTGGTGCAGTCTTCTCATTTGGAGATATTCAAGACCCACTTGGACATCTTCCTGTTCAAGCTATTGTCAGGAAACTGCTTTAGGAAGTGGGTTGGACTTGGTGATCTCCAATCTCTGTGATTCACAGAATGGTTTGGACTGGATGGGACCTTTAACCATCCAGTTCCAACACCCGTGCTACAGTCAGGGACACCTTCCACTAAACCAGGTTGCTCACAGCCCCGTCCAGCCTGGCTTGGAACACCTCTAGGGAGCGGGCATCCACAGCCTCCCTGGGCAACCAGTGTCTCACCACCTTCACAGTAGAGAATTTCTTTCTAATATCTAGTCTAAACGATACGGTTTTATGACCATATACTACTGTCAGAAGAAGACTGAGTTAGATGACTTTAAAAATCAGCATTACAAAACCACACATAGAATGGCCTGAGCGTTACAACGCAGCTGCACACTTGAGGCAGAGCCTGTGCTCCCCATACACAGCCCACTCTCCTTCTGTACTGGTTTGATTGCTACGGACCCTGAACGCTATACTGAAGTTGCAGCCCCGTTGGCAACACCACACTTACAAACACCTCATACTCACAGGAGAGCGTGTTCACCCCATCGCTCATCAGCACCCGGTACCGCGGAGGCCCATTTCCTGTGGCAATAGCCCGTGTGTTCTGTGGGAAAACACCAAGTTGTCACTTCTGGTTATTTCCTTAAGTTCTTCAAAACCACACAACGATGCCTTTAGCAACCCCAGTACTCACAATGACTTGCAGCACGGGCTTGCTGATGTTCTCTCCCTGCATTATGGCCTAGAAAAGAGAGGAAGAGCCTGAAGACGGTGCTGAGACCAAACTCTGAGGTGAAAAGGCCCAACGGGCAGCACTGGGCCTCTTCCCGCTCCCTTCCCTCCCCCCGGCCCTCCTCCACAAGCCCAGACGTGACGCAGTCCTCACGTTCCCCCTTCAACCTTCACTCCTAGACCCATCCCAGCTCCCGGCTCCCCATAGTCCCTCACCGCGATGGCTCCTTCGCTCAGCCGCACGCTCATGGTTCAGCTCTGCTCTCTTCTCCTCCCCGCGTTCCTCCGCTGCTGCCGCCAAATCCTCCCGCCGCCCCGAGCCGCGCTCCTCCTTCCGGCGCGTCTCTACCATCGCGCCGCGCGCGCGCTCAAAGTCACGCTCCTATTGGCTGTCCGAAGCTGTACGGCGGAAGTACGGTAAGGTAACGCCGGGTTGTCCCACTGGGCGCCGCCATGAGCGAGTGGAGGGGGAGCGGCCCATGGCGCTGCCGGTGGAGGAGTGGCGGCGGAGCGCTGCCCGGCGCTGGGCCGCACTGGAACCAGCGCTGAGGGAACGGCTGGCGGCGGCCCCGCTGGACGAAGCGCTACGGTTGGGCTGCGGCCTCTTTGGGTGAGCGGGATGGGAGAGGGAGCGGTGAGGTGGGCTTGGCTGTGGTGCTGATCGCCGTGTCCCGTAGGCCCGAGGAGGCGGCTTTACAGCGGCTGTGTCGCCGGGCACTCGCGGGCAAGGAGCCGGCGGCCGCTCGCTTCTACCGGGAGGAGGGAAACCGACGGTTCGGCCGCTGCTGCTACCGCGATGCCGTCCGGCTGTATTCGCAGGTAGGGGAGAGCGCTGGGGTGGGCCTGAAGTGAAGGGAGCCCTCCTTGTGAGGAGATCCACACAGCGGAGTTGTCAGCCCGCCCTGAGGGAGCTGCTCTGTGCCCTGCAGGCCGCGGCCTTCGAACCTCCCCGCAGCCCTGAGGTAGCCCTGTGCTTCGCCAACCGCTCTGCAGCCTTGTTTCACCTCGGGCACTTTGAGGTAAGTCAGGGCAGTGGCTGCCAGAGTGTGCCGCTGTGTAGTAAGGGTGGGGAACAGGGCAAAGAAGAGCCCAAGCAGATTCTGAGCTATTGCCTTGCAGTGTTTGCACACAGGGCTTCAGGTTGCCACTCCCACAAACCCTACGGTGATGTTTGGTTGTTAGAATGAAAGACTACGGATGGCCAACTGTATCCTGGGCTGCATCAGCAGAGGGGTGGCAGCGTTTTCATGTGGCCTTAAAAGTCCTTATCTTGGTTTCCAGGTTTGTTTGGAAGATATTGCCAGGGCTGAAAGTCATGGCTATCCAGACAGGCTGCTGCCCAAGGTCTTGCTGCGGAAGGCTGAATGCCTGCTGCGACTGGGGAGGTTACAGGATGCAACAGACACCCTCACTGCAGTGGAGAATAAAATGGCTGTAGATGGCGTTATGACTAATCCTATCCACCCTACGCTACTGAAAAAGTTAAGTCAACTGAAGACTGAAATACATAAGGAGAGCTGTCCAGAACCTGCACAAGAAGCACATGGTGATATTCAAAGGGAGTCAGAGATCTGGGAAGAGAATGGCAGTATCTCAGGTGCATCTTCATCTTTGAGCTTGAAT
Source organism: Excalfactoria chinensis (assembly GCF_039878825.1). Classification (NCBI taxonomy): domain Eukaryota; kingdom Metazoa; phylum Chordata; class Aves; order Galliformes; family Phasianidae; genus Excalfactoria; species Excalfactoria chinensis. The sequence goes on along the minus strand of NC_092843.1, from coordinate 4,327,558 downwards.
TTCAATACAGAGAGAGGACGTCATTTGGTGGCCTCCCAGGACATCCTTCCAGGACAGAACCTATTGAAAGAGAAGGCTTTTGTCAGTGTGCTCTGCCCAGGTGAAGGGGATAGCCACCTTCTACAGGACAGCAGCGAAACAGTGTGGGATACTCGAGTCACTAATGCAGATCTTTATTGCCACCATTGTCTGAAGCAGCTCTTAGCCTCTGTGCCGTGCTGTGGGTGCAGTTATGCAAAGTACTGCAGCCAAAACTGTGCAGATGTGGCATGGGAGCAATACCACAGGACAGAATGCCCCTTGGGAGCACTGCTGCTTGTGCTAGGGGTCTTCTGCCATGTTGCCTTAAGGACTGTTCTACTGGCAGGGTTTTCAGAGGTTAGCAGGCTGGTGGAATGGTCTCATGATGACAGCAACAAGGACCTTTGTAGTGCTGAGGCAGGAGCTAAACATCCCAGCAAGGCACTGGATACAGGAGCTGGAACGAAAGGTATCCCTGGTTGTAATGATAATGGCCAGTACCAGAGCTCTTACCAAGCTGTGTTCAACCTTTTGCCACATGTTGAGAAGCATAGTCCTGAACATAAGTTCCTTTGCATGCTGAGTATTGTAGCTATATGCAAAAAATTGCAAGAAACTGGTCTAGAGTCTGCTGTTCTGAACAGGGAGTCATCTATAATGGGATCAGAACAAAAGACGTGTGGAAAAACATCTGATGAACTGTCTCCACAACTGATGATTATGGCAGAAGCAATGCTGAGGCATGTGCTGCAGCTGCAGTGTAATGCACAAGCGATCACTGTAATGCAGGAGTTAGGTAAGATAAAAAATTTAAGCTCTTCCTTGTTATTCGTCTCAGTTGTGTGAAGCAGAGTTGTAAAAAGCTTCTATTGCAGATGGGAATGAATTGTTGCATTCATTCTCAACGCAGGGGTTTTTCTCTGTCTTTAGAGTCTGGAGATGGTGCTGTTGTAAATAAGAAGCCTATGCGCCTGGCGACAGCCTTCTTTCCTGTCCTCAGCCTTCTGAACCATTCGTGTAGCCCCAATATCAGCGTGTCATTTAGTGGGACAGCTGCCACTGTCAGGGCATCACAGCCAATCCCAAACGGCCAGGAGATTTTCCATTGCTATGGTAAGTGTTCTCCTCTGCTTGGCATGCTTACTGATTGCTAATAATATCATAATTCCCAGTGTAATACTGCTAGAGTCTTCATTTATGCATGTGCCTTGGTCAAAGATATCAAACCAAGTATTTTTTATCTGCTGAACCCAACATGCTTTCATTCTCCAGTTCTGCACTATCCAAAAGATGTTGTATTTTGTCTCAGCTTTAACAAAGATAGATTTTAGCCTGAATTTCAGGAACTCTGCTTGTTCAGTGCTTTCTACCCTTGCTGTCCTTTTGCAGGGCCTCATCGGTGTAGAATGAGGGTTGCTGAGAGACAACAGCTCCTCAGTCAGTATTTCTTTGAGTGCCACTGTCAGGCATGCCTTGATGAGTTAGAGTCTGATGTCGAGAGCGTGTCCATGAGAAACTCATTCTGCTGCCCTAGCTGCCAGGCTTCAATGCAGGTAGTTCTTCGATGGTTATGATTGTTTAACCTTATCAGGATGTGTAATGTTTGGGCCTCTGGGAAAGTCAAGATTTAAAGGCCTGAGTTTATGACCTCTGCTGTGCAAGTAAAAACCCCTGCAGAGCAAAAGCAGTATTTCACCGTTCTTAACCAGTTTCCTTGCAGTGTTCTTGCTTTCAATCTTCCAGCATTATAGGGGAAATACTGCCCTTAACAGGGAGTTAAAATCCCTTTGAACTTGCAGAAGGAATCTGATAATATCGTGGGCATGGTTTGTGGGGAAGACGATATTTAGGAAAGAAAATAGATCCTGGAGTCTAGAGCACAAGGTGCTACCTGCAGGGTCTATGTGAGGTCAGAATCACACTATCTGCAGTTCACAAGATATAAATGGAAAATGAATGTAGTGTGTGTTAGGTGAGAAGTCAACAGAGTATGTATTTTGTATGAGCACTAGTTGTATACCTCTTGACCTTGCTTCAACCTAACCTACAGTGGTCCCAGACTGGGCCTGCATAGCAGTCATAGCTATTCCTGGAAGCTTCACCTAAAACCCAAGTAAGTTAGCAGCAGTTTACAAGCAAGCCACCTGGTTTCTCAGCTATATTTAGCATCTCTGTAGCATAATACAGAGGTATGGAGATGGTAAGCAAGTTTGAGTTGAATGTGAGCAAGAATGATCTCAGCGATGTTTTCACAGGGGGAAGAAATGCTTTGTTGTTCAAACAAAGCTTGTGCACTCTCAGTCAGCAGAGAAAGATTGTCACGGCGCTTACTGGACCTTCAGCTGCAAATGGAGAAAGCATTAGAGCTGCTAAGAGACAACAAGGCTGGTAAGGCTCAGCTTTCTGCTTTAAGGTCAGCAGCTCTTGGTGCACATCAGGAGGCTAGTTATAGCCATGAGATGGCACTGTTGCTTATGTAGTTGGACTCCGCTGGCGTGAAGCCTGATGTCCCTGGGGACTTGAGCTTTATTTTTTTTATACCCCTGATCCGGGTGTTAATCTAGGTCACACGTTGTTCCACAGTGACTAAAAGAACTCAGGATAACTTTGGAGTTATGCATTCTTGGGCCTCGGTTTCCTGGAGCGAGTCTGGCCAGCCCTGTGTTAAGAGTAAGCAGGGCTGCAGAGGAAGTAGATGTTGAATCCTAACCAAATCCAGATATAGTTGTGTAAGATGCAGAGATGACTGAGTTTATTACATGACTCATGGCAAGCTGGGGACTGGCCAGTAGGATGAATTTTTCATATTCTGTTTTATAGATGAAGCTATCAAAATGCTCTTGAAGTGTCAAATGGATGCTAGAAACTTCTTGTCACCAGAGCATTTGCTGATGGGAGAACTGGAGGACCATCTGGCACAGGTCTATGCTACACTTGGTACGGCATCGTCTTCTCACTCAAAATTGTCTTCAGCCTTCTGAACTCAGGGTTTAACTTGACTAGTGTTTTCCCTGACTCGCTTTTTCACTTTTCTACTACTCCATTTCTCCAGTTTTGACAGCAGAGCTCTCAGCAGGACTGCTTTTGCCAAAATTACATTCTTAGCAGCCAGTGACCAATAATGTGATCTCATGTTCTTGTAGTTTCCTTGTCCTGGTTTGGAGAATAGCAGCCTCCCAAGAATACTGTAGATACAGTTCACCATGTTTTGCATAATGCTGTAAAACTCTTTGCATGACAGTAGCTGTAAAAAGTAATTATTTATAGTTCTGTTTGTTTGTTTATTTTTCCATTAGGGAAGTGGCAAGAAGCAGCCAGACACTTGGAGAGGAGCATTCAGCTTGTGGAAATGCATCATGGGCCATCAAGTGTAGAAATGGGTCATGAACTTTTCAAACTGGCACAAATTCTCTTCAATGGGTAAATTTGCTTTCATTCTCTCTCCCATCCCTGCCCCTCATGTGTGTCCAACACAGCATTGTGGCAGTTAGCCCTTGGCATCTTGCAGGGACCTGGGCAGTTTGGCCCAGGTACAAAAGTTGCCCATTACTCAAGTGCAAGTCGATAGAACCTAATGGGGTTCACTTATGCTTCACTGGAACCATTCCTCAGCTTTTTATCTGTCTATTCTTTCTATTCCCTGACTTGTTTATTCCCTGGCCTATTTTACTCTGACAACCAGTCACCCCTGGTGTTTGCACTTCAATTGAACAATGTTGTTGACATATTTTCAAATAAGGAAATAAAATCTTGCTCTATTTTGGCCCTCCAGTTAATCTCCTGATTACTGCAAATCTTCTAACAACACATCCCTTTAACTGTCTGAATTTTAGCATGAGCTACAGTACAGAAGTGGGTACATATACTTAGAGATAATGTTTTAAGTCTTTACCCATTTCCTTTCCTTTTTTATTATTTTTGCCCATCCTCCCTTTGCAACTGAAACACTTGCTGTGTTTTTCCTGTTGCTGAAGGGTGGTGGATGGTGGGATTTATAGCCATGAACAGGGTGAGGTTTCTTGAGGAGAAGGTTTGAAGTTTGTGCAAGTTCAGGGAGCAGAATTAATTATTTTGTATACGCTTTCCTTATTTCAGACTTGCAGTTTCTGAAGCTCTGAGCACAATTCAAAGAGCAGAGGAGATTTTATCAGTGCACTGTGGTCCGCAGAGTACTCAGATCCAGGAACTACAAGAGATGAAGACCTGTCTGTTAGAGCTTCCCAGAAGCATCCTTCAGAGGACTTAATTTCCCTATCAAAGGAAGATTCAGTGTGATCTTTCATCAAAGCTAAGTTTCATGTGGTAAGGTTGTCATGTAGTACAAGCTGGAAAATTGTGTGTAACAATAACTCGAGTGAAATTTAAGATGCTTTTTAGAGATACAATTGTAAATAAAATGACCAGATCTAACATGAGGGGTCCGTGTGTGGTATAGTGGAAATAGATGCTGCTGTAGGATTTCTGCATGCAGGCGAGGTAAATGCTTGAGATGCTTATGTGTATGTGTGTTCCTAGAGATATGAACATCCCGTGTGTGGTATTCTGTTGGTCATGAACATTCAGTCATCCAGACCAAAGTGCCTTTTGCTTCTAATGCTACTGACTCACTTCCATTCTTGTCAGTACAAAACATAAATGGTTGAAATGGATGAGGCAGCTGGCTGGGAAGTGCAAACTCATGAGCTGTAAGAGAGGACACAGCAGAGCTTGGAGGGCGGGCTACAAGAGCAGATCCAGCAGTGATTAACAACTGGCTTCAGCTTGGTAGATAGGTTAGGGGAAAATAGTGTATACACTAGAGTAATGTTTGTATATAGGACAGAACTGCACTTGGAACCCATCTAGGGGAAAATGGGAGTGTGAAGGTATGTGACAGAACAGTCTTTCAAGGGAAAATACAGGGGCTTGTGGAGAGTAATAGCAAAAGCTCTTTTATTGCAGCATAAAGGCATAAGACTTGCAAGTTGTGTCTTTGTGCAGCAGAGCAGGGAGCCAGTATCTCCCCCAGTACCATCCTTTCCACTCGAGCACTACCACTGCAGATTACTATGAAGGAATCTAAACACTTCTGGGGTCCAGGATTTTGCAAATGAGGAGGAGGGTTCCAGTGGTATCATCTCGCAGCACAAGAAGAAATGGTCTGTCCACATGATACTCTATGGGGAAGGTCAGACGAGCAGCATTCACCCCAGGATTTGGTGTGGATTTTTCCCCGTCTTCGTTAAGCTCCAGGATTGCCTTGTGTTGCACATGAGATAGCTTAATAGGTTTGGCAGAAATCTTAGTAAAGTCAGGTGATGTGAAAAGTGACTGGAGCCCTGGAGGAAAGAAAGAAAATTCCATTAACCTAAAGCAGGTGGGAAAGCAGCACTGCTAATGCTGTGATCCAGGAGGACGTGGCTGTTCAGACAGAGCTTAATAGGAGTAACGGACAGAAGCTTACAACTCTTTGTACTATGCTTCTCCCTCTTAGAAACATTGTATGAGCTTGGCAGAAATATCTGATAAAGAGTTGAGGAGTCCTGGACTGAAGTGGTTTAGTTGTTGCTGAAATCTGCGCAGACTGAGAGTGGTACCAATTACCCACCAGCATCATATTCCCCTGTGAGCAGGAAGCAACTTGCCTACTGCTTTCAGACCTTACAGTCTGTAGAGAGAATGTGATGTACGTACTTGTCTCCTTTAGAGTGTTGCCAAGTGCCTCTTCGTAGTTCAGCTTCAGTTTGGGCAAGCTTAGCACAGCATGCACTGTCTTCAGCTCCCTGTCTACATCATGAACAAACTCAGAAGTGAGGCTTTCCTCAATCAGAGTCATATTCTGGGTCACCTTCGTAGGCAGGAAGAACATGGCGCTGACTCCTTCTGTCAGTGGCAGCTGGGCAATCTGGAAGACCAGTTATAAATAAGAAAGGGACATACCCCATGGACTGATACACCTTTTAGAACTCATACCACAGCAGAAGTTGAAAGAAGTAAAGATTGAAAAGTTATGTGTCCTGCCCCTCTTGCCCAGCTTTAAGTAGACCAATACAGGCTAGTAGGATCTGTGTATGGTTTAAATTCTGCACTGGTTATCACACAGTCAATGTAAAAGCAGAAAGAATATTCTAAGAATCAACAAAATGCCTTTCAAAATAGGGACTGCAAAACTAGCCTGATGGGTGGAGCAAGGCTGTCTTGTGGAATGGCTTAACAGCTAAGTGTAGCTGAGCCTGTTCCTCAGTAGGTTTAGTTCTTGTGCAATATTTGCTGTCTGACCTTGCAGTTGAGCTCTGAGTCAAAACCATATCGCAGTATGGCTTTGGGGTCTGACATCATGGACACTTTCACAGTTCTGTCCTCATCCAGATGGAAGTCCTTCAGGACAGTCCTCTTGGTGTCAAACTTGGTTTTCCAAGTCCCTGTTTTTTAAAAAAGATAAAATGAAAGATTTTCTGGAATGTTAAACTAGACTTATATCAGTGGCTGAGAAGTCCTGTGCTTTACCTATGATGTAGTATTTGTTCTTTAAAAGTTGAGGCACAAGTGAATGACAGAGATGGAAGTAGGCTGATTGAGCTTATTGATTTACTGCCATTCTTAGGCCCCTCCTTTTCATCTGAGAATTGACTAAATGGGAAATAAAAAATCAAGCCAGTGTATGGGTGGAGTAGCTGTTGGGAAGTTGATGCCTACTTATGTAATTACAAAACTATTTTAAAGGATAACAATTGTGTCAATGCACAGAAAGCACTCCTCTCTCCACCTCTGTTTTGCTCCTTGTCTCTAAGCAATAATTCTCTGGGACACAGGATTGTGAAGGTGCTGGCTTGGAGTGTGTTCTAGAACAGCTCTCCAGTATTTCCCTACATGCCTTCCACAGCAATAGTAAGGCTCAGCACAGCCTTACCCTAAATGTTAATACTCTGTCTTTTGCCACTGAGTTTTGTAAGCTTAAGCTTTCTCCTTTGGTCTGTTACTGCAAACAGGTCAAGATTCAGCTTTCCAAGATTAATAGTTCCTCCGCTGAGGACTAGTTCTGCTCAGGTAGAATGAATTTTTTTCTTGCTTATTAAAAATGTGTTCAGTCACTTTCTTCTTATATTCAGTACCTTGGCACTCTATTTTCACCGTTGGCAGTGAGGTCATTACCTCAAATATCTTCTAATGTGTGCTTAATCAACCTCTGTAACAAAGTGCACAGCATCCTTACCCTTGAAGTAAGCAGCCCCAGCAAGGAGAATACTGACATCTGTGGGCATTTCTTTCATGAACCTCAGGATCCTTCCCCTTGTCTGCTGCCGTACCCAGTTGTTGATTTCCTGAAGGTCTAACTGGGTATTGCCGCTTAGTGCCCTCAGACGCATTTTGTAGGACTTCTCTAGTTCGCTGTGGAAAGTAGATTTCACCCTCAGTCCTGGGAACCAAAAAGATTGATGTTGCAGTTAGCGCCCTTATCAAAACAATCTCAAGGCAGCAAATCACAATCTAAAGCACAGCAGCAGTTCTCTCATAAAACAGATCCGTGGCAGTGTGTATGCTGAAACCTGCCATGAAAAGGAATGACTGATGGTGCACGGAGGAAACTGAACCAAATCCTAAAACCAACCATGCTGGAGTATGGAATAACCCTCTACTGAAAAGTAGAGAAGAGAGATATGTATGAACAGAAGGCTTGGGTACAGCTATTCCTGCATCAGTCATCTTTCTCCAGCTTTCTGTATGAGCTCAGCTTACTTAACCTATTGCATTTTGGGAACTGGCTGGCTTCAAACGATAGCTGTTAGGTTTCTTTTCAGATGTTCACTGGGTATCTCCAATGTTTCTGCAAGGAACTAAACACAGAATACTGGCTGAATGCTGTCACCAAATAGGAAAATGTAATTTTCCTATCTGATAGTTAGCAGCATCTGCCAGGAAACCTAGAGTGAAAGCAGGATCCTTATAGTGAGTTTTTTCTAGGTCTTCTGCATGCTAGTTGCTCTCCCACCAGTATCTTTTGGTGCATGTTTGGTCTTCTCCTTTATTTGCATGTACATAAACTTTCCAAGGCTTTATCTGGAGCAGGAACACATTCCATGCACTGCCTGCATTGTGCCAGAGCCAAGCTGTCAGTGTAGCGTTACTTGTTCAATGTTTTCTACCTGCTGCTAGTTATGTAGGTAAATTCTGACAGAGGGGAAGGGACTTTTACTTTTCTCCACGATGATGCGGGAGGCACTTTTCAAGCTCTTCTTCACACTGGCCAGTAGGTCTTTGTAGGTGTTGTGGACCTCAGCTTTGTTAAGTAGGTCGTAGAAGAGGGCACGAGAAATCACATCTTCTGTTCGTTCTCCAGCCCCTGCCAACAAGAAGGACAACAGTACAAAGGATGGCCTGTCACGTCAAACAGCACATGAGGGAAAGGGGCAGGAACTCACCGAGTGAGAGACCAGAAAGAGCAGTAGCCAGGCTGAATGGAGACAGCAGCACGTTGGCAGTGGCTGTGCGGCTGGATTGCTGGCGGTACAGGTCATAGCCAAAGTTGGAGACTGCAGCTGCCAGCTTGTTTACAGGGGTCTTATAGAATGGATCTTCCTCTTCAACCTCACCAACAGCTCCATCAGTGGTGGGAGAGTTCTAGCAAGTACAGGGAGCACTCTGTTTAGACTTGCAGTTTGCAAGAACAGGTACAGTTACGATAAGCATTTCAAAGGCAAACAGTATCTTCAGATACTCTCTTGTAATCCACAGAAGTATTAGTTTGATCTTACCGATACAGAGTGTAGGAATAGTGACTTCACTTTAAAGTGTCCAAATAAAGCTTAAGGCGGTGCTCAGGTTGGAATCCACTGTATCTGCCTCACAGTCATCTCCTGATGTAAGCACTGTGGCTTTAACTACGTAAAGCAGTAGTTAGTCTCATTATGTTGCTAAATGAAAGCCTAGTTAATTTAGGAGGAGGGTGCTTAATCCTTCCCTAAGACTTTCTAAAATTAAATCATCTTCTCCAAGTATCTCTCCCTCATTCTCTGTTGCTGTCTTCTACTTACCTGCCCAGTAGGTGAATTCTGGGATTTACTTGGGATGGTTAGAAGACCCAGGAGAAGGAGAACTGCTGCAATCTGCATGCCTGAACCTAGAGTCAGAACATGACAGTTAGTTTGAGTAACTGAGAGGAATGCATCTCCACCACTACTGACTGCTGTATCTCGTTGTGACAGGAGCTGTGATGACATGCTGCTGCTTGTCCTTCTTGATCGTGCAATGATCATCTTTTTGATGCTGATCTTTGCTGGGTTTTCTTCTCCTCTAGCTTGAAGTATTCAGCCAGTCTTGGCTCCAGGGACTTCCAAACTGGGCAAGCACTCATGCCTGGGTGTGCCTGAACACATAAGCAGATGTGTGTGGCCCAAACCACACTGATGCTGTCAGCTACTGAGTGCCAGGGTCCAGAAAAGCAATAAATCATAACTTCTCTTTTCTAGGCTAAAAATTAAACACATCAGAATGTATAGAAGCTAGCAAATCCATACTGTTAAATGGGGCAGAAGACCAAAACTGACTGCCCGCTGTTTTGGTAAACAAGTTCCTACCTCAGGCAGTAATTTATCACGATTCCTGTGTCTGCAAGTACTCGGAAGGCTATAAAGCTAGGGCTATACAAGTCCTTCACTTCTTATTTGCAGTGGGATAAAAGGCCAAGAAAAGCTTTCTTAAACAACAGTGAAGAAAAGGGCTGTGAGCAAATACCTAATGTGCAGCCAGATCTAGAGAACAGGTGAAAGTCAGAGCTTGGCTTATTCAGCATTTTAGAGGTGAGAGAGAAGTACCCAACTATCCAAAGCTGGTAAGTTTGTTCCTTCTGTAGAACCCGCTTTTAATGACTCTACTGTTGGCATATGTGACTCTTCCAGCCCGATCTATCTGGTGCAAAGGGCAGTGTGTAAGCCACGGTTTCACTGTGGGTGCAGAGCTACAGCAGAAGTGTCATGCCTCCAGAACAGACGCCACTGTGGCTGGTCTAAAGTGATATTTATACAGATTCCCAGAAATTAAAGGAAGAGAGTTGTGTTTAACTAACCCCTGTGATCCAGGCATCCAGTGAAGCAGCAGAAAGAACATGTGTTTCAGATTAACTGCAGCTATAAAGGAAATGCGCCTACTGGTAGAAATACAACTTAAAGCCACGTGGCTACAACAGCCACAGGTCAGGACCTGGTCTGATCAAGCAGAGGCTTTCCATCAGTGAAAGGCAATTCACTGCTGCTCTTTCCTGCCAAAATCCTTTTCTTCTGGAGGTAGTTCTGCCTTGGAGAGAACCGTATCACAGTGGAGGTCATAAGTTTTCACATATGTTTAGACAGCGTAACATAGAAGTAGTACTTTCTTCTCCCTGCGCTCTTGTATCTTGTGGCCTCTTGCTATACCAGCTGTTGAGTAGATGAGATTTTTCTGGTGCGGGAAATGCAACTCTATCAAGAGGATTTACTATGCTGGAAGAAACCAACGTATTTGGTAGTGTGATAGTGGGTACAGTGTTGGGATTGCTTGTATTGTTGCAGAGTTCTAAAATGAACAGGCACCATGCTGAAACAGAGAAGCCCTGCGTGCATCTAAGAGCAGGTCACAGCCAGGGCTCTGTGAGGATGTCTGCACCAAGCAGTCCTCGCATGCTGAGCAGGAGAGGTTTGGCACAGTCCGGTCTGGAGATGAAGGTTTTCCATAGATGATACTCAACACAATCCCTGCTTCCAACTATACTGAGCTCCTGGGAGTACAGCAGCAAAGATTGGTTCTGCAGATTTGTATTGTTTTTGCCAGTACTGTCACCAGCTTCATATTTCTCAGACACTGCCAAAAAACAATTTCCATTTTAGAAAGACAAAGCCTTTTTGCTCTTGAATTGGTCTGAACATCTGGATTCTATTTGCATGTCCTTTAGCACGCAGCCAGAAATGCAGAGAGAGAGAAGAATTTGGTGGAGCAAAGGTGGGATGGTTTCAGGAGTGCTATTAAAATCTGTAGCTGCCTTTGGAAAGAAGAGAAGGAGCAACAGCATGCAGCGTGTAGTGTCACAGTACTAAAGATACAGAAAGAAAGTGTTGATTAATGAGCTAAGGAGGAACTTTGTGCAGGGCAGTTGTCTATCTGTGAAGGCCTGCAGGTGCCGAGTGAAATGTTTTGCTTTCCTTCTATAGCGATACAAGTCTCAAATCATTTATAAATACTTCTGATTTTAGGGGTCCTATGAAACAGCACTGATGAGTTCAGACCGCTCTCTGTGATTGCTCCACCCCTCAGCACTGACTACTTCTGAAGCATCGTGCAACCGCTAGATCTAGAGGATTTGACTCCCACCAAAACTGTCACCTTTGCAAAAAGTAAAAGCCTCATCCCAGCTGCAACACAGGTACTAGCAGGGCAGAAAAGGGAGGAAAAAAGGAGTCCCAATCCCTGAGCACACCTCTGCTCCAGAAGCACAGTGGTGCCCAAGGATGCTGCTGGCTCCCAACCCTTGGTGATGCTGCTCACCTGATGGGAGTGCCGCTCTTTGACACCTGTACCCCACGACCCACCCAGAAGCCCCCAGCCTCATCCTTGTGCCCTCTGCTTCCTTGGCTGCTGGCTGCTGAGGTGGGCAGCACTTGCAGCCTCCGCTGCCCCTTACCTTGGGCTCCTCTCGGCCGCCACTGCTGCAGGATCCCAGCGAGTGTGAGCCGGGGACAGTGCAGGCTCAGTGCAGCCACATCTGCTTTTTGCTGCCTCCCCAGCCCAGCCTTCAGCAGGCTTCAGGTTACAGCTTCCCAGAGCGCTCTTAAAGTGCTCTGCTCCCATTTTCTTTTGCTGCGATCCTCTTGCAAAACTTTCCAAAGCAAATGTGCCTTCTGTGATAAGGGCTTTCTAACAGCTGAAACGTGGGACTGAGCCAAGTGTTCAGCCTGTTCTTCCCTGCAGTGTTTGAGCAAGCCTTTTATTCCCTCACTTCTGCCCCGTGTCACATGAGGGAATTTCTTCTCTCTGTTCACACAGTATTGTTTAAAGATTTAATGGAGAGGCTTGTGAAGGGGAAGCAGGATTCATCTGCAGCTTAAAGCAGTTAAGGGGAAGATGTTCAGAAGTGATTCTACACAGTGATAGCTGCTGGTGAAGAAGTTATTAGTGTACGTGTCTGAGAGTTTTATGGCCAAAAAAAGAGAAGTCTTGGTTTAAAAGATAATGAAGAGAATGTTGTAGGAGCTCATAGAGTGATAAGTGATTAGGAGGCAGAGGTCATCATTTGTCATAATAGAAGAGTCATGGGGAGCACTCATCAGTATCAGTATAGTTTTACTGAGGGTTTTTTTTCCTGAAGTATTAAACTGTAAAACTCATTGCACCTCGATATTGAAGAAGATGAAAGATAAGTGGATTTTTAAAGAGAAAATGATAAATTAATGGACAACAGGTTCATTTAGGTCTAACAATGGTCATCATGTTCAGCAGCTGGGAGACACAATGAGAGAACAGTTGGTTTTCTGTCCTGAGTTCTTCTTTCTTGGTTTTATTCCTCAGTCATTTGTTCCTAGCTGCTAGGAGAGATTGACATGAACCTGCCTGATCCAGTACAGCTGTTTGTATGCTTGGAAATGCTGAAAGTAAATTGTGCAGTAATGTCCGTATCCCTAGTCTGGGTTTGTACTGGGACATGCTTTGGGCTGCCAGCCCTGCTGCCAGGAGGTAACAAGGAGTTACTCATGGATGCTTGCATTGGCCTTGTGTAGTCCCTTGGATAAGAGGAAAGGATGGTTTCAGAGGAGCAGTAGCAGCTGTTTTTGCAAGTGGGAAAAGCAAATCAAGGAGCTTGCTTTGTGATTAGTCAGTGCTTCAAAGGTGACCCTTCCTGACATGAAGAGCAACAGCTCTGCTTCTTGGCTTGTTCAGTGAGAAGTCATCAGCAGAGATGTTTGTACTTGTTAGACTTCCATCGTCTGCTGGAAAAATGCGAGTGTGAGCTGTGGAGATAAGTTCTGATGTTGTTTGTCACTTCTGGATACAAAAATGGTATTAAAATTCATTTTATTGGAAGAACATAGAGAATTTTTTTTGTATCTTGTCTGTATCTTCAAATGAAAGCCCTTCTTTTTAAATAAAATCTTGGTGTAAAACAGTTTAAATTGGAGTAGCGATTGCATAGAATGTTATAGCCTGAAGCAAGCTTTATTCCTGCAGGTAGAACAAGCATATCCCTGAAGTAGTGTGTTTGTTAATCCCCTGATTCTCATTACACGAGTATCAGTTCTGTTAAATCAATAGAAATAATATTTTGCTGTAGGTTGTTTTGGATTCGAGAGAGCAGGCAACATGCTGTCAGAACAGTGCTGTGGAAGCTCTGATATTGATATGAATTTGGTTTAGTAAGAGAAAAAAATGTATAATATTAAAGATGTTCAGGCTTATTTGGTATTCTCAGCCAGTGGTGCAGGTGAGTTATGGAGCAGATGCTCTATGCTAGTCGCGTTGTTTCAGAACAGAGCTCAGTCAACATGAAGGCTTAGCAAAGCGAAGTGGAAATTCCTGAGTGGAGACATTAATATTACTTTGCATTTTACAAACTGCCTCTTCTGCAGAGTCAGTGGAGTCTTAAGGTTGGTGTAACCGATCATTTGTGCACCGAAGCACAGTCATGGGAGGCTGCTCTGCTGACAAATAAGATGAAATTAATAGTTTGACAAGAATAGCTTGGAGGAGGAGGAATGGCAGAAAGAAGGAAGATAGGAAATAAGAACCAAAGCTGTTCAGGAACCTGAGAATGAGAGGGTAGAAAAGCCTTATAGAAGAAAGGGAATTGGAGGGCAGAGTTGTGTAAGGGAGGGCTTGCACTTTTGCACAGGTCACAGTGCAACAGAGTGGAATGACATTGCATTAGGAAAGAGAGACATACCCAAGGCATGGGATGGTATTTCTGAATGTTAGAGATGAATCTGTATAAATAAATGAGCTGAAGTGTACCCTGTGGGCTACAGCTACGCCTCTAGAGTAGGGCTAGATTCTTGTGGGTTTACTTGTTGGAATTATGTGGCCCCATAATTACACCCTCATTTTGAAGGGGACGTGTCATCGCATTGGTCACAGGGGTGGCCATTATCTTTAGCCATTTTCCCTCTTTTAGACTACAAGAAATGTGTAATTGCAGCTTTGAGTCAGTACTTTTTTATTCCCCAAAGTCTCCCGCGTCCCTGAAATTCATGGTTAGTGAGTCAGTCCTTCCCTTATTCCAGCAGATGGTGCAGACTATTCAGGGACGGAGGCTCCCAGAAGCATTCTGCTCCTTCCTTTGAGGGAAGGCAGACTTCCCGAGATAGGAAAACTGAGCCAGAAGGATGATCCTTGTGCTTTGTAACCACTATTTCACAAAAACAGAGCACCATACTTCTTATCCAGAGGCTGAAGGAGCTTGGAAGCAGAATCTGCTATGGACAAGCATTGTGTTATATATAAATAACTGCAAGTTGGCAGGCAAGGGTGAGTTGGTTGAACATTTTCAAGTGGTAATGGGTAGCTCTGTGGGGTGGAGGGTTCCCAATAATTGTACATGGTAGGTTGCTCCAGCTGTGCACAGCTACGTTAGAACAAAAAGTCAGGGAGCTATGCCTTGATTCAAGGAATTCTGCCCAATTCACAGTGCCAGCTCTAAACAAGTGAGTCAAACACACTCTGCAAGTGAGCCAGCAGTTACTAGACTCATCTTTGGACAGTCTTTACTGATTAGCAATTGTATATCATAGTCCCCCTTATCCTCTGTGATAAAGCATAGCAAAGAGCAGCTCCTTTGCAAGGGCCCCTCCTAACGTTGTATCTTTCATGCCCAGACTGTTTTTTTCCTCCTAATCTTTGCAATTATTCAAGTTGCTTGCCTGTTTCCTTTCCCTGTTGAGTCTTTCAATGCAACACCATAAGCAAATGCGTTCTGCTTTACTCTTTTATTATTCTGCCAACATAAAAATTACTAAAAAATGCTTTACAAAATAAACCTTGAAAAATCCAGCATTACTCAAGAACCTAGAATTATTTTTCAGGAACAGGACTGGAGATAAAGGGACTGAGTCCCTCACTGCAGACCCTCCCACAGCAGATCCTAATAGCCAAGGAGTGGGAAAAGACAGTGTCTGAGAAGAGCTTGTGCCTGAAGTGGCTCTGACTCATCCCAGAGAAGACAACTGGTTACTAGTCCACTTGATTTAGAGGTCATTTCCTAGGTGGGTACAAACAGACAGTTTATAGAGGAACACTGTGAGGAAGGCATGTTCACAGGAACCAAGGAAGGAAGAGCCATATTAATATTTCTGGCTGCTGTCCAAGCTGCCAGATGCTAATGATGATTTCAGGCTATGCTGGACTCTAATAAGAGCTTAATAAAGACTCTAATAAGAGTCTGGGGACACAGAAATCTCCCTTTCAGGACTGAGAGGCAGAGCAAGGTTTTCAGGGTCAGTAGAGGGGAGCTCCAGCCAAGAAAAGCTCGTCAGGGCTGGAATGGGATATCCCAGGACTGGTCTGTAGGGATCTGGAAAGGAAAACAAGCAAGGAATTGCCTTCCTTGGCCACAAAGGGAGATCACCAGTGGTAGGAAGCCTCTCTCAGCTGGTCCAGAAGGTCAAGTGGCAGTCCCAGAACACAGGTTTTGCTTCTTGCTTATTTGGGCATGGGGTACTCATTGTCATCTGTTGCATCAGCCAAGTCCCGTAACTCTTTCCTCTGGGGAGCAGCATTGGGGTTAGGGTTCTTTACACTGCCTATAAAAAGAGGGATGCCTATTTCTTCTTCAAATATGATGAAGATAAATGGCCGGTCTAAGCTGAAGGCTGAGAGCGAGCGTGATATCATGACACCTGAAGCAGCAGAGGCTTCCACCCCATCTTCTTTAAGCTCCATGGTAGACTGATGCTGTATACTGGATACAAAGAGGGGCTCATCTGAGATCTTCTGGAGATTTGGGCTTACAAACAGCTCCTGGAGGCCTGCGGAGAAATGAGTTAAATTCAACCTTTACCACCAGCTCTGATTCTTGTCAAAGCTGGCTGAAGAAAGCAGCTCCCTCATCTGCTGTTCCATGCATTGTTACGTGTTATTATTTCAAAAGAAAGTGAATCCTATTTATTCTCATATTGAGACTCAGGGCACGGTGTTTTGTTTCAGTACGCTCTCAGTGCCAGGTTTTGTGATCTACATTTTCTCTTGACAGTTTTTATGCTCTGGATCCATTTTCAGTTAGGAAAGAAAAGGAGATGAGTTGACACATGGCAGGAAGTTGGTCTTGGCTACGAATAGGAGAAGCTTGTAAAGATGGGAAGGAAGTGAACGTTGCCTTCCCTGTAGTATCATCTCGTTGGAGCAAAACATTTGGTGCTAGGCAAGCAAAGAGTAAGGAGGAGGAGAGGAGTAAGGAGTGTGAAGGGGTTTTGATGTTATCTGGAGCAAGCTGTGAGGCACAGCTTTCGAAACAAGGATGGCAATTTTTAGTGTTAGTGAACATATGCCATGGAGATTGATCGGATTCACTTATTCTTACCCATGTGACTGAGAACACTGTTGAGTTCCAGGTGGTAATCCAGTTTTATTTTGGGTATCTTCACTGTGGTGGGCACCTCTTTGGGGAAAAGCTGGCATAGTTGTCCATAAGGGAAGTTCTCCAGCACATGAGAGGTATTCCAAGTGTATTGGTTTGGTACAATGACCACAAAACTCATGTTACCCTTAAAGGGAAACTTGACTACCTGGAAATAAAACCAACCAAGAAGAATTTATGGAAGAGGAAGGAAAGACCAGAAAGTGATGCTTTAAATTCTCTCTTTTTCTGATTTATCTACAGAGCCAGCCTAGACATAGGACAGAAAGAGCAGCCGGGAATGTGCCCAATTTCTTTGGTGGGGGGGCAGGGAGGTTTGGTGGAATAACAGCATCAGATTTTAGTCTTTGGCCACAGACTGGTAAGGAGGGAACACACGATAGGATGGAAGCTCACAGACACTGTAGCCGTACTTTTAGATGCATCCTGTAGGATTCCAACAGTACGTTGCTTAGGGGAATTCCTTTCATTATTTCCTCATTCATTTTTAATTCAGAGCTTTAAAACTCCATTAGTTCTCATTTAATGGGAATATCTGTTTGTGGCTTTTTACCCCAAAAACTGAAAGCAGAAATTCAACGTTCTTACTGGAAGCAATTACAAAGGCTACTTATCAAAATGTTCCCTGTGCTGTCCTTGTTAAAAAGTACTTGTTTTTTGGAAAGAATAGCTGGAGACAGTGAAATAAAATAGCAAGAGGAAATTCCAGTCAAAACCTGGATGCACCTGAATGTCCTGAGACTCCAGACTAAACCAGCTCAAGGGGTACCGCTGGGCTTTCATCATCTCAACCGAGACCACAAAGTCATCGTCGAGGTGGAACACATCTGGTGCGGTGAAGCTTGCATCAAATTTATTCTTCCAAAACCCTGTCAAAATTCAAGTTGAGAATCCAGTGAAGTTTCCTTTCGGGTAGGAAAACAGGACCTACAAACTGCTCAGCTGACACTCTTCCCTGTCATGAGTTCTCAGCAAGTGGCCAGGCACATAGGAATGCAGTGAAGGCAGTACCAAGGCTGAAAGAACCCCAGCAGCTGGAAACCCTTATCTTCCAGAGAGATTATGGAATAACAAAACGAACTGGGATTAATCCTGGCACCTCAACATGGGAGATGACCGAAGGCTATGGAGATAAGCAATGTATGTTTAAGTGCTTTGAAAAAATGAGAAGTGTCGCCTTTGTGCTGTGTACAGTGAAACGGTGCTCCAAAACCAAGCAAAAACATTGGCAGATTTACCGTGGAAGTGTTTTGGCCTCTGTTTTGATGTACAGCCCTGAGGAAGTTAAAAGGGGAAGATGCACCCAACCACCATCTGGAGTCAGAAATCCACAGAAGCTGCCTCTGAGCTGGTTGGTTGGTTGGTGCACAGTGTGTTGCATGTGACCTGGTTTGGTTAAGTTGAGCAGTGATGCGCTGCTGTCTGGGATCCTGAACCAGGATGCAAAAAATACCACGGGTTCCACCTGCTGTATTCTGGCTCTGCAGTCAAGTAACATTTTTAGCACTTGTGAAACAGTTGGGGATCATTACTGTAAAGAAATCAAAGTAAGAGGAACAGCAGATGAACAAGAAAAGAACAAGCAGATTGACTATCAGGAAGCAACGAAAGGAGATGCCATTCAGCTGCAACGTTGGCAGAAAGCAATAGTAGATTTCTAACTATTCCTCAAGATGATCAGGCTTGAGAACTAAGACCTGTGGAGCTCACCATGGAAATGGATTGCATTGAGCAAGAGCATCACTGTGTCTCCGGGGAGCTGCTGTAGGAAGGTGGGTATTTGCCCATTAGTTGCCTCCTTTACCCACTTGTTTATGGCCGTGAGGTCATCCTCACTGCTCCCAGAAAGGGTCACAGGCTTTGCCCCATAGAATTTCTCTGACTCCTCCAGGAACTTCTCTTTGACCTCAAATCCTGGCAGAGAGAAAGAATTGCATACAAAGTCACAAGACCTTCTAAAAATGCACTCAGTAAGCCAGGCACTGACATGCCACTGCCCAGGGAAAGCACCCAGGGAAAAGGAAGACAGCTCCCCGGGATGGCATTGCTCTCTGTCACCAAGACTTTTGTCCTGCATTACTATGGCTGCCCTGTGCCAGCCCTCACCTTTCTGCAGGTACACACGTGATGCAAGGCTGAGCATGGCTCCTGCCAGCCTCCTGCGAAGGCTTCTTAGTATGTGGTGGAGACACGGCATGGATTCCAGGTGCATCGCCTCCAGCAGGTGCTTCTCTGTCTCATTTGCTGCTCCTAAAGCAAAGTCAAATCCCTGTTAGTTCATGCCTATGTAGTGGAAAACAGGGACGTTACTTTGACTGCTTCATTCTAAAAACATACTGTGTTGTGCAAGAGATTAGAGAAATCTGAGAGTAGGAGCCTTCTGAGGGCAGCTTCAATTGTAATAGTGCCTAATTAAAGCTGCAAGAACAAGATTAAGTGGAAGGTGACGTATTTAATCTTTGCATTTTGCACATTGGTTTCCAGTGCCTCCATCCAGGAGGGAGGGAGGGCTTCAGGGAAGGGCAGAAACAAGTGCTGTTACAGTGAGTAAGTTACCTAGTGCCAGGTTAGACAGGGCAAGGGCAATGCTGAGGGGAGACAGGATCACGTTGTTC
The DNA here is from genome assembly GCF_039878825.1 of Excalfactoria chinensis. Lineage (NCBI taxonomy): Eukaryota > Metazoa > Chordata > Aves > Galliformes > Phasianidae > Excalfactoria > Excalfactoria chinensis. Next base: position 4,308,355 of record NC_092843.1, on the reverse strand, counting down.
CCGTTGGACTCTCGCTGGACCTCACTCAGGAGATCAATGCTGAATCTCATCAGCCCATTTGCCAGCTTCTGGCTTTTCTTCCAAGTTAAGTCACAGCTTTTCTCTTCATCCTCTCCCTCTTCTGAAGAGAAGGTTTTCCCAGAGGGTTCCTGTTCATGACAGCTGACAGCCCCAGCTGTGGCTTTATCTCCTGGGCTCTCCTCATCCCCAGTTTCAGATGATGTGATGGAAGGTGATGTCCCATAGGTCTCCCAGGTATCTGCCAGCTTTGCATTCGTCAGGCTTGGGATGGCTCCTGGCAGAGCAAACTCTTCATCTCCACCACTCTTCAGGTTCTGGGGAGAAATGAGAAGGATATAGCGCTGGGAAAGCAGGAGTCTTATCTCCTTAATAAGTTTGACCATATAACTAAACAGGTTGAGAAAATAACATCTCTGCTCTCCTGTATTTGCTTCAATTTGCCTTTTAGCCCTGGTGTTAAAAGCACCTTGACAGCTTTGGAAAACCACATCTTTTATGCCAGGAAAATGGACTTGAATGAGGGTTCCTTCTCTCCTGCCCTCAGCACCCACTCCAGGCCGTGGGGACAAGAGCCACCACCTGCTCAGCGCTTGTCCTATGCTTCACTGTTTATAGATCCATCATCCTCAACCTTGATCTCACCTTCTCACATATTTCGGGACTGCAGATCTGCCTCATGCACTGGTCAGCACCCTGTGCTGCTGTCACAGCCTTGATCCATTTTGGCTCAGATCCTCCTCCAGGCATCTGTCTCTTCTTGACTCGTCTGGTTTATTCCGTCCCTTTTCTCTCCAGATTCCTCATTTTCCAGTTGTCTAAGCTTTAGCCCATAGCGCTGCTGCTGCTGTCCTCACATTCGCATGCCCTTAAACACATGCTTTTTTTTCCCCTCAGATCTCTCTGTTCCCACCAGTATCCGGATGACTTTCCCCTGCTGCACTATCAGAGCCAGTCACAACGGGTAGCATTAGCTATGAGTCTTCCTCCCTCTCGCCTTCCTTTCTAGCTAATTTCTTTGTCTTCCCTTATCAGAAGTGAAATAATTCACTTACCCATCCCCGTGCAGTCAGCCACTGGCATTTACTCCATGTGCTGCCCAGCTGCCTAGTCTGGAGCTTCCAACACAAAGGAGCAGAGCAGCAGTGGGTGAGGCAGGAAGAGAAGTCCGCACAAAATGGACTTTCTTACTGCACTGACACTGCTCAATTGCACTGCAATTGCTTGGGCTCATCCTGGAAAACCACTGCAAGTATCACAGTAGAACAGCAAGTCCTTTGGATGGAACCGGTCATTGCTTACCTTCAGATCCACAGCTTTGTCTAAGGAGAGATGCTGTTGCTCAATAGCGTGTGCCAAAGGAAGCTGGAAAGAAAAACAAAGTCAGCTTTCAAATATTTCCTTTGAATTTCCAGAGCCAGCTGACTCTGCCCTCACTCCTAACACATTCCCCTGGGGTCAGGTCAAAGACTGGCACCAGCCCAGCTGCAGCAGTCCTGAGGTGCTATAGGAACACGAGGGCAAGATTTAGGATGCAGAAATGGAGACCGTGGTGTCCACTGACGGGACGTGGAAATGAGCAGGAGCTGGGGGAGGCTGCAAGCACCGTGTTTGTTTAGGAGCAGACTGGATCAGGAGGGTACAAAATAATGCATTCTGTAGACAGTTTTGCAATCTCGGATCTGACAGGGATCCGGGTTTAAAACAGTGAGAGAAAAAAAAAAAGCTGTTACTAAAACAATGTCCTGCTAAACTCTGAATGTCACGGTCACTACAAACAATTGAAGCCAAGTTTCCAAAGATTTTCTGCAGGAATCCACTTGGGTAATGGAGATATTTACAGTAATTATAGATGGGAAAAGCTGAGGCACAAGCTTACCCCACAGCAGAGGAGCAATCTCCTCTACCACTCAGCAGAAGCACTGGGCAGTGTTTGCCCAGCAGGCTGGAGCATGGCTTCTCTGCCCTTGTCCTTGCCCTGTGCTGAGTGGGAGAGAACCCCAGGACAGCTGGAAGGGAACAACTTACCCTTGGATGACTGTGCAGAGCAGATAGGGAGAGCAGCAACAGACCCCAGAGCAACGCCATGTTTCTGGAACAGAAGGACCAGCCGAGAGAGGAGTTATTTCCAGCTACCTGGCAGCAGCAAGCTGAGCCTAGTCAGGTCTACAGGGAGAAAATTATCAACCTGGCCAAACAGGTTGGCGCAGGAGCTTGCAGAAAGCAATAAGGAGAGGAACAATGCTGCACAGAAACAACACAGGACTGCTGGGTCCAACGCCAAGGCAGCGAAATCAGAGAGGAACAGGGACCTGCACCAGAGCAGAGCTGTAACCACAGCCGGACTCTTTACATGACCCTCTTCTACTTGGAACCTGTGCTTCTGACCCCAACACCCTCATTCATCTGGATTGCGAATGGTATTTCCCTAATCAGTCTTACACACACTGTGCATGTGGGAGAAGACAAGAGCCTCTGCTCCTTCCCTATGCAAACCACTGAGGTGTGGGCACAGCATCATCTTGGCTGTGCCCAGCTCTTGAGAGAAGAGCTACTGACCTGCTTCAGCAAGTGCTGCCTGGAAGGGGCTTTGCAGGTAGAAAGCACGATACCAGAGGGATTTAACAGCAATTAGTCCTGGAATAGAAAGTCCTCCCCTTCCCAGCACTTGCCTTCCCCTTTGGCTGGCAAACCCAGCCTCTCCCACCCCCACGTTCCAGTTCCAGTGTGGGACAGTGGGAGCTTCCAGGGCAATCAATGAAACCCCACCCACTCCCTGGCCACAGCTTCGACCAACTACTTTTCCTGCTCAAGCAGAAATAACCCATCTTCTCCTTAACATAAACACTACATGCCAAAACCCAGGCGTCGGCATGGCTGCCATCCACTTAACTCCTGGGGCTGCTTTTCGCTCCTGGAGCAGCCCCAGCTTCAACCCAGAACAAACTGGGCTGTGACTATTTGCCCAGCAGAACAAGCAGAACTCGAGACCATTTCATTCCCCCTTTACCCAAAATCCTGCTGCCATAACTCCCTCCAAACACCCCTATCCCCCCCCATGGTGCCAAACCTTTAACTCTCCACCAAGTTCGCTCTCTCCCTGACTTAACTAATGCACATTGGAAGAGCCCCCCCATTTACCATCAAATTCTCCTTCATTTCTCCTTACCTGTGGCTGTTGGTGTCCACGTTGGAGCTGGCACCTGTGTTAGCCCAACCAACAGCTCTGCATGGGGCACAGCCTCTTGCCCAGCCCAGTCCTCCTACCCGCCGACCTTCGGCACCACCCCCTGTTTGGGAATTTGGCAGGCAAATATTGACTTACAGCATCCTGTTAAACATTTGTTTGGAGCAGGAGAGGGAGTTTGTGGTGTATTTGGGGACGGGGAGACACTTAATGATGCTGTCATTTCAAGGCAATGATAACTTTGAGTTTACCAGCTCTGAATCGCGTTTGTGCTGATGGGAAATGCCAGCTGTTCCTAGCAGCAGCTCTGCTTTCCACATACTTCCCGTGCTGGGAATGCAGCCTTTTATTCATAACTCCAGTGCAAATCTAGGGCTTGGTATTTACTGCCACAGGGCTCTCTAGTTTTGGAATTTTCATTGCAGAAAGCCTCGGATGCTTCCTCCTTCTGGCCCCGATGCTGCAGCAAACATGAGTCTCTGTGTTCAGCAGATGGTGGGTGCCCAGAGCCCTGCAGCAGCGCACCCAGGCAGCACGTATGGGCATCTGAAAGCAGCTGGTGCCTCCCCAGGGCACAGCAAGGAACCAGGGGCCCACAGCACCACTCTGGTAAGGAGAAAAAGTCTAAGGGATAGGCAGAACTCCAGCAGGGCTATCCAGGAGTATGTGGGTTTGTGCTGTATGCAGCAAAAACAGCAATCCATTCCCAGCATGGGATATGGCCCTGGCCATGTCCTCGGTGCGATGGGAGACCCTAAGGAGGATTGCAGCACTTGCAGTGATCCTTTTCTTGCAATAGGTTCATGGTTTCCAAACACCCCAAGCAGTGGGAAGGAATGGAAAGTACAGATCTGTGTTCCGCAACCAGAAACTACTCCAGGATGTAGCACTGCAACATGGAGAGCTACTTCCCTTTGGAAAGCAGATCGTTTGCAGCAGGAAATCCTACCTTACATCCATGGCATCTTCACAGCATCCCCCCCTCCTCCAGGAACGCAAGTGATGCCTGAATGCAGAGCTTTAGCATTCCGAGCACAGCTACAGCCACTGTGCAGCATTGCTCCCGGGCTCCCCCAGCACACCCAGCCCTGCACACAGCATCCCCCACACGCACTTCTCTGCATCTCTTTCAAAGAGTTTATTAGAAGTCAATATTTACATCTATTGCAAATGGTTAATAGGCAACACGGGACTGAGAGCTCCCCATGGATGGGGAAGGATAGCCAGGGCCAATGCTCACCACCACACCCCTCCCTGAAAGCACAGGGCAGCTTCCCAGCTCCCTGGCAGCTGGATGGGTGCCCCCCTTTCCCCTCTCAGGACAACCCACAGCAGGCTCCTCCTCCGCTCAAGATAAGAGCTTCCCGCTCCCCTGATAACAAGAGGGATGGATGGGAAAAGGGCTGCAAGAGAAGTGAGGCAACTGTTCGTGCTGCTGGGTCAAAGAGCACTCTCCTCACCTTCAGGTCACACAGGAGTGGGAGCAGACAGTGCTGTCCCTAAGGGAAGGTCAGAGGAATGCCATTCTGGATTGTGATCTCAGGTTCTCAACCTATGGTGGGAAGGGGTAAAACTGAGCACCTTTTTGCTGTTCTGTCTTCCCCCAGAAGCCTGACCAGCACAAAAGAGAGAGGAGAGGATCAGAAAGGGAATTGCTTGAGGAATGCTGCCAATGCATAGCGCAGAGCATTCCTCAACCCGCTGATAATTACGAGATGCAGTGCAGCTAAGGTAGGAATCAGCAACAATCCATCCCTTCCTTACAGCTCCAGAAACAAAAATCCTGATGGAAGCATCCAGTTCTGGCCTTCCAGACCACCCCTCTGCAGTTCATTCCTAAATCACAGGATGAACCAGTACAGCAGATAGCGGGGTTGTGCCTTGGCTGGCTTGCATTCCTGCCTTTGCTCTGGAGCCAGTAAGGCAACAGCAGAGCTCTAGTTAACCTCTCCTCCTCCTATACAGGCTCTCGCTCAGACAGCAGAACCTAAAGTTAACAGAGTGCATCCATCCCCTGGGCTTTGAACCCACAGATGGCAGGAGGGGATGTGCCCAGCAGCACGCAGCTCCGAAGGAGGCAGTGCCCACTTAATGCTATCCTTGTAGGACTACTTGGTTCAGGAGCAGAGTGTGAAGGGTAAGTGCAGATGGCAGTAGCTATACATTTCTATTTGTGTTGAGGGCAACCTCTTACCCCTTAACAGAAGGGAGGAGGATGCCCATGGTCCACGTTTCTCTGGACGGCAGCTCACAGTCCCCTGGGGATCAGGCACACATGGTACAGAAAGCTCCAGACCTCTCTGCAGGGGTGACAGTGACCTACAACGCCCATTATATCTCCCAGCAGCAGTGGAGGTTTCTCAGTTATGGCTTTCTTTTCTTTTTTGTTTTTCTTTAAGATAGAGAAAGAGGTTAGGGATGCTTAACCGAGTGCTCACTAACAAGTACCACCTCCCTCCTGCATCCTCTGTTCAGAGACACCAAACTCTGCCTCTTCTATCAGCAACACCGCTGGCTTTCAGCTCTGTTACCAGAGCTGTGAGACAGCCACAAGCTCCTGGGCTGGAGCTGCTATGCCAGGAGGCGTATCACACCATTATCTGAGCCCAGCAGGAGGTGGCATTTCATGGGCAGCACTGCCAGGCTGGTCAGAGTACCCCGGAAATTCTCTGAGCTCAGCTTGGTTGTGCTGACAGGCAGGGCTGAAGACTCCAGCATGGAGTAGACACCAATCTTGTTGGCCACGGTGCCAGCCACCACTTCGTTGCCGTAGAGGTCAAAAGCATGGATGGGTTCGGATGCAGACTTGTAGTGGTGCAGTGGTTTCTGCTCCAGTTCCTTCCAGACGGTCATGGAATGATCTGAAGAGGAGCTGATTAGCACGTTGCCCTCTGCAGCCTGTGGGAGAAAGGAGAGAAACTGAATCAACATTCTTGCAGTAAAAACCCGTAAGCTCACCCTGGAAATGAGATGAGCAGGTAGCTGCCTATAGTCTAGCAGTCCCAATGCAACCCCCTAAGACAACCCCAGCCATTTCCAAGCAGCTGGCAGTACTGAACAGCATTAACAAGGCATGCATGTGGGCACCACAAGCTACAGGACTCTGGTTGCTGTCAACCTCCACCAGCTCTATTCAAAGCGTTCAAGAGATGGGCTGCAGCTTTTCTCACCAAGCTGCTGATACTCCTCTGATTCATCATCTGTTATTACCGCAGTAGATAGAGATTACTGCATGGCATCCCTCTCCATTAAGCCACCTGCCATGTTATTTTCCTTCTCATGGACAAGGAACCAGGGAGCTGAGCAGAAAACGTTGCTGAAGACAGAAGCCTGGCATGTTTATTAGCAGAGCTAGTGAGAGAGTAAACAACCCACCCCGGTGAACTTTGTTTAAACTGCTTTGGGTCGAGGACACGAGCCCAAACCGCTGCTCCCCAAGTGGGTAAATATGGACAAGAGTTACTCATTAGAGTGATGCTCCCCACAGGGAGTTGACAGCCCCAAGGAGAAAGCCTCCACCAGGACACGTGGCTACTCCCTGCCCATGCTGCAGACCTGCAGATGCTTGGGAGGGCTATCTCTGTCCAGCACAGGTTGTGCCAAGAGTATCTGCTCATAGAATGAGCCGCAGGGCAGGAGAACCTGAGCAGACACTTAGGGACACAGCAAAGGATGGAGGAAAGCCCTGAGGTCCACAAGATGGGCTGATAAGCTCTGCCAAGCAGCATGTGTCAGAAGGATCAGCAAGGCCCAGGAAGCCCCTCACCCCAATCCCTGCTGAACCACCCACCTTGATCTGCAGGATGTCTCCCTCGTGGGCAGGCCACCCCCGCAAGATGAGTCCCGTCCTGGTGTCCAGCAGCACAATGAAACCAGAAGAGAAGCCAGCCATAACACTGCGCCCGTTAGGGCTGACAGCCAAGCAGCGGATCAGCCCGGCATTCACCCCGCTGGCCAAGCGAAACTCATGCTGCAAGAAAACACAGAATCCAGCTACCAATGGGCTGCAATCTGGGGATCCAGCACTTGTGAGACAAAAGACTCTGTGGGGCACAGATGGCTTTCAGGGAGTCATCACATCTGGCTTTGGACCAGCCACAATCGCATTATTAAGCACATGGATGCCATGGGGGAGCCTGAAGGAATGTGGCTTGCAAAACAGCCTCCATACCTGTAATCCTGGCTTCCTGTGGTCAATGAAACGCAACACAGAGTCTGCACTGGCCACAGAAATGCTGTGATAAGGAGGTGGCATGGTGGTCACAGCTGTGATGGGGGCTTTGCTGTCTAACTCATCAAAAGTCCGGATAAGTTTGCCTGTGAATACATGACAAAGATGATAAAGATGGAGAAGCTTCATGGCAGATCTCCAGTCCCTATGGTTGAGAGCCATCAGAATTAAGGCTCCCCTGTCTACAAGGACAGGACCAGTTCATTCCAGGCTGCCCTTGCCCTTTCCCTTCTTACCTGTGAACTGGTCCCAGATGTGCACAGTCCCATCACAGCTCACTACGTGCTGCGATGCCTCCAGCTGGCTCACGTAGAAAACAGACTTCTTGTGTTCACAGTAGGTGAACCGTGGTGGCACCTCGCTGGTACCATCCCCATAGTTGTACAAGGGCCAAAGGCGGACAGTTTTATCCTTGCTGCCGCTAAGAAAGAAGTCCTCACTGCTGAGTGGTGCCACACACTTGATGGCCCCCGAATGCCCTGAGAAACTCTGCAGCTTGATCTGGTGGAAGTGGAAGCGAGGGTCGTGCTGGCTCACCCCAATCTCGTACTGCCAATAAGCCAGCCAGTTCCCACACAGCATGTGGGTGCTGCGAGGAAGGTCGTGCTTCAGGGTGTTTTCCTCACTGGATGAGCTGGGATTGAAGCCATCAGTGCCAGCACTGAGGCGAAGCAAGCCCAGACCCTCACGTTGCGTGTCCACGGGAACTTGGATACGGTTCCCTACCAGCACACTCCCAAAAGTACCAGACTGACTGTCCTCCTGGGGGCTGGAGAATGCTTCGGTCCCTCGCGTATCTTGGTCTGAGCCTGCCATGCCCGGTGCTTGCTCTAGACCAACCACCTGCAGGTTCTTTGGGTTCACGTTCTCCAGGTAGAGACTGGCCAACTTCTCAACCAGTGAGTGGTTGGGCACAACCGTCCGGATAACATCACCTGAAAAAGAGATAAAACAGCTCCCAGGGGAGGAATCTCCTCACCATCATCTCCTACTACCCACAACAGAACAATGGTCAGCACATGGCCGTTGAACACAACTTCCCACCAAGCCAGCCACACTCCGTTCCCAGCCAAAGCAGCCTGAAGTCCCAGCGGGCTTCCCGACTCCACAAGCAGAGCAAACCACCATGCAGAAGCTGTGGGCTTCCCCAGCCAACTTACATGCTTTGACTTCCCAAGTTCAGGTCAAGCACGAGTGCACAGAACAAGGAGCTCTAAGAAAGAAGGTAGCCAAGCCATACCTAGCAAGCAAGAGAAGGGGATGTAGGTGATGTAGGCCATCTCAGGATTAAACACCTTCTGTAACTCCATCAGCACTGCCGGATCCAGAGCCAGAAGCTTCCCTTCCATGAGGGGTACCTCCATCACCGGCACCTCACAGCCGCTCAGCGACTCCGCTGTCAATCCCTGATCAGGAAACAACAGGAATATTCCTAAGATCAGATGCTCAAACCACATCATTACAGCCTGGGCTGGGCATTGCTGACACCAGTGCTGGTGTATGCAGCAGGTATGCCCACCGCGTTCCTGTGGCCATGTGCTGGGATGTGGCAGGAGCACCCTGTGCATATCACTGACCTGGTCCTGCAGCTCCTGCAGCAGTGAGAACGCTCCGAAGAAGTTTCTCACCGTGTCACTCAAATGCTGCTGCACCATCTCCTGCCCGATCCGCAGGCAGATCAAGGCAATTAGGCTGATTGTCTTAACGCACAGGACAACACGGGCCTGAGCACCACTGGGGAAACTGAAGAAGATATCCATTAGCAGCCATCCTACACACATCCCCTTTTCCCTCCTCAGCCTCCTGCTTTGTTTTCTGGCATTATCAGAAGGCCTTGAGCAGCACAGGCTCTACAAATGAACTGTATCCCAGAGCAAGGACACGCTCATCTGGGTGCAGCCAAACAGATAGTCGACTCGTGCAAACCTGGGCTGAAGGCACAGCCAACTGCAGCACTCACCCGACAGACAGGGAGGTGAGGAAGCCCAGCACCGGGAGCAGCACCTCCTGGCTGATCTTGGGGAGAATATCCATGAGTGTGGTGTCTGACAGACACACCACGATCTTCTGTGTCAGCGTCACAGCAGCCAGCAGCCCGGCCTCCTTACGGCTGTTCAGCCGGCCGCCGCCGGACCCACCGCCGGGTGCAACCTGCAAAACAAGTTCCAGGATCACTTGAGCTCGGCCTCAAAACCCAGCATGGAAGTGGAAGCGGGAGAGGAACCCAAACAGCAACTCGAGGCTTGAACTCAAAGGATGAGCCTGAACCGATAGATGGATGTCAGGACAAAAGAGGAGCCTGGAGGGAGCTGAATGTGACACCTCCAAATTACATGCGCACTCAAGGGGGAATCACCCTGTAGGCTGCTCCTGCAGTTGGGAAACTCAAAGAGAAGATGGACAATCCTGGACCAGCCCAGAGCACTTCCAGCCTAGACAACACAGGAACAGAGCAAACCTATGACACACGAGCACCTCGCTGCAATGAATGTCTTCATCGTGTGCTATGGTAACCCTGATGCACAGACTGCTGAGGAACAGTCCCTGCATGAAATATCCAAAGCAGAGTCTGGACAGACCTGCCAACCTCTGGCAATCCATCTGCTAAGAACTCTGTGAGACAGGAGCACATCCTTTTTATTGGCTGAGAACCTTCCTCCGCTGGTTACAGCCATGCCCAACAGTTCATGGTATCAGCAGCAAGACTAAAAGATTGATCTACATTGTCCTCTTTCCTAATTCCTCAACAAACCCAACACCCAAGGAAACAGCGCCAACAACAAAAGCCACAAACAATTCCCCATTTCCTCTCCGTTTCTTGTACACCTGCCATCTTCCAGCTCATCACAGAGGCTCTTCCCCTTGCACAATATCCACTCTGCCAAATGTTCCAAGAAGGACTGACTTGAGCCTATCTGCGATCCTCCAGCTTCATTGCTTTCGCATCAGGTTGCCAAATGCTATTCACAAGAGCATTAACCCCCCATCACCCCCAAGCAACAGCAAAGCGGAACAGCTGTAGCTCTGATTGCAACTGGGTGGAGAGCGATTCTGCCGAGAAAAAAAGATGGGATTTCTCCCCCAGCCCATCAAAAATCTCCTCTTCCACACTGGAAAAACCGATAGTGCTTTTTTTCTTCTCTTTAAAGAACAGCTGTGGCCTTTTTCCTTCTAAGGTTTAAATGATCAAAACAGCTATTGAAGTTTTGAAGGCTTTTTAGACCCCAATAAAACGAGCATCAGCAACCAAAGCGTTTGCAACCACTAAAAAGGAGCAAGACAAAAAAAAAACACCCCACGCCTGTTTAAAACATTCCCAAAGGAAAAAAAAACAACCTTTTTTTTTTTTGGATGAAAAATGGGTTTGTTTTTCAACCAGCTGCATTACACACATTTTCTTCTCGCTCTTCAGCAAAGAATTTCAAGCTGAAAAAAAAACTGTAAACTTTGCCAGTGTTCCTTTTTTTTTGTTGTTTCTAATACAGTCAAAAACCTGCCTTTAACCTCTCCCAGCCTGTCCCATCTACCCACATCTAACCCTGCTTGCTCCAGCAATCCCCCTGCAGCCTGAGCCGCTCTGACCACCCGCCATCACAGCCCACCCCCACACCAGCTGCCCTGCAAAGCATGATTCTCCTCCAGGGTCACATCTGCCAACAGGCACAGAAAGAGGAGATGAGCTAATACTAACCAGGTAGCTGATGTAGGGCAGGTACTGGTAGGTGAGGACGGGCTCTCCGTACAGGTATGCCATGTGCAGAAGGCAAGCCAGCACTGGCTTGGACACCTGATCTCCCAGCACCGGCCGCTTTTGGTAGATGTTTCCTGTGCTCAGGGGACCGTTCTCATCGCTGCTGGGTACAAACTGCTGCCTGGTGGGGCCTGCAAGGAGCCAACAGTGAGAACTGAAGCAGCAACCAGGAGGAACCCAGCACAACCACCCCAGGATCAGACATTACCGACATAGCAGGACGTGAGCAGACGGAGCAGGTTCCTGGCGATGAAACGGGATGTGACAGTGGGGCCCAGCTTGGCTGAGAGCCACCTCACCATCTTACAGGCTGTGTCTGCAAAACAAAAACAGTTGCAAGGACAACAGCCTGGCACGGTGCAGATTAGATCCCTGCAGGCAGCTCTCTGGGACTCTGCTTTGTTGGCAAACTGGAGAGGGCTGTGCCCTCACCCAACAGTAGCCCTGCAACCATGCAAAGTCCCCACACTTTAGTGAGGACTGGACCTTTTGTGCTGGTTTCACTGCTGTCCCTAAGATGGGACTGTAGACACCCCTAAACCTGGATCCACTTCTTCCCCCGCATGTCTGGCTCTTCCCTTCTCCCAGTCCTATTTGCCACACCCAGTAGAAAAGCAAAACACTGGCAGGTCCTTACCCAGGAGTATTGTCTGCTCTTTGTCATCCGAGTGATCTGGCAGTTCCTCTCCCTCTCCATCCTCTGGCTCACTGCCGTCATCAGCCAGGGTGACGTCCACAGAGGTGCCAGCATCCACCGAGACACCAACATCCACAGCCCCCACCAGCTCTGCCTCAACCGCAGCTTCATCGTGCTCCTCTTCTTCGCGCTCCTCTTCCTCCTCCTCCGAATCCTCGCTCTGTTTCAGGTCCTGGCTGCTGTCCACCGACTTCAGGCTGCTCTTGTCCTTCTGAGAGTCCCCATCTGCAGGTCTGTCCTCTCCCAGTGACACCTCGCTAGCGCTGCTTTTATCACTCAGCCTCCCCAGGCTGAGCGACTCCTGCTCCTGGGGCTGCAGGGTCTCCCCGACGTAGAGACCACTTTGGAAGTCCTCGCTCTCAGGCAGGTAGGCTTGGTCGTGGAAGCTGACCCCGGACGTATAGTCAAGGAGGTCAAGAGCAGCGGAGCTGTGCTCTACATCCATTTTGATCTCTTCCCCAAACACGCACGACATGGGGCTGCCCCCTCCGCTTTCATCATCTTCAGCTGCACCGAGGAGGGATTTGCTCTCCTCCCGCGAGCTCTCAATGCCAACGAGGATCTGCAGGATGTGTGGCAGCAGGTTCAGGATGAAGGACTGCAGCCCCAGGCGCACGATGAGCTGGGCCACAAAGCAGTCTGTGTACAGGTAGAACCGGCCGTGTCGGGAGCAAGGGGTCTCATAGGCTCCGATCAATGGCTTCAGGAGGTATTTGTTGGCATTCTTTGGGCCTAGGGATTTAGCTATAGGTTCAAAAAGGTACCACGCTGCGTAGACAGCGGTATTCTCCTCAGACATCAAAGATAATATGAAGGGCAGAAGAATCTCCAAGCCTTCAGGAGTGATTTCAGAAAGAATCCCTTCCAGCTGCTGCCACAGTTGAAAAACAAGCTCCCGGCCCTGACCTTCATCTTCTATCTTCTTTGCCTGATAGGTGAAAATAAATCTGTGCAAGGCTGGGAAATACGTGGGGAAGGGGATGATAGAACTGAAGGGACTGAGGAGCTGCATGGGACAAGGTGGGGGGAGGCCCTGAGAAATGGGTTTGTATTCAAACAGCTGTACAGTGTCTTTGCCCAACCTGGTCTTTAGAAGCTTCTCCACTGGCTCGTTGAGCTGCAGCAGGAGGTGCAACACGTGCTGCAATGGGGCCGGGATCTCCTTGGGGTGGTAGCGGCACAGGTTACGCACCATCAGGAACCGCTCCAGCAGGGATGCGTCAGGCTTTGAAGGACGGATCCTCGGTGCAAATATTATCTCAGCGATCAGAATGCCCAAAGCTTGCATATCCCTCTGGAAGAGGTCAGAGAGACCCAGCAGTGGCTCTTCCCCAGGCTGCTCCATCAGCTGCATATCGCTGCTCAAGCCTTTAACCAGGAAATTGTCCAGTTTCTCCAGTTCTTCCAAGGCTTGGAGTGGATTGAAGCCTTCAGGAAGCGTGATCTTCATGTCATCCCTGTCTGCCTGATCCGCAGCGCCTGCCTTGCTCCGACGGAGGGGTCGAACACCCGAGGTTTTACCTTCAGTGGGATAAGCTGGGAGGGTGGAGGGCTGTGCTGAAGAGCTGCTGGGCTGATCAGGAGCTCTGCTACTCACAGAAATGGAATCCAGCGCTTCCGTGCCTTGCTCTAAATCATCTTCACCAGCGATGGGTTTCTCCCCAGACCAAGTGGTTTCAGTAGGAGTAGCCTCCAGGACCAGCCCATTAACTGCATCAGTCACAGGGTACTGGATGTCCTCCAAAATCACAGTCTCTTTGATATTCTGCAGGAGAGGTCGAGCAATGGCCGGAGCTTCAGCGGGAGTGTAGGCCAGTCCCACCATGCGCCTGGGATGTGGCTGGTCAAAGAGCTGCACGACCCCATAGGTCGTCAGATGCGTGTGGTTGTCTACCAGATGGAGGCAGACATTCTTCTCCTTGACAGCATCCTTCCCCTGCAGCTTGTACCCAAAAGTGAGATCGATCCAATGGTGGAGGTCCTGAGACACTTCCCGACTCTCGAGCAACATGCGGTGGACTTCAATGAACTCCTCATAGGAGCTGCACCACGACGGCACGTCCAGGTCAGGCATGTCGGGATGGATGGATCTGAAGATGGATGGGTCCGTATAGAACTCTGGGATGCACTCATCTGGGGTCCAGCTCTGCATGCGTTCCATGCTGGCTGGATACTCGTTGGGCTCCCACTGGGACCTCACATGGCAGCACAGCACTGACTTGGGTGTCCTGCGAGCCGTGTACACATAGTAGGTGATATCTGAAAGGACGTCGGAGATGTGGTGGGGGACGTGGAGCTGCTCCCCACTCGACCCACCAGCAACAAACGCTTGCTTGGTCATCTCATAGGTGAAGTCCAGTTGCTTGTCTCCCTTATTGAGACGAAATTTGGATTTCCGTAGGTCCCTGAACTTGCCATTTTTGGTTGTGAAGTCCACCACCCATGGAAGAACCGGGTGATAATTGGGGTCCCCCATTCTCCTCCCAGCCAAACTGTTCAAACGCATAAGGTAGTCGAAGTTGCTGACCCGGCCGTGCACCCACTGCAGCACCAGGTCCCGCAGCTCCTGCTGGCAGGTGGAGCATCTCGCCATGTCCCCTCGCATCCCAGCAATGCTTTGCTCATTCACTCGTTCCAGGTTGACTTCTCCATTTGTTTCCTCCTTCCTGGGACTTTCGTACTCTCTCAAGCTGACCCGGAGCCGGCTGCAGAGTTTCTCATCCACAGCCACATCACGAAGGGAGAATGCCCCACAAGCCAGCCCTGCCTGGTGACAAGCCCTCATGGCCTGCAGCACGTGAAAGAGCAGGAAGAGGATTTTGGCATGGCTGTTGGTGAGCTTTGCCGGGCTGAAAGTCAAAATGTCATGCAGGCAGTACTGAACGTAGGGATAGATAACATAGAGCATCTCAGCAGACTCCAGCAGAGCTTCTGCCTGCAGCACGTTGGGGCAAGAGGAGGGTATAGAAGATACCCCCTTGGCCGGGGAAGCGCTAGGAACACTCCTGCCCACCTGCAGGATGGGACAGCCGTATGCTTTCTGCAGGGCAGCTCGGAGAGCATCCAACACCGGCACAGCAGGCGGTGCGTGAGCGTGCCGGTAGGGCCGCACGTAGAGGCAGTGAGCCCGGCCCCACAGGTTGCGGTAGTTCTGGGATGCAACACGTTGCATGAAGCCATGCAGGGTGTCAGCACTGCTGCCCCGTGAGTCCGCAGCAGGAGGAGGCACACGGAGGGGCCGCATCAGCTGTTCCTTGCGCAGCCCGTGGATCTCCACCCGGGTCCATCCTGCTGGCAGCTTCTGCACGGAGCGCTGCAGGAATGTCTTCACCTCCACCTCGCTCAGCCCCTCCGGACGTGGGCAGAGGGTGGGCAGAGCCCGGCGTTCCCGGAGGTTGGATAACCATTTGTGTGGGACCAGAGCTGTGACGTGGGTGCCATCGGAGGCGGCTGCCAACTGCAAGCGATCGATGCTCAGGTCCTTCTCCACGCTGCACAGGAGGGCATCCATACTGGGTCCTGAAGAGGGGAAGCCCATAAAAGACACGGGGGGGGGGGGGGGGTAAGTGGAGAATTGCAGCACTGACTCCATAAAACCCCACATTCCACTCTGGAGGGGGATATTCCTATTCAACCCAAACGCTGCATTGTGAGATGGGGGTCAGGAAGGGCTGGGGTCATCACGGGGCTTTGGCAGCACTGATAGTGGTGGATGGGGCTGGCAGGGGAGGCTCAGATGGAGATGAGGAGGATGATGCACCACGAGGCTTCGGCAGCATTGGGGCGGTGGACACAACGCTGGGGAGGCTCTCGCTGTTCTCCTGCCCGTTACAACTGACTCAAACCACCGCACACGGGGGATGTGGGAAGGGACGCAGAGGTGACACAACGGACACCGAAAGAGCCCCCCGGGGAAGGAGCCCACGAGGAGAAGCAGCCGCGTCCCAGGACAGGCACTAAGACCCCCCGGAGCCCCTCCGCATCCCCGGGCTCCGCCGCCGGGGAATCCCGCCCCGTTACCTGGCAGCGGCCCCGCGGCCATGTTGGTCAGGTGACGGCAGTCACGTGTGGCCGCCGCCGCACCACGTGCCCGCCCGTCCCCCCCCCTTTGCACTCCCCGTACCGGGCTCCGCTCGGCTCAGCCGCAGTGAAGCAGCCCCTTGGGGAGCCCCGCTCGGGGCCGGGCGCGGAGCCGGGCTCCCTCCAGCGGCCGCCGCCCGCGGAGCCCCCGATGTCGGTGTGGGGGAGCGGGGCCGGGGCGCTGCCCGTCCAGCCCGTACATGGGCAGAGCGGCGGGGCCCCGCGCGGCGGCTGAGGTCACGGTGACGTCAGGGCACAGCGGGCTGTCAGCAGGAGCGGGGAGAGGCGCCGGCGGGAAGCGGCCTTAAAGGGGGCGTGCGGGGGGGGGGGGGGAGGCGGCGGGTGGACCCCACCGGCGGCAGGTGAGTGCGGGGCGGCCCCGAGCCCCCTGCCCTGAGCTCCGTGCCACGAGCACCGCCGGGGGGGGGGAACGCTGCGGAGTTGGTTCCGGCCGGGCGCTGCTCGAACCCGACCTCAGTCCTCACCGCTGTCCCGGTGCCCCCGGGCCGGTTACGTTCCCGCAGCCCCACTCCCTCCGGTTGTTCTAAGAGGGCACCCGACAGCCGGTACCGACCCCAGCTTTCCCCGCGCGGCCCCTTTAAGGCCACGGGAGGTTCCCGCCGCATGTCGCGCGTGGGAGTCACGTGGGCGGGACGTGGAAGCAGCGCATTGGCTCCCCGCCCCCCTCCTGTCGCAATCAGCTGTTACTGGGGCGAAGGGCAGGAAACCGCCTTAAAGGGGCAGCGCGGCTCCTCCCGCCCGGCCCCCCCCGCGTCCGGCCGCGGCCCCTTTAAGGAAGTTGCCCAGTCATCGCGCGGCGCTGCCAACCGCCGGGGTCAGGCGGGTTCTCGAAGCCCCGCCCCCCGTGCGCTCCCATTGGTGCGCGGGCCGTGCGCTTACTTCTGATTGGCCGTCGACTTCGAGCCAACTTCTCGGAATCGTGGCCGTGTCACCAACACTGGCTCTAAAAGGCGCAGGCGGCGCCGCCCCGGGCGAGAGGGGGCGGCACAACGTCAGTTCCGCACCTCAACGGGGACGGGCCCTTTAAGAGCCCCCCCCCCCCCCCCCGCCTCCTCCCCCTATGGAAAATGCCAACTCACAGCACGCGGTGCATGCCGGGAGCGCCGCGCCGCACTACACATCCCGGCATGCCGCGCGGCGGGGCGGGGCTAACGGTTCCCAAGGTAACCGCCGGCCAGCGCCCAGCGGGGTGGGCGGGGCGTTGTGGCTGTTCTCAATTCTTATTGGCTCAACTTCGGGGTTGAGCTTGTTGCCTATTGGTTGGGATCGCTTTAGGGGCGGGCGCGGCGTGCCGGGCGGTGATTGGTTAAGGGCGGGGCCGGTGGGTGGCTGCGTCATGACTCCGCCAGCTGATCCGAGACGGAGCCGGCGGCGGCGGGGCGATGCGGCGGGGGGAGCGGCCGGGCCGGGCCGGGCCGGGCCGGGCCGGGGTCAGTACCGGGCTGGGCCGCTCCGCGCAGGTGGGTCCGGCGGCACCGCGGGGAGCGCTGTGTGCGGTCAGGGCCCGGTGACCGTGCTGTGCCCGGTTCGGTTCGTTAAGAAAGGTCACCTTAGTCCGGGGTGCAGCGTTGAGGTTCGGTTCGGGTTCGATGGGGTTCGGTTCTACGTGAGGCCGTGCGGGAGCGATCCGCGTGTCGGTGAGGGGGGGGCGGTTACCGGGGTGGGGGGTCCCGGGGGGGCGGGCGGGGCTGCGGTCGGGGCCGCCCCCGGGGGTGACCTTCAGTCCGGGTTCGGGTGGGGCGGACTTTGAGCCGGGGCCGCTCCGAGCGGAGCATCCCGGGGGGCGGCGGGGGGTCGTGGGGTTACCGGGAGGAGGAGGGGGCGGAAAGGACGCGGGATCCCCGTAGGGGTGGGAGGCGAAGCTGTCCCGGCCGCGGGGATCGCCTTTACCGGGCGGGGGTGGCCCCGTTAAATCGGAGCGGGGCACCCGCTGGGGCTGCGGGGCGGTTTAAGGACGGGGCGAACCCCGCTGAGCTCCCTCCCGGGGCTGGGAGTCTCCTCCCGTTACCGGCAGAGCTCCCCCCCGCTCCCCCCTCCCCCCCCGGTGCCGGCGGGGCCCCTCCCGGGTGCTGATTCACGGCCCAGCGGGGGTGGAGCAGGGCCGGGACCGGCGCTGGAATCCGGACCAGATGTACCCGGCACGCCAGGAATGCGCGGCATCCCCGCGGCCCCGCCGCCCCCACCCGGGACACCCCGACCCCGTGGGGAACCCCGGCACGATTGTGGGGGTCCGTCGGGAGGAGGATGCTGGGGGTCGTTCCCCGTGTGCTGCCCCTCGTCTCAGTCCTGCTTGTCCCTCAGCTGAGCTCGGCTGCCTTTAGGGGATTCCCACAGCTCGGCCTTATTGGTTCAGACCAAAGTGAGGAGAGAAAAAAGGGATTTTCCCATTGGGAAAAGGGAAGAATTGGGGCCCGACCCACCCGCGGGGTGACTCCAAAGGTCCCCACGTTCCCCCGGTGCTCCTTTGGCACCAGATCCCTCCCTTGGCTCAGCGCTGTTGGCCCCCGGCCCGGTGGGACCCTGCCAGCACGGTGCTGGAGGTGAGCGCATGGGGAACGCTGCACCCACCCCAGCAGCCCTGCAGAGCCACCCAGCCCCAGCTCTATGGCAGCCTCTGTGCTCTCTGGGCTCCTTATCTTGTGTTTTCCAACAGGAACGGCCTTGGTTCCCAGTGTGGTAAAGGGGGAATGCTCTGTGGCACCTGGCTATGGGGAGGGAAGGGCTGGAGCTACCCCCACGTTCCCTGGGATGCTGTTCCAAAGGGATGTCAGCCCTGGCTTTGGAGGTCCCTGGAAGGGGGGGGGGGGGTACATTTGATGCAGGCAGTGCTGTGTGCTGGCTCTGATGTGTTGTTTCCTCTTCAGCTGCTGCCCCTCTGCCTGCTCCTGGCTGCCCGGCAGCAGTTCTTCAGTGGCAAGCTTTATGTCCTTCTCTAGTAGCTAAAGCTGCCAGTTGAAGAACTGTTGAATGTAGCCACGCTCGTCTCTGCGCCGTCGGGTGTCAGCTGCAGCCCTGAGCCACCGGGATGAGTGAGCCAACAGCATCACCAACCTGAGCCAACACCCCGAGGGAGCTGAGGATGAGCCCGACGGGGATGAGGAGCCTCCAGGCAAAGCCAGAGCTGTAAAGCAGGGAATGGGGTCCCACCCCGTGGTGTTGAATTGGGACAGCAAGAGACATTAAACTTTGTGTTTTCCTGAACCACTCATTCGTTGCCTGTGGGGTGGGAGGATGGTGGTGACTTTGGACTGTGGGGGTGGCACGGGGGTCAATGGGCAGAGGGTTGTATTTTGGGTCCGTCTCGGTCGCAGCAGGGCTGACCTGTGCTGTTACAGGGATTGGAGCTGCAAAGAGCTGGGCGGTGGGATGGGGCTGCCTGGGCAGGATGGGCTGCGGAGCTGCTGACTCAGGGCCGAGTCATGCACAGCCCAGGGAATGGTTGGCCTGTGCTGGGGCAGTGCCAGGGCTTCAGGTATGCTGGGTGTGCTGTGCCCTCCCTGCTTGAGCTGCAGATGGTGGCAATGGGGGGGTTTGGATAAAGCCTTCTGGCATCCAAAGTAATGGGGTAAAACATCTGTGCGTGGACCCAGCAAGGACAGCAGGAGCCTCATGCTGGGGGCTGGTGCAGTTCTGGTTTGATCTCCCTGTCTGGATGTGGGGCTGCTGCTGGATTTCTGCACCTGGTGATGTAGATGGAGGAGCAGCTCTGGCTGCAGGCAGCACCGTGCTCTCCCAGCCCAGAACTGTGAGTTCCTACAGAACCAGAGGAAAATGAGGGGCACAAAGCAGGGTGCTAAGAGTGCTCAGGGCTGCTGCTTCCTCCTGTCGTTGTGATGTGCTCCCCCTGGGTAAGTTGGGGTGGTTTTAGGGTTGAGAATTGCCCTGTACAGCAGCGCTGAGCCCACAGAGTTCAGGCGTTTCATTCCGACGTCACATTTTAGAGGGTGCTGGGGTGCAAATTGGAGCTTTTTACACGCAAATGGTGCAATGTTACCTCACCTGCTGAGCAAACAGACTCAGCTCTGCACTGAGCGTAAGAGCAGAGGGATTGAGGCTGACACAGTGTCCCTATGGGAACTTGCCTGACACTCAGAGCTTACCCTTCCTCCTGCAGAGTGCCATGTGACCGGTGAGTAAGAGCAGTGCTTCCTGCTCAACACACGGCCTCCCTTGCTGCTGCCTTGCAAAACCCTGCAACTCTTTCCTCCAGCGCTGAGGCTGCATTTCCTGCAGCATCAAACCCTCCTCCTCCTTGAAGCAGCCAGCACGGGGGATGCCACGCTGCATGCAGCTGGGCTGGGGTTGCTGGATTGGGAAGCAGTCGCTGTGGCAGCTAATGCAATATTCACGAAGGCTGTAGCAATGCCAGCAGGTGCTGCTTGCTCAAAGGTCGGCTCACAGCCTTCTGTCCTTAGGGGTGAGTTCTTTGGCATCGGTTCTTGCACACGGACTGTCTCGTTCTCAGCTGTGAGAGCAGCTTGCCTCACTCAGAGTTCCCTTAGCTGGGAAAATGTGCTTCTGCAAAGCAAGAAGGTCAGCGTGACCGGGGCGTGTTGAATGAACATTCCCTGCCAGCAGTGAGCTGGAGGTGGTGGATGGAGGCGGTGGATTGGGAACCATGTGGTCTCCCTTTACCCAGCCCAGCAGGTCCCTGCTTAGGAGGTAGGGAAGGGGGGGAAGCACAGCTCTGCTTTGCCCCAGAGTGCAAAGAGCAGCCAAAGGCTGTGCAGGCACCAAATGCACGTGTTCAATTCAGCTTTGCTTTCACTTTATTTCTCTTGCACCAAGTCAAGCTTTAACTTGTGGTTGATGCTGTTCCCCTCGTGGCAGTGCGCTAACAAAGCTTAGTTAGCTGTCACAAGGGTACGTCCTTGATATCGTAGGCCCTGAAAACAAGAGGGGTGTTTGGGAACTGCAGGAGCTCAGAGCTGTGCTGCTGGGCTCTGTTTGCAGGGGGAAGGCATCGCCCTCCTGCTCGGCGTGTCACTTACTCTGCTTCTTCCTTAGAGATTGATTTCCCCAAGTATAAAACTTCTGCAATCAGAGACACCGTGGGGTCACAGTTGAGGCTGGCAGCTGCTGTCACGAAGCCATCTCTGGAAGAGAAACAGAAGGATGCAGAGCTCCTTGGTGCACATAACACAGCATAGCAACATCCTCCTGTGAACAGTGGGCAGGGCAGAGGGAATGGGAACGTGTGCCAGGCTCCCATGCAGGGAGCCCCATTCTGGTTACGCTGTAGTGCGGCTGCTCTCACTTGAGGTAGAAGATGAGGAACTTCTGTTGCTCCAAGCTGCCCTTCAGAACGGTGTCTGTGTAGCCATTCCCACAGCCTGCAGAAGATGATGGTGGGGTCAGGGAGCTCTGGTACAGCAGTGCCACCCACCCCACCTCAATGCCACCTGGAGTGCAGGAAAAAGGAGAGGGGATGTGACTCTGGCATGAGGCTGGGGGCAGGCAGAGAGGTCCTGGCCAAGCAGAGCTGACACAGAGGAGCAAGACTGCACGTGGTCCCAAGTTTCTCCCTGGTTTGGAGAGGGACAATTGTGCCCTTTTCTTCTCTCTCTGCCCCATCCTACCTGCATAGTGGATGCTTCTGCCAAGCATCGTGGTCCAGAAGAAGGGGACAGTGTGCAGTTCCTTCTGTTTCTTCAACATGTTACAGGCAGCGATGGAACCTGTGGCAATGGAGTGTTTTTGTTTCCTGGAGGTCCCCAGGAGGATGCTGAGTGTCTGAGTGGAGCTGGGAAGCACTGCCTCACCGTGGGCCTCGGCCACCTGTTGGTGATGGATGCTGGAGTGGTCCCCATTGAGCAACGCAACGGGAAAGGAAGCCACATCCCCCGCAGCAAAGACGTTTTGGATGTTGGTTTGCATGTGCTAGTGGGACAAAAAGCCATTAATGCAGCAATGAAAGGGAAAGGGTTCAGAATGAGCCGTGGGTACTCAGCTGCTACACACCAGGTCCACCAGGATGGCACCACTGTTGTCTTTGGCGATGGAGGTACCCTTCAGAAATGCAGAGTTGGGGGTCACCCCTGCAAGGAAAGGAGTAAGGACAAATGCAGCAAGGCTCTGTAAAGGCAGGGGGTAACTTGGGCCCTGCAGGAAACATGTGGTCTTGGTACCTGCTCAGCCTGCCTGGACCAGGGCAGCTTACAGCAGTGACCAGCAGTTGGGCTGGTGCTGAGCGAACCCAGCGACAATAAAACCAGGACCCAGAACAAAGGCGCGCTCTGATAACAGAGCAGTGACCTACAGAGCTCAGCAAGCGTGCCAAAGTCACATCAAGACCGTAAGTCATTTCTTTCCTCCCGCCTATTGCTCATAATCCCCTCAGCTTGGTGGGACCAAAAGGAAGGGCTGGGTAATGGGAATGGACTGGGACTCTCTCCCCATTTCCAGAGCTGCCTCCCTCCCCAGCTGGGCTCACTTTACCTATTCCCACCACCACCACGTCTGCAGGTAGTTTTTCTCCACTGGCAAGAATGGCTTCTGTGACCTGGGGAAGAAGCAAGGATCAGTAACAAAGGGCTAAACATTCTGTCCTCGTTCCCATAGCCTCTTTGCTGCCTTGTTCTTTGCTTTCTGTTTTCCTTCTCAGGCTGAGATGACCTTGTCCAGCTGACTTGTGTTGCTGGGAATATAAGTGAAAATCAAGGAAGGCAGCGTGTTGTTGCCCTCTGAGCTCAGAGCTGTGCTCTGTGCAAGGAAACATGAGGGTCTAGACGTGGGAGGAGATAGCCTAGACATAGGCACTGGGAAGCACCTCAATTTGAGGGGCTGTCCCCTAAAAATAGAAGTTCAGAGACCTCAGTGGCATGACTGACCTTTCCATCCTTCCCTTTCAGCTCGTGGAGTTCTTTTTTCATGTAAAACTTCACTCCTTTACTTTGTAGCATCTGAAAAGGAAGAGGAAGCTGCTCTGAGTGTTCAGTAGGAAATTCCAGGCTCATAAAAACAGCAGCATCCAGCCAGAACCCAGGCAGACAGCTCAGCTGCTGCTCAGTGCTGCAGGAAGGTTTCATTTGCAGGGTGAACTGGGAGCCTGCCTCTGCTCTGCCATCCCAGTTAGGACCAACATGAGATGGGGCTTGGGGATGGAATTGAGCTAGGAAACATAATTTGTGCATGAGGGAGGTTTGGGGCTTTACATGTGAGCTCCGAGCAAGGTGGGCAGGCACTACCAGGCTGCAGTTCCTGGGCGGTGGTGGATAGCAGGGCTATTTGGATAGCACTGGGTTTTCCTAACCTTTAAGGCAACGCCTCCAACCTGAGGACCCAGAGTTTTCTGGAAAGGGAACTCCTGTTTTTCCACCACTGAGATGGCAGCAGCCTTGTCTGAGAGGAAAGCAGCTGCCTCCATTCCTGCAAGTCAATGGCACGTCCCAGGTAAGTCTGCTGCAAGTAGGAACCTGCACCCTCCTCCTGTGAGGAATCTTTACCCCTTCCAGACAAGAACAAATCTGATGGATTGCCAATGCTTAACTGCTTTTCTGTGCATTTATGGGCTGTTAGATTTCACTTTGTTCTCGTGCACTATGGACCCAGATATTAGGAAATACAAAGAGCAGCTCCTGACTGCATAGCTCCCTTCTGTACCTTACCCCCTTGCTTTCCCAGAGTTTCTGGGTAGCCCAGCTCTTCTGATGGACCTCACAAGGCACATTTCCCTCTGTCCTGGTCCAGGAACTGTATATGGCTCAGAGTTTTTGGCCATCAAGGGAAAGGTTGTGCTGTGTAACTCATAAAGCCCCAGGTACAGGACTCCGCTGTGTGACCAAGACAGGCAGTAGATGACTCCCTTTCCTGAGGACCCCTATTTAATAAGCTCACACAGCAGATATGCATTTCAAGGCCCACTTTTTCAAGACCTAATAGCCCCTCCAGCGTGGTACCTATGAACGAAGCTCCTACAATCACCAGGTTCTTCCCAGATGCCAGCTCTAAAACCTTGCTGGAATCCTCTGGGGTTTGAAGATAACACACGTTCTGCAGGTCTGCACCTGGGACTTTGAGGATGCTGGAGCTGAGAGAGAGAGAATCCAGGTATGGCTCATGATTGTAAATAGAACTGGGAGGATAAGAAGGGAGCACACAACCCCATGCAGCCTCTTGGTCATTGGATCCCATCATTTTCTATCATCTCCTGCTCCCTCCCGTCCCCACAAATGAACCATTTTGTCCCATCAGAAAAGTTGCACGTGGCAAATGCTTTGTGCACTCACTGTCCACCCGTTGCAATGAGCAGCTGGTTGTACTTCTGAGAGGATCCATCCGTGAAGTGAACCTTCTGCTTCTGGAAATCCACTGACACTGCCTGCAGGAGAGAGGAGGTGAGGATCAAGGAGGCACTTTTCTGGTCTTTTTCTGTCCTGCCACATCAATTCCCTCCCCTGTAGCAGGAACAGAACCATCCACTGAGGACTGATCTCAGCTGCTTTTGCACCTCTTTCTCTGTCCAGAGCTCTATGCCATGAGCACTCAGGAATTCAGGTTTCCTCAGGTAGATGTCCTCGGCTTTTAAGTTCATTTCCTGGAAACAAAGCAGGAGTATGAAATAAAGCAGTTCTTACAGTCAGCAGTGCTCTTGCAGATTACTGGGAAGTAAGACTGCATTACAGGTAAATCCTGCACCACCATATCACAGCTAAATGCACTGTCCCGTCCCCATCACTTCCCTGCCCCTCCTCAGACATCAACTCGACCTCTAGTGGGAAGAACTCAGCCAGAGCTGCTAATGGTGTGCTCTGATGAAAGACATTTCAGGAGGAGGTGAGACATTAGCTGGAAATTACACCCATTTTTCTTGCCCGATAGCTGCCTTGCCAGAATGGATCACCTGATCCCTCAGCCTGCTTCTGAGCGTGGGCTGTGCCCCTAATTCACACACACTACCCAGGCACGGTCCTTCCTCACAGACAAACCTTGCTCAGTTTGGACTTGTCATACGGAGCATGTTTCTCTTTGGTGGCCATGATGATCCTGCCAGTAAAGCCCTCTTGGCGAAGTGTCTCTGCACAGGTCAGGGCAGCCACACCTATGAGAGATGCTCATCTCAACCTTGTTATGCATCACTACAGAGTGGGAGGAAGAAGATGAGTCCTCTTTAGGGATGAGACCGGCGGATCACAGTGTCTGTGGTGAGGATGTGGTGCAGACCACTTCACTGACCTCCCCCCAGGAGAAGCATCGTGTTCCGGTTGAGAAGGCATCGTTTGCTCATGTCCTTCACTCTCAGGCTGCTTTCAAGGTCCTAGAAGAAAGTGAGACACAATGGAGTTGTACCCAGCCCAATGGTGCTTACTGACAGCAGGTATGGTCAGTACCTTCTTTTTGGCTGTAACAAACACCTTTCCATCTTCCACTGTGACCTGGGAGGGGGGAAAGAAGAGTATATTTATGCACTGTGCTGATGGGAGCTCTCATGGGAGAGTCTGTTCGAATGGTGACTGAAGAGCTTGTGTGGGAGTCTGGGGGGTCCTGGTAACAGTGAGCTGTCTGGGAATTTGGGGTCTGGTTGGAAAAGGATCTAGGATGCAAAGGTGGGAAACTGTAGGGAGATAATGGATAACGGGGCCCAGCTCTAAGGAGGGAGGGTTGGCATCGATAGGATCTCATGGTCCTGATGTGCTGAGCTGAATGTTGGAGGACAGCAATCTCTGATGTATCAAGAATTGCATGTAGGGGTCTTGAAAGCCAAGTGATTGCCTGATGATGGTGAGGAGCTCACGAGCTTTTCTGGTTGTGAGGGATGTCAAGATGTGTTGATTGAAAGGATCTGTAGGATGCCAGATCCCTAGAAGTCATTCCATGTATGACCAGCACTGTGACCAGAGCTTGGCCCTTTCAATCACCATAGGCAGTGGGTGGCATAGAGAACCTGCATCAAGCAGGGGGGGAAGGGACCAGATATCACCTTAAAGCAAGGCAGGCTGTCTAGAGAAGGGTACTCTTCAATATCTCCAGTTCTGATGTTGAAGCAGGACCCGTGCCAGGGGCAGCGCAGCCTGTGCCCTCTCAAGACCCCTGCAATAGAAAACCCCCCACAGCCAATTGGTGAGAGCTTCCTCCCCCCAACATGGCTTCTCCCCACTGCCCCCCACAAGCGCTACCTTTGCTGAGTGGTGCGCCATAGTGTGGGCACCTACTGCCCAAGGCGCTGAACTCCATCTTGTTCCTCACCAGCAGTACTGGGTAGCCAGCCACCATCACCTCACAGAGCCTGGGGCACAACAGGGAGGAAGGATCAGCCCCTCACAGCCATGGCGGTGCTCCCTCCACCAAGAAGATGGTGGCAGCCAACATGGCGGCACCCAACATGGCAGCTGTCGCCATGGCAACGCTGGCCTTGCAGGGGCCTGCACAGCTCATGGCAGTGGTTCTCCATGGGCTACTCACTCTCCATCACCAACATCATCCTCCTTGCAGACCTCTGCAGTAATGGTGTCATTGCAATCCATGTTGATGGACGCAGGGGGGAGGTCGGCCTCTGTCCTTGCTGTTTCCTCAGAGATCTCACCCCAAAATATGCAGCCACTGCAGCTCAGAGGGTTGCACGCTCAGCTGAAGTAGAAAGGCTATGATCAGCAGAAAGCACACACATTTTCTCTATTTTATTTGTTATAATTATTATTATTTGGTCTCCAAACCTCAAATCCATTATCCATTCTTTCTCTGACTTCACCCAGGTCCCGTTTGCATATGGCAACCCATTAAACCCGGCTTGAACAGTGAGTAAGCAAGGAAGGCTTACAGCAGTGGTGTCAGGAATCAATAAAATGATTTAAAATGATTTACGATCACCTTGTCAGGGCAAGATGCCATCAACGAAGCCTCCAAAATCCCTCCCGTGCTGGTGATGGGGTGGTATTGGGGTAAGTAGAGAAGGAATTAAGATCATAAACATAATGAAAAGCAGGAAGTGAACAAAAAAAAAAGGAGCAACAAGTCTTGGTTCTTGCTTTAGCACTTGGCTGTTTGCTGTTTGTCTGGAGATTTTCCCCTCTGTTTTGGGGTTAAAAATGGAGATAGAAAGGCTGCTGCTTGCCCCCCAGGAGCAAGCGGATGGCAGACAGAAGCAACTTCACCACCAGCGCCAAAACCTCAGGAAATTCCCCCATCGCCGCCCCTCGTCCCAAGGAAAAGCTCCAGCTGATACTCACAACCTCCTTGAGAGCTGCCACGGTCCGTGTATCCCTTCCCTGTCTGTGTGCCCATCCCCAAAGCCAGCTCTCTCAACCCACGCTGGGCGATGCTCTCCCAGCCATGCCCAACACCCCCGGCCGATGGGCGGCATCGGGGAAGGCGGTGTATCTAATGACTGCAATCAATCCACACTTCAATCGGTTTTATTTCTTCTTATTACTGTTTGTTTTTTTTTTTCTCCCCCCTCATTCAGGTTTAGAAACTGCTCGCTGAGGAATTAAGGACACTTAGGGCTGATGGGGAAGGTGTGGTCCAAGGGCTGTGCCTACAAACTGAGTCAATGCTCCTCCTGTTTGCCAATGGGAAGAGCCATCTCTTGGTGCTCCTTGGTTTAGCTGCACTTTGCTCTGCTCCTATGTGAGTACGGGTTGGTTTCTGGGCATCCCAGCACCGCTGTGTCCGTGTGTGTTGCACGGGGTTGGGTGCTGCTGATGGTGCTATTTTTGCAGCAGGGTGGGAGCTGTGAAAAAATGGGAGTGACGCCTCCGCTGTTTGCGTCCCCTCCAGTTCTTATCTCTGTTTCACAGTCAAGATGTTTCAGAACCTTTAAATATACCTCAAAACGCAGAGCGGGGACAAATCCCTGGCTCTGGCATCATCCCCATTACAGGGAACCATGCAATGCACTCCCAAACCCAGTGCAAGGGGGCTGAAAATCCTCCTAGAGGTGGGCACGGCCCTGAGAAGAGGATGTGCACATGGATGCTCAGTAAGTATACTTGCTCCCAGCAAAGTGCTTTGCTCTGTTGGGCCGTAAGGATGCTGTGATGCCAGGAGTGTTCCCAGCCTACGGGTGCTGCACGCCCGTGGTGGGTGCAGGTGCAGAGTGTTTGCTAACAGTGCCAAAAAGCAGCTTTTGGGCTCTGCCTCACTGGCCAGGCGCCTGAGCATGAAGCAATTTGGCTGCTGCACGGCCCTGTTTAAACTCCCTGTAATTATTCCCTGGGAGCACATTCCCACGTGGAGAAGCTGCGGAGGCCCTCGCAGAGGCATCCTCTGACTCAGCAGAAATAGCTGGGAAGTGTTTGCTCGGGGATGGGAGCTGCAGTGTGCAAAGTACAAGGGAGGGAGCCAGGTGGGACACAGTGCTGCATGGCGGCGTTGGCACAGAGGAGCTGAGAGGCTGCTGGATGCAACCCAACAGCCCAGCAAAGGACTCGTGCAAAAAGAAAAGCAAAGCAAGATCCCCACCTCTGCTGGTGCAAAGGTGGTTGTTGAAGGGATCTCGCTCTGCTCTGGAGGCTGGGAAGGGCACTGAGCATAAAGGTTTGGGGTTGTTGTAGGATGTTGCTCTGACAGCTCATGCCTAGGAACATGCAATAAGCCCTTGAGGCATTCAGGGAATAGGATGCTATGCCACATCTGTAAGTTGCTCTATAACATCTTTTGGCCCTTTGTTAGGACTTTCCTCTTTTCAAGCCCCTGCCACACACCCTGGCATGCTGTAATGCAGCTGTGGCTGTGCAGATGTGTCTTCATCCTCACTGAGCTCACGTTGGTCCTTCCCTGCAGCACACACAGCCAAACATCTCCAAAGAACGGAGAGCAAGCGAGGTGGGGAGGCAGCAGAGCTAAAATGATTAATGGGACACCACGCTCAGAGCAGCTTGGTTGGTGATATTAATAATGAGAGAATTCAGGAGGGAACATGCCCCATGCCCAGCTGTGCAGCCGGCAGCAGCAGGAGCTGTGAAGCTCGATTTGCAATGCAGGAGTGATTGAGTGTGCTTTGCAACATGCAGTGTGCATGGAGGGAGCGCTTCCACCTTGCAGGGCTCATTCTGAACCCGTGTGAACTGCAAGCATAGGGTCATAAGTACCCCATAACACTGTCACCAGGAAGCACATCAATATCTGTCAGATATGGCTTAAGCTTGAGGATTGTAAACTGGGCAGGGAAAGCGTGTTTTGCTTATAGGGGGAGAAGGCATGAAAAAGGAAATATTCAATAGGAATTAACTTGCTCGTAGGGTAAAAATCATTATCTGTGCTGTTTCATGTATTCTTCCTGAGCATTCAGGTCTGGCATGGTAACAGAGGCTGGGCAGTCACCTGACCCTGTGTGTTTCACTGCTCACCATCAGGTAGAAAGAGAAGGAGGGGTGGGCACAGCTTTCCTGCATCGTCTGACTTCCTATGGGCCAGCAGAGCAGTGACACACTTTGGAGAGGAAAGAAGATGACAACTAGTTAAAATCTACAAGCCAAGAGGAGCAGACAGGCTTCACACCTCCCTGTCTGGAGAGAAGCAGATGAAGGGAGTAAAGCTTCCCAACAGCGGGAGCAAGGCTTTGGCCAGAGCAACTTGGGGTGTCCCCGCAACGTTATGGGATGGCTGAGTCCCATAGGGTGCCCCTGCCCTGCTGGTAGCGGTACGGTGTGAGCTGACCCGGCGCAGAATGAGACTTTCGAAAGGACTGATGGAAAACTTCACTAAATCTGGGTGAAAAAGGCAATATCTCCAAATAAGGTGTGGATGGATGCTGAGCGCTGTCGGATCGCGGCGCCCTGAGCGGCTCTTCTGCGGGTGTGCGGGGACCTCTGGTGGCAGCGCCTGTCCCTCACCGTGTCTGAGCCTGATATGGGGCATAGAGGGAGATTTGGGCTCCGAGCAGGTGTCTGGGGCTTGTTTGTAACCGAACTTGGGAACTTCTGTTATTCAAAGTATCTCTGGTTAATGGCATCGCTATAGAAGGAGTGAAGAAGGCATTTTCAAAGCTGAAAATAGGGTTTTTTTTAGGAAATTCCGTGGTAAGACTTTGGAAAATGAAGGAAAATCTGGGCTAAGAGTAGCTGAAAGATTGAATGCGTGTGACTGCTGGTGGTGCTCCAGCAGTGGGATCAGAGCCCCGGAACCAGAAGTGCCCTTATCAAAGCTTAAATTCCTCCCACGAGGAAATGGCCGTGAGAGCCCTCCAGTGCCTGGAGACACGTTCACTATTCCTGAACGGGGCCAAAGTGTTTCATAACCCAGAGAACAAAGCAGCACGTGGGGCAACGTCACAGCCAGGACAGGCAGTGCCAGACCCACAGCGTTTCAGGGGTTGGGGCACTGCAGGGTCAGAGCTTCCCCATGGAAAGGGACAACATTTCTGAGGCTGAAACACTGTCTGTTAAATGACTTTCCTACTTGGTACCAAGGGCAGCCCAGCAGGTGTACAGCCCTGGCTGGGTGCAGGTAATGCACCCATCCCTCTGCATTCCCTTATGCTAAGCAGAATGAGCTCTGTGCTTGGCTTTCCCACAGCTGATTATCCTGTGTGATCCCTCTGGTCCTAATGCACAAGGTTATTTATAACCACCCCAGCACTGGATCTGTGGATTACTCCAAGCGATGTCTCTCCTTCTACTTAACTGTGACAAAATTCTTTCATCTTTCTGGCTTTTAAGCATGAGGTGCCTTTCTATCAGCAGGGACTATCTCACCCTTTTCCTTTGGCACTGATCTGTTCCCTCTGCAACATCTCTCCCATCAACCCATCTCTTGTTGCTGTTTCAGCACCCATTGCTCCAGGCAGGGCAGTGATGGTGAGCTCAGACTCCACGCTTTCATACTAGAGCAAAGAGAACAGAAGATTTCCTCCCAGATTAATACCTCAAAGGAGAGGCAGCCCCTGACATTTCCTGGTGTGTATGCAGTGACTCATCCGAATAAAGTCTGCGTGGCATCCTCGCTCCTGATGGAGACGTCAAAAAGCAACGAGAGAGCCATCAAACCATGAGCAGCAGGAAAAGCAGCGCCGTGGTGGGATGGAGCTGAGGAAAGTGTGGGTATGTGACCCCGAATTCCCACAGAGAGCAGATCTGGGGTGTCTCGACAGCAGGGAGCTGCTGGTGGGATGGGATGTGGGACAAAAGGATGGAGGGCAGCAGTGCGGTGGGTGCAGCATTTATATATATATATATATATATACATATACAATCGTATTTGGCAGAGCAGTTGGAGTTTTTTGGTCAGTAAACACACAGTGAGATCTGGTGTTTGTATAGCGTCCGTGCCCACGGTGAGGGATGGGATAGATAAGCACTAGGAATACTTTGGGATGAAGCATCACTGCATCGAGGGTAGAGGGTGTTGAGCCTCCTGGTGCCACCGGGGTGCGGGAGGAACCTCGGGGGGATGAGGAAGGTGTCCCTATTTCCCAGTCCCCCCGTCTCCAGATCATCCCATCTGCAGGCATCCTCAGCTCCCACTGTCCCCACCTCCCGGTGTTCTTGCCTCCAGGTTTCTCTGGCTCCTGGTGTCCCCCTTTCCAGGTGTCCCCCCCTCCAGATATCCCCATCTCCAGCCATACTCATCACCCGATGTCCCTATCCCGGCGTCCCCATCTCCAGATGACCCCAGCTCCCGGTGTCCCCACATCTCGGTGTCCTCAGCTCTGATGCTGGGACCCCCAGCCCTTTCATTCTTTATTTCCCCCTCCTCATTTCCGAATCGGGACACGGTGATACCCGGTAACGGGGCGAGGCGATACCCGGGGCGGTGCCGGTGCCCGGGGCGGGGGCTACGGGACGAGGCGGAGCCGTCGGGCAGCACATTCGGTGCCCCCCATGGGAGGCAGCGGATGCTCATGGCTCTGGGGCCGGACTTGCTGTTGGTCGCCGGTTCTTTCGCTGCTTTCCGCTTGTTGAATCACGGGGTGGAGCGGCTGATGCCCCCGCCGCCCTCGGCCCGGCGGAACCGCTGGAAGTGGCGGAACATCTGGACGTCGCTGGCGCACAGCGTGCTGAGCGGCGGCGGGGCGCTGGCGGGGTGAGCAGCCGGGATGGAACGGCGGGGGATCGAGATGGGAACGTAGGGCCGAGGGGACAAAGAGGGAGGTTGTGTATATGTGGAGAGGGAAGGGGAGTCAGGGGGCTTTGGGGGAGGGGGAGGTACGGGGTGGATGGAGCCCTAAGGGGGTGTTGGCGAAGGGATGGATGGGATCCTAGGGGGGAAATGAGGATGGGATGGATGGGATCCTATGGGGATACTGGGGAGGGGATCCTCGGGGGTAATGAAATGGGGTGGGTGGGACCCTAGTGGGGTGTTGGGAAAGGGATGGATGGGGAGACAGGAAGGCAATCTGGGGTACAGAGGGATGGAGGAGGAACTGAGGAGTGCAAGGTGATACTGGAAGTGTAGGGGATAGGGAGATTTGTGGAGGACAGGAGGATAGCATGGCTATGGGGGGAGGCAAAGGGGAAAGAAGGGTTCTAGGGTGTCAGCAGTGCCCACTGAGCACAGTGGAAAGAAGCCCTGATGGAACTAGGGGCCAAAGGCACTGCCTGGCACTCACCACCCATCTCCCCACAGGTTCTGCCTCTACCCTGGGCTGCACAAGGATCTGGTGGGCACACACCCCCCCGGGGCGCACAGCCTGGTGGCCATATCTGTAGGTGAGGTGGGGGAAGAGGGTCCCCAGGGGTTCCTGTTGGTGCCTGATGTCAGCCCCCCACCCACGTCCTGGGCAGCGACGTCTCAGGCACCA
The DNA here is from genome assembly GCF_039878825.1 of Excalfactoria chinensis. Classification (NCBI taxonomy): domain Eukaryota; kingdom Metazoa; phylum Chordata; class Aves; order Galliformes; family Phasianidae; genus Excalfactoria; species Excalfactoria chinensis. The sequence goes on along the minus strand of NC_092843.1, from coordinate 4,275,692 downwards.
CAGACAATTGCCTTATTCTTGGCAAGGACAGAGGCTCCTTTTTGTGCCCACAGACCCAGAGCTGGGAGGTACTGAGCTGCCCATCACCATCCTCATCGGGCTTGAAGCATCCCAAAAATGCCTATGATATGTGATGGGTGTAGCTGAACTTGTTAGGAGTTTTGAGTCCCATGGCCATCCCTCTCTTTGTCCCCTTGTTACATTTCTGTCACCAGCCATGCGGTCGGTGCTAGCAAGATCCCCAGCACTGCTATGGCTCAGCAAGGAGGTTTAAGTACATGAAATGCTGATGTGGGGGTTGTTCTGGTGGCAGTAAATCCTCCACACTGCAAGGAACTGGGATCCAGTCCTATGGGGTGGAACATGGTTGAGGGTCCAAGTGCTGCCCCACAGTGCAGGCCTTCCTGACCACCCCATTGCTTGCTTATAACCTCTCTGTTCCCAGGTTATTTCCTGGAAGACTTTGTGGATATGCTATGCCATCAGAAACTCCGCCAGTCCTGGGAGCTGCTCTTCCATCATTCTGTGGTGAGTCTGCTGGATGGGAGGGGGCCTGGGGAACTCCCCTCCCATCACAAGGAAGATGGAAAGGTGGGAACAGACAGATCCGTTGCCTTGATTTTCCAGCAGGCTGCAGTGGGGCACAGGACCCTGCAGGGACCAGGGAGGGAGAACAGGAGAGTTGGTGTTGGTGGGACGCAGCTGGGGGAGGTGATTTTCAGCCCTGCAACTCTGCAAGCCACTACTCATGAGTCAAAAGGTCATCCACACAATAGAGCTAATTCAGGCCGAGACAGTGATTTAGCAAGCAGATAATCTCATTATAGAACCAATACAGAGAACAGCATTAACAGTAGAAACTGAAGAAAAGTCCGAGCAGGGTAAGGCACAGGCAGGCAGAGCCGGTCCCCTGTCACCACAGGGGGGATACAGGGCAGGAGTTGTACCCGCTCTGCCCCCATAGTTCCATCCTGGGGCATCCCAGAGCTCCCTGAAGGGAGTTCACAAGGACTGTCATGCAGCAAAGCCACTTAATCCCTGCAGTGTACCTGTGCTGCAGAGGATCTCTGAGCCAGCAGCAGCTCTAGCCCTGGGTTACACATCTCCCTCCCTACCGCTGTGTGCAGAAAAACCTGCTGGGCCACCATCTACTGTGTGCCCCAGGCCATAACAGCAGGGTTAGGGCTGGCTGTTGGGTTTCCTCTTTCAACCTGGAATTTATAGATGTGTTTCCCACTTGCCCTATTAAGGTTTTGTGCAGTGGTGTGGGGAGACTTTATCTTGTTTACGGAGCTGCAGAGATGTGTGAAGTGGTGACCAGTGGCTTGGCTCCAGCATGACAACCGTCTCTAGCTCTGCTTCATGCTGTGCCTGAGCATGAAGGGCTCTAGAGCAAGCAGTGCCTGTGCTCAGCCTCTTCTCTTTCTCTTTCCCAGGTGATTGTCTGCTTTGGCATTGCAGTGCTGCTCCATCAGTACGTGGGCTTTGCCCTTGTGGCCTTACTGGTGGAGATTAACTCCATCTTCCTCCACCTACGCCAAATCCTGCTCATGGCTGACCTGGTGCGCACCACCTGCTACCGCCTCAACAGCATCATCAACCTGGGCACCTACGTGGTGTTCCGCATTGCCACGCTGGCCTGGATGACACGTTGGCTGTTCCTCAACCGGCAGCAAGTGCCACTGGCCACATACACCGTGGGCACAGTCGGTATGGCAATCATGACCCCCATGAACATCATCCTCTTCTACCGCCTGCTGCGGAGTGATTTCTTCAAGTCCAGCCGGGATACACGCAGGGAGAAGGAAAAATAACATTGAGCAGCTATGAGCTCGTGGAGGAGGACAGCAAAGAGCTGTGGGAAGTGAGCGTGGCTATTTCAGTGTTGCTTGGACTTGTGGCTGTGGATCCTGGGCAGAGAAGGTGCTAGTGGATCAGGCACTGGGGCTCTGCTCTCCAGCACCCTTGGATGATGTGGTCGAACAACCAGGAGCTGCTCAGAGAAGCCCTGAAGGCTCTCGCAGCCCTGAGGCACCACTGAGAAGGGAGCAGGGAGAATTGTTTCCCCTTTGCTTTTCTGGACGTGCAAACACTACTGTGTGTTTCTAACCTCTTAGGTGCTGTACCCTGCAGGGTCCTATTACCTAAGGGACTCTGTGCTCAACCTTGTGCTACCTCCCATGGGACAGCACCAGGCATCTCTAAGGCTTTGCCCTTGAATCCAGGGCTGGTAAAAGCCAAATCCTGTACCTATAATTCCTCACCGAGGAGATTGTGCCAGGTGAGAGATGAAGGTTTGGACCTGTCCTCGTCAGATGCTGCTGGCACTGGACTAGGGACAGTGGGGGTTGCAGTGCCATACTGGGGGACAGGCCGCTAACTTCAGACAACTGGAACTTTTCTAGTGTGGTTTTTGTTCCCGGTTCTATTAACTCCCTATAAATGAGTGTGGGAGCGCGTGAGCTGCAGGTCAGGATGGCGGTGTGTGATAGTTGCTTCTTGTGGATGAGATGTTTTTAACGTGGGTATCTATGAGGAACCAGAGTCCTGCTGCAGAGCCCGGTGTAATGCTCTCAAGCAGCAGCGACAGCTCTTAACTAACACAGGCTTTCAATAAATGGCAAACAAAACAGCTCAAAGTGGAAGAGGCTTCAAGGGAAAGAACCTTTTACTCCCCCAAAAAACACCCGTTTGCTTTTGAAAGCTGTGGGAGAAGCTGGGGGTGCCTCTATCAAGGGCAAGGGATGGCCTGTCTCTCACAACCCGGGTACAAAGCGCAGGCTGACATCAACCCCATACAGCTATATCTGCCTTTAGGACTCTTAGGCCCCATAGCTGGGCTCCGCTGGGACAGGCTGATTGTCCAATCAGAGCCGGCGTCGTGCTACGACCGCTATCCCTTTCCACCAATCAAAATCGGTAGAGGGCGGGACCGGAAAGGAATAGGAACTCAACCGGAAGTATACTCTAGGCACTGCTTCCTTTCCTCTTCCGCACTTATTCCCGCCTCCTGCCCTTTCCGCGCTCTGATAGGCTATCCCCGCTGTCTGTGAGGCTGCCCGAAGGCTGATTGGACGGACCTTCTGACCGCGCACCCCGCCCACATCCGGGTCTCTCAGGCGCGGTGGCGGTGGGCTGCGCCGCCATTGTGGTGGGGAAGTGCGGGGCGTCGCAGCGGCCGGTGTGTACGGGGGGGGCGGGCGGACCGGAGGGGCGTGGAAGGGCCCGGGGGGGAACCGCGAACCCGCTTTGAGCTCCTTCTTCCTCCTTCGCAGGTCCGTCGTCATGGCCGCCGTCTTCCCGTACCGCGGCGGCTGCGCGCCGGTGCCGACCCCGATGGCACCGTTACCTGACTACATGTCTGAGGAGAAGCTGCAGGAGAAAGGTGCGTGCGGCCCGTCCCCGTCACACCGCCACCAACGGGACGGGCCCCACCTCATCCCGTTACTTCTCTGTCCCCGCAGCCCGCAAGTGGCAGCAGCTGCAGGCCAAGCGCTACGCCGAGAAGAGGAAATTCGGCTTCGTGGACGCGCAGAAGGAGGACATGCCGCCTGAGCACGTCCGGAAGATCATCCGCGACCACGGGGACATGACCAACAGGAAGTTCCGCCACGACAAGCGGGTCTACCTGGGGTACGGAGCTCCCCCTTCAGCGCAGGGATCTGGGGGCGGCCGTGCTCAGACAGCAGCATCACAGCACGAGGGTGTCAGTGGGATGAGCTGATAGAGTCTTTGCTTGGCGTTCTTAAGGAAAAGCGTTGTTCTGAGTAGCGCTTAGAGCAGGTTTTGGAGGGAGATTATGACCTAATCAGTTTTATTTTTCCACGATTAAAATGTTTCTCTGTGTTGTTTGGGCTCTGAGAACCGTCTTGTGTAAAGCAGAGCCTGTTGCGTTCATGTAGTTACCCATAAAAACTCATTCAGTGTTTTCTAGTATTGTTGTTCTTGAACGTTTTTAATGCGTAACAATCTCTCTGAAGCCAACCAGTAGAAAAAAAACAAAACCCTTTTGGTAGTGGAATCTGTGAAGCAGAAGGATAGTTAAGAAAGTCTGTGGGTTCATCCCTGAAGGCCTTTATGTGCAGGTTAGCAGAGCTGTTTTTAGCAGTGGGAGGTATACAGGTAACCGAACTTCCTGCAGACAGGTAATTGTTCTCTGGAGATGCCTTCCAGCTGTAATCTGCCTTGGTTTCTGGTTGTAGTGCTCTGAAGTACATGCCTCACGCTGTTCTGAAGCTCTTGGAGAACATGCCTATGCCCTGGGAGCAAATCAGAGATGTTCCAGTCCTGTATCACATCACAGGAGCCATCTCTTTTGTGAATGAGATTCCCTGGGTTATAGAGCCAGTGTACATTGCACAATGGGGGTAAGTGCTTTTTCCTTAACTCTGTGGGGACGCAATGAGTGAATAACCATGCATCCACAATAAAGGCAGCATGTAATGGTCTCTGGTTTCTGCCAGGTCCATGTGGATTATGATGAGGCGAGAGAAGAGGGACAGACGTCACTTCAAGAGGATGAGATTTCCCCCATTTGATGATGAAGAACCTCCTCTGGATTACGCTGATAACATTCTCGATGTGGAACCCCTGGAAGCAATTCAGCTTGAGCTGGATCCAGAGGAAGATGCCCCAGTACTGGACTGGTTCTATGACCACCAGCCACTGAAAGACAACAGGAAGTATGTGCCTGCCTGGTAACACAATTCACTGTGGGCATTTCAGAAAATAAGCACTAAAATCTTCATGCACTACATACATTAAATGTATGCAAAAACACATAACTTTTGCTTGTATAATGTTGGTCTATGCGTGGTGTTTGTAGGATGAGAAAACCTTCTCTCAAGGATAGGAGGGGGAATTTGACTGCTGGTAGTCATCCCTCTGTCTTCAGTGCTGAGGGAAGGCAATCAAGGCCTCTCAGTCCAGGCAGGTTACTGCATGGGTAACTAGTAAAACTGATAGCTTTTATATGAGTTTATTAAATATACAGTATGTTTGCACACTGGAGGCTCTTGAATCTTGTCAGTTTGGATATGGAGATGGAGGGGAACTGGCAGATGTAGTCCATAGAGATCTTCAACAAGCCTGTGAATTTTTCTGCCTGGAGAGGGACAAGAGTTAGCTATCCTTCATATTTCCTGCAAATAGCAGAAGGGTAAAGGTAAAAGATTAGTTGTCTTGTGGCTGTATAACGAGTGTCCTATGCTTTGTTTCTCTGCAGGTATGTGAATGGTTCTACCTACCAGCGCTGGCAGTTCACTCTGCCTATGATGTCCACGCTGTATCGGCTGGCCAATCAGCTGCTCACTGACCTTGTGGATGACAACTATTTCTATTTGTTTGACCTGAAAGCATTTTTCACCTCCAAGGCACTGAACATGGCTATTCCTGGAGGTCCCAAGTTTGAGCCTCTTGTTAGAGACATCAATCTGCAGTAAGTGTTAAATCTTGGAGGAAAGATAGGCAGTTGTCTGGAATAAGATTGTGAGGGTCACTGATCTGTATCTTTTGTTGGGTTAATTAGTTCTGAGCATTTGCTCTTCTTAGCATTGTGATATGCTTTGTTGCTTTGGACACTGGTTCTTATTGTGAACAAAAAGCTAAAGGAATTGCACTGCATCTTTGGTCAAGAGTATTTGTTTGTTTTGTCTCCCAAATGCCTGTGTAACAATTTATTTTTGCTTCATTTGAGGGATGAAGACTGGAATGAATTTAACGACATCAACAAAATTATCATCAGGCAGCCAATCAGAACAGAGTACAAAATTGCTTTCCCATACTTATACAATAACCTCCCCCACCACGTCCACCTGACCTGGTAAGCACAGCAGTCTCAAGGGTGAGGAGAGGAGGGAGAAGCCATGAGAAACTTAATCTCATATTCATTATGTGTTGCAGGTATCATACTCCAAACGTTGTTTTCATCAAAACAGAAGATCCTGATCTCCCAGCTTTTTACTTCGATCCGTTGATTAACCCCATTTCACACAGACATTCTGTTAAGGTGAGTCACTGTCCAGGAGAACCTACAATAAATCATGTGTGGAGGCAGTGGGACTTTAACATCTGCTTGTAACCTTCTGATAACAGCATAGGTTCATCCATATGTCAGGAGAAAGCAGAAGCCCTTTCACAAAAAAATACCTCTTGCAGTTATCAGTTGTTTTCTGTCTTCTGTAATTGCTCAAAGCTGTGTCCTGTGGTCTCTAGGATATAAAGTTCAGTGCCTGAATTGCTGTGTTATTTTATGGTCTTCTGACAGGTAGCCAGAGGTAATTCTGCCTGTTGGCACCTTGTGGGGTGTTTTTTGCTTCTTAGCACTCATTCCCTGACAAGAAAGAAATGCTCTTTACTCAATTAATTGTCCAGGAAACAAGTGTTGTGTGGTTTCTGATTTCAGAGTCAGGAGCCGCTGCCTGATGATGATGAAGAGTTTGAGTTACCAGAGTTTGTGGAACCTTTCTTGAAGGATACCCCACTTTACACAGACAACACAGCCAATGGCATTGCCCTGCTGTGGGCCCCACGGCCATTCAATCTGAGGTCTGGGAGGACTCGGAGAGCTCTTGACATCCCTCTGGTCAAGAACTGGTGAGTTCTTCCTGTGAGGATAGTGTATTCTAGTGATTGTGACATTACTATAAGTGGTACGTTACAGTGCGGAAAGAAGTGACCTTGTGGAGTTTGCCTGGTTTCTAGAGATTTTAGGAGAGTTTCTGTAGGCTCATTTTCTAAGGAATACAAGTAATCTGAAAATTTAAAGTCTTATTTCATCTCTAGGTATCGTGAGCACTGCCCAGCCGGCCAGCCGGTGAAAGTGCGAGTCTCCTATCAGAAGCTGCTGAAGTACTATGTTCTAAATGCCCTCAAGCACAGACCCCCTAAGGCCCAGAAGAAGAGGTAAATGGGACCTATTCAGTGGGGAAGTACTGACCTGTGTAGAGGATTCAGCTGATTAAAGACTGTTCTCTCTTCAGGTACCTGTTCCGCTCTTTCAAGGCTACGAAGTTTTTCCAGTCAACGAAGCTGGACTGGGTGGAAGTAGGTCTGCAGGTGTGTCGCCAGGGCTACAATATGCTGAACTTGCTGATCCACAGAAAGAACCTGAACTACCTTCACTTGGATTACAACTTTAACCTGAAGCCAGTAAAGACCCTCACCACTAAGGTACAACCCATGTGCTTAACAGCAAAGTTTACTTGAAGATTTAAATAGTAGTTAATGTGGCAATGCTGACCATAGCGATTTAATTGTTCTGTTGTTGCACAGACTAAATTGGAGCTGTATGACTCTTAGGCAACATTGTTACAGAAATCTTGAATCTCTTTCTTTCCCAGGAAAGGAAAAAATCCCGTTTTGGTAATGCTTTCCATCTGTGCCGAGAGGTTCTGAGGCTGACTAAATTGGTGGTGGACAGCCATGTCCAGTACAGACTTGGAAATGTAGATGCATTTCAGGTAGGCCTGATTCTTTTCTTTTAAAGGTGGGGAGGGGAAGTTGACAGAATGAGTATCAGGATGGGCTTATACAAGATACACAAAGTGACTGGTTGTTGCAGTGTTTTGGAGGAGGTGGCAGTGGAAAAAGCATGCAGTGTTGTGTGAAATTCTGTTATCTCAGTTTATATGAATTGGTTGTCTCATGAGTGACTGGTAGGAGCTTTGGGCAGCCTGATGGCATTCTACTCCTAGCTGCAAATTAAGCCTAGCTTCTTAAGGCAATGTGCGTAGCATTTATTGTTATCTCTGACTGTGTTTGTTGTGTTTCAGTTGGCAGATGGCTTGCAGTACATCTTTGCCCATGTGGGACAGCTGACAGGGATGTACAGATACAAGTACAAACTGATGAGGCAGATTCGTATGTGCAAGGACCTGAAACATCTTATCTACTACAGGTTTAACACAGTAAGTTCCACCTTTCTGGGGAGGTGGTGATTTCAAGTAAGCTGACCAACAAGAGTGTCAGTAAATGATTTGTTGTTGTGTGTCTCTTCTTCTAGGGGCCTGTGGGCAAAGGTCCTGGCTGTGGCTTCTGGGCTCCAGGCTGGAGAGTGTGGCTGTTCTTCATGAGGGGCATCACACCACTGCTAGAACGCTGGCTGGGGAATCTGCTGGCCAGGCAGTTTGAAGGTCAGCACGTTGTGTAAATCTTGGACACAAGAGAGGTGTCTGGGAAAGATTAATGCTGTTTGCTTGCCAGCTTAAACTCCAGATTTCTGTTCCAAGTGGTGGTCTATGCCTGTGTTCCCCTCAGTCCCAACAGCTGTTGTCCTGTTTAGAGCTCTTACAAGACCAGCATACCCACAGTAGTTTCCATATGGAAATGGGATTCCCTGATCCATAGCACACTGGAGTCTATAGCCTCTTTATCATGTATTCCATCCATCCAATAATGTAGCAGTTAAATTTCTTCTGGCATCCTGCATCTCTCTGGAGGATGCTCCTTTAATACAGAGAAGAGCAGCACTGCCCAGTAATGTCTGAACTGATGAAGTATTTTGTTTTGCACAGGCCGTCACTCAAAGGGTGTAGCAAAGACTGTCACAAAGCAACGTGTGGAGTCTCACTTTGACCTGGAGCTGAGGGCAGCTGTTATGCATGACATTCTTGACATGATGCCAGAAGGGATCAAACAGAACAAAGCCAGAACCATCCTGCAGCATCTGAGTGAGGCTTGGCGGTGTTGGAAGGCCAATATCCCCTGGAAGGTAAGTTCCTCTTTTGGCCTTTCTTTCAGTTGTAACATCTGTCAGGCTTAACTGCTCTTACAAAGGCTCCTACTCCTGCTTCCCTCATGTTACTTCTCCCTCCCCAGGTTCCTGGGCTGCCAACTCCTATTGAGAACATGATTCTGAGGTATGTGAAGGCAAAAGCTGACTGGTGGACAAACACAGCTCACTACAACAGAGAGCGTATCCGTCGGGGGGCCACTGTGGATAAGACAGTCTGTAAGAAGAATCTGGGCCGGTTGACCAGACTCTACTTAAAAGCTGAGCAAGAGCGGCAGCATAATTACTTGAAGGTACTTCTGTCTTGCCTGAGGTTGTCCAAGCTGGTGCTGTTTCCACAGGCAAACTTTCACTGACTAATCATGGTGTTGTGGTTGTGCAGGATGGGCCTTACATCACTGCGGAAGAGGCTGTTGCCGTGTACACAACCACAGTGCACTGGCTGGAAAGCAGGAGGTTCTCACCCATTCCATTCCCCCCACTGTCCTACAAACACGATACCAAGTTGCTCATACTTGCCCTGGAGAGGCTGAAGGAAGCTTATAGGTAAGCACAGGGAAGTGACGGGTTTCTCTCAAGTGTCAGACATCTGCTCTGGGAAAGGCTTCTGAAACAGTTTTGTTATCCATTATTCCTGGAATTGAGTGCACCGTACCATTTACCTGGAGTGGGGCAGGTTGAGGCTGTAGGATGTGGTACTGCCAAGGCAGCCTGGGCATTCTTCATGGACTCTGCCAATTGGGGCTGGCTGTGACTTGTGAAGAACAGGAGGTCTTGTCTTGAGCTGCTCGGTTGAGCAATAATCTTTCATGAATTCAATTCAGCAGATTTTAGTTTGTTCATTCTTGGGTGCACCAGCTGTTGTTCTTTCTCACTTTCAGTGTGAAATCTCGCCTGAATCAGTCACAGAGGGAGGAGCTGGGCTTGATTGAACAGGCTTATGATAATCCTCATGAAGCTCTGTCCAGAATCAAACGACACCTTTTAACTCAGAGAGCCTTCAAGGAGGTAAGTATCGTGGTGAAAACCAGAGAATACAAAAAACTTACAGAATTCAGGTACAAAATGGCAGCAAGACTATCAAGAGTGTTCTCTGTCAGGTGTAGGCTTCAGATTTACCTTCTCTTTTCCAGGTTGGCATTGAGTTCATGGATCTCTACAGCCACCTGGTTCCTGTTTATGATGTTGAGCCCTTGGAGAAAATCACAGATGCTTATCTGGATCAGTACTTGTGGTATGAGGCTGATAAAAGAAGACTCTTCCCTCCGTGGATCAAGCCTGCTGACACTGAACCTCCTCCACTGTTAGTGTACAAGTGGTGCCAAGGTTAGTGGGGTCTTGTGTTCCATGGTAGAATGAGTATTTTTATCAGGGGCTTGCTGCTGAAGAATCCACTCAAAAGCTGGATTTTCATACTTGGGGCAGTAATGCCATTTGTTGCTACGCTCTGAGGCTGTATTTTGTAGGTTAACACTGGAGGAAGAGAAGTTCTATAACATTTGTGGTTGATTATATATTTCTGTTCCAATTTCTGGGTAGACTGGAAGTTAAAATGGGGCTGAAAAACACTACAGAAAATATACAGACTTTTCTGCACTCAGAATTGCCACTTCACATAATGTGACACAGTTGTTTGTCTCCTCAGGCATTAATAATCTGCAGGATGTTTGGGAAACAAGTGAAGGTGAATGCAATGTGATGCTGGAATCTCGATTTGAGAAGATGTATGAGAAGATTGACCTGACATTACTCAACAGGCTGCTACGTCTTATTGTTGATCACAACATTGCTGACTACATGACAGCAAAAAACAACGTGGTGATCAACTACAAGGTGATGATTACTATCAGAAACTGATATATGGACTGTATAACTGAGTGGCTTGTGACACGTGGGTTGGGAGTTGGGGGGTGGTGAGGGCGGAACTGGGACACAAGACTTGCTTGGGAAAGAGGTGATTAGGGAGTAAGAAGACCCTTCTGGGCCCTGTTGAAAGGCAGCAGCTCAGATAAAGGTTTTTGGGGGATTGTGAGAGTCGGGTTTCTCACACTTCTTTTTCCTCAGGACATGAATCACACAAACTCCTATGGGATTATTCGTGGGCTGCAGTTTGCTTCCTTCATTGTCCAGTATTATGGGCTTGTGATGGACCTGCTGGTGCTGGGTCTGCACCGTGCCAGTGAAATGGCTGGGCCTCCCCAGATGCCAAATGATTTCCTCAGCTTCCAAGACATTGCAACTGAGGTGGCCCATCCCATTCGCCTTTTCTGCAGATACATTGACCGCATTCACATCTTCTTCAGGTGAGAGCTCACTGGGTCCTTTATCTGTGTGGGCAGTCCATCTGAGAACAATGTTTGTGTCACCACGGATCCTCTTCTGTTCATTTCCAGGTTTACAGCAGATGAGGCAAGGGACTTGATTCAACGGTACCTGACAGAGCATCCAGATCCCAACAACGAGAACATTGTAGGCTACAACAATAAGAAGTGCTGGCCTCGGGATGCTCGGATGCGCCTCATGAAGCATGATGTCAACCTGTAAGCGATGCAGCCTAGAAACACAAGGGGTAGAGAAATGGGAAAATGAGTTGTGATAGATAAGTAAAGAGGTTTGTGTCATTGTGTTGAGAGAGAGTGATCGGTGTGAGAGACCATAGTGCTGAGAAAGCACTGAGAGCTTGTCCAGCTTGTACTTCACTTTAGTTTCAGGGCCTGGTCTCACTGTGCATGCCTTCTGTTTCAGTGGCCGTGCTGTATTCTGGGATATCAAGAACCGCCTGCCTCGATCCGTCACCACAGTGCAGTGGGAGAACAGCTTCGTGTCTGTTTACAGCAAGGATAACCCCAATTTGCTCTTTAACATGTGTGGTTTTGAGTGCCGCATTTTGCCCAAATGCCGCACCAGCTATGAGGAGTTCACCCACAAGGATGGTGTCTGGAACCTGCAGAATGAGGTAGATTGGCAGGCTGGGAAAGCAGTCCATGCCATTGTCTGTGGCTGGCATTAGAGCAAAGCTTGTACCTGTTTGGGGGGAGTCCTTGGCAGCATGCATTTGGCAGCTGTGTACCTGGGAACACTGACAGGTAGAACTAAAATGAATTTGGGAGCTTTCTTTCCTGCAAGGGATGGGAAATCCTTTGGGAGTGATAAGGGAGGACCCAGAACTGTTCAGACTCTTCCTTTCCTGTGCTTTGTAAGTGACCCATAGCCCTGTGCTCACGCAGGTCACCAAGGAGCGCACAGCTCAGTGCTTCCTGCGCGTTGACGATGAGTCTATGCAGAGATTTCATAACAGAGTGAGGCAGATCCTCATGGCGTCTGGCTCGACAACCTTCACTAAGGTAAGGCAGAAGCAAGCTGTGTGACAGAGCTTCCTGCAGATGCTTGAAGGACGAGCTGAGATCTGATCCCGTGCCTTCCTTTTTAGATTGTCAATAAATGGAATACAGCTCTGATTGGCCTGATGACGTATTTCCGGGAAGCTGTTGTAAATACTCAGGAGCTGCTTGACTTGCTGGTGAAATGTGAGAATAAAATCCAGACTCGAATCAAAATTGGTCTGAATTCCAAAATGCCTAGCCGTTTTCCACCTGTGGTGTTCTACACCCCTAAAGAGCTGGGAGGTCTGGGTATGCTCTCTATGGGACATGTTCTCATCCCACAGTCTGACCTGAGGTGAGTAATATTGCCTGATCTGAAATGCCCACATGATTTAGGGGTTCTGTTAGATATTCTTTCCCATTGAAATATTCGGGAATGCTAAACCACAACTTGCTTACAGAGATAGGTTGTCTTTACAGACAGTGTGACTGTGATGTCCCGTTGCTCCTACCTCACTCTTCTGCCTCTCTGCTCCAGGTGGTCCAAGCAGACTGATGTTGGCATTACTCATTTCCGCTCAGGGATGAGTCATGAAGAGGACCAGCTCATCCCAAATTTGTATCGTTACATCCAGCCGTGGGAGAGCGAATTCATTGACTCTCAAAGAGTGTGGGCAGAATATGCTCTTAAACGACAAGAGGCTATAGCCCAGAACAGGTATATTTCCATGTTCGATTAGATCTCTGTGTGTCTGCGGTGGGGGCAGACAGTGGTGGGAAGCCTTGCATTGCTTGAGTTCTGCAGACCTTGCTGGGCCTCTGATACACAGTTCAAACAGTCTGCAAGGTGCACTCTTACCTCTGGAGAAGGCACGGACTCTGCAAGCAGTACAGCCTTGGCACAACTGAAGGCAAATGATGTGCCAGGAAGAGCTGACCCATTTCCTTAGTTAGTTCTGCTCACTTAGAAGGGCAGGCTTTTCCTTTTGGCTGTTTGACATCAGCCTGTCTATAGTGATAGCTGTGGATGCTTTTCTGAGCTTCTGAGTGTCGGTCATTTTAGAACCTCTCCTGCTAGAGCCTTGAAATCTGTATTCTTTCTGTGATCTCATCTCCTGAAATATTAATGCACTGCCATAAAATTGAGAGGTAACAGAGTGTGGGGATGTTTCTTTTCTTCAGGCGTCTGACACTGGAAGATCTGGAGGACTCATGGGACAGAGGAATTCCTCGTATTAACACCCTTTTCCAGAAGGACCGGCATACCCTGGCTTATGATAAAGGATGGAGAGTCAGGACTGACTTCAAGCAGTATCAGGTATTGACGCGGGATTTCTCAGTGTGAATTTCAGGCATCATCTTAGATACTGCCCAGTTTGAATTACCTACTAGGTACTGGCTGAACTTGTAGATGAGCCATACCTTCCACAATGGGTGTATGAGGTTTTTTACTTGTTAGCTGACATCATCTTTGTTCCTGAAATTAGTGCAGCGTGGTTAAGAGATGTGAATGCAGAGCTGCTCACTGGTAGGCTGTTGTTGTTTGCAGGTCCTGAAACAGAACCCATTCTGGTGGACGCATCAGCGCCACGATGGGAAGCTGTGGAACCTGAACAACTACCGCACTGATATGATCCAAGCACTGGGCGGAGTGGAAGGGATCCTGGAGCACACTCTCTTCAAGGGCACTTACTTCCCTACATGGGAGGGTCTCTTCTGGTAAGAGAAACCTTGATCTGGCCTTGAGCAGATTGGAGCTTTGTGATGCACCAGAAGGAGTTCTTGGCTCAAGCTGCACTTACTCTGCTGAGCTGCTCTGTTTTCCAGGAGCACACCATATAGTTCAGTTTGAGGGTACCTGGCATTGCACTATAACTAGATTTATGCATGTGACTGCACGAAAGTTCTTTACGTGAAGCAATCCTTGCTCCTTGTGTGCTTGTGCCTTGCTTCTGTTTTATGTGTCCATGAAAATCAGTTGTGATTAGGAGCATCTAACACAGTTGATTGTCACTTCTAGGGAGAAGGCCAGTGGCTTTGAGGAGTCCATGAAGTGGAAGAAGCTGACAAATGCCCAGAGATCGGGTTTGAATCAGATTCCAAACAGAAGATTTACTCTGTGGTGGTCTCCTACCATTAACAGAGCCAATGTAAGTATCTGGAATCAGCTTTCAGGAACTTGTGCTGAGTTGAGAACAGTTAATCTGGTTCTTCAGCTGAACTGTAGATCTAAGCCTTCTGAACAGCAGCAGTTCTGTTCTCTAAGCTTCACCAGTGTTGCTGTTACATGTTCTCACGTCTGTTTTTCATTTGCAGGTATACGTCGGCTTCCAGGTGCAGCTGGATTTGACAGGTATATTTATGCATGGCAAGATCCCCACACTGAAGATTTCTCTCATTCAGATTTTCCGAGCTCACTTGTGGCAAAAGATCCACGAGAGCATTGTAATGGATTTGTGTCAGGTAAGCAATGTGTTAACTAGGTTTGTTCAGTGCACGCTCACTCCTTGTGTACTAATAGCCTCCTGCTCATGACAGTAGCAAAGCATCTTCTCTAGTAATTTGACAGACAAGGGGAGGAAACTGGATTTTCCTGGGTACCTTCTTGTGTGTGTTGTGGATAGACTCTGTTAGACTGAACACAGCTCACCTTCTACTGCCTTTTCCCCAGGTGTTTGATCAGGAGCTGGATGCTCTAGAGATTGAGACAGTGCAGAAGGAGACAATCCATCCCAGGAAATCATACAAGATGAATTCCTCATGTGCAGATATCCTTCTCTTTGCTTCCTACAAGTGGAATGTGTCACGTCCATCATTGCTTGCAGATTCCAAGTGAGTGTTTCCCTACAGAGACAAGCTGCTGAGCTTGTCCCTGAGCAAAAGGCATTTTATCCTGGGAGCCCAGGGCTGACATACTTCTCTGCATACCCAGGAGGACATAATCGTGCCTGGAAAGTGCAGGGCTAGTATGGGTAGATGTTTTCTTTTCAGTAGGGTATGCATATGGTACCTGGCTACAGTGATCAGGCCTGGTAGTAGCAGTTACTCTTTGCCAAAGAGATGTGCAGCAACTGCAGGAGAGTTCTGTGCAAGATTTAATTACTCTGGCCTGCTATTTTCTTAGAGATGTGATGGACAGCACCACCACTCAGAAGTACTGGATAGATATTCAGCTGCGCTGGGGAGATTATGATTCCCATGATATTGAGCGCTATGCAAGAGCCAAGTTCCTGGACTACACTACAGACAACATGAGTATCTATCCATCTCCCACTGGTGTGCTCATTGCCATCGATCTGGCCTATAATTTACACAGGTAAGAACTGCATCGTCTGTATTTGAGCTGTAATTGATAGTTTATGGATGTGTCTTAGTGCATCTTCAAACTGGGCTGTGTTCCAGGCAGGAGTTGCTGTAATAAAGGTTCAGCTCACTGATGGTTCGTTTTCTTAAGAGATCTCTGCCAGATGGAGTTCAGGGACAGGCCTTGTTTAAAGGCCATCTGTAAGAGGGAACAATGGCTCTTCATGAAAGAGCAAGGCAGAGGTGTCCCATCAAGCAGACCTCTCTGGTATGACAGTTGCAAAAGATGCAGTTCTTGTGGGACTGTGCTGCGTGTGCATGCTGTGGCTTCCCACTGAGGGGAAGAGTAAGGAAAAGCAACAGCTGAACAGCTCCAAGAGCATCACAAGGGAAATCATTCACTGGTAGACAACGGGCAGAAAGGTGCCTGTCTGCTGCACGTGAAGACTTGTGCTGTTGTCCCTTCATCTTAGACCTGATGGCAACAGCTGTTTCTCTCTCTTTTCTTCTTCAGTGCATATGGGAACTGGTTCCCTGGTAGCAAACCTCTGATCCAGCAGGCTATGGCCAAAATCATGAAAGCAAACCCTGCGTTGTATGTGCTGAGAGAACGAATTCGCAAGGGCTTGCAGCTGTACTCATCTGAGCCCACAGAACCCTACCTTTCCTCTCAGAACTATGGAGAGCTGTTCTCCAACCAGATCATCTGGTTTGTGGATGACACCAATGTATACAGAGTGACCATTCACAAGGTAAGGCCAGAGCTGCATCTTAAAGGGAAGGATGGGGGCTGTAAATGTCCTTTGCTCAGGATGATTGAGGAGGTGTGCCTGAGGGTAAGCGAGGCACTAACATGCACCCAAATCTTTTACAGTGTGTACAGAGCAGCCCTTGCATTTCCAGCCTCGTTCCTTTTCAAAGCATTTAACAAGCCAGCTGTTGTGTAAATGGTTGGATAGGCTGCTTTCATCTCACTGTACTTTCTACTTCTTATTTCCTCAGACGTTTGAAGGGAATTTGACCACAAAACCTATCAATGGAGCCATTTTCATCTTCAACCCGAGGACTGGACAGCTCTTCCTGAAGATCATCCACACCTCTGTGTGGGCAGGACAGAAGCGTCTTGGACAGGTGGGACCTGGCTGCTTTTTATGCTTTTAGCAGCAAGGCAGGGGCATGCAGTGATGTTTTGGAATATACAGTTGAGCAGAAAGCATTGCTATAAAGGTCTTTACCTTCCTGCCTTGAAACAAGTTCGGAGCCCCAGATGCCAGTGCATAACCTGTGCTCTGTAAACCAGAGGCACGGGATAGAAGAGTGTAAGAATGCAGGCATTGATGTTGTGATGTTTTTGAGCTGTAAAGAGCCTGTGTCCTCAGGCAGCACTTGGGCAGTGGTGCTGTGCTCACTGGTACAGCAAATCACGTTACTCTTGGCCGAACATCCTGTGCAGTGCAAAGACTGTGAGGTGCTGAAGCCAGGAAGGTGGTGTAATCAGCTGTTTTTACAAGGCAGTCGGGAGTAACAACTCCAGGAATGGGAACTGCTCTCTGTGATCACTAGGAGGGAAATGTTAGGCCTTGTCACTGATCTGAAACAAGCCATAAATTTCTGTTGTATTTTTAGAATTTGGTTTGGGTGTCTCTGGTTCCAAGAGGTGTGGAGGCTTTGCTGTTAGCTCAGAGATACTCTTCTAACCCAGCTGTCTCTTTGTAGCTGGCCAAGTGGAAGACTGCTGAAGAAGTGGCTGCCTTGATCCGCTCGCTTCCTGTGGAGGAGCAGCCTAAGCAGATCATAGTGACTCGAAAGGGCATGTTGGACCCCCTTGAGGTAACAAAGCACACAGTGCAGTGCAGGGACTTAATAGAATCTTTGTGAGCTTGCAGAACAGTTCCATGTTCCTGGGAAGGGTTTAATCTGAACTAATGTTTTGCACTAGTTGTGAATTAATTCCTCTTCTCAATAAACTCCAGGTGCACTTGCTGGATTTCCCCAATATTGTCATCAAAGGCTCCGAGTTGCAGCTGCCTTTCCAGGCCTGTCTGAAAGTGGAGAAGTTTGGTGATCTCATCCTGAAGGCTACTGAACCTCAGATGGTTCTCTTCAATCTCTACGATGACTGGCTGAAAACCATCTCTTCCTACACGGTGAGGATGTCGTGCATAGTCTACACTTTACTTTCCCACTGGTACAAAGCAAGAGCCAAGGTTTCAAGAAGTGCCTCCATGTTTGCTTGGTCTGCCTGAATTTTTCTTCAGATTAATTTACTGACAATTCTCACTTGCTCCCATTGTGCCCAAGCAGAGGAGTGATGTGATGGAAGAAAACCAAATACCTCGTGCTCTTTCTAACAAGCTGCATCTTTTTTCTTTGTCTCTCCCAGGCATTCTCACGTCTGATTCTGATTCTCCGGGCACTGCATGTGAATAACGATAGAGCCAAAGTTATTCTGAAGCCAGACAAGACAACCATAACAGAACCTCACCACATCTGGCCGACCCTGACAGATGAGGAGTGGATCAAGGTGGAGGTGCAGCTGAAAGATCTGATCCTTGCTGACTACGGCAAGAAGAACAAGTGAGCTACTGTCCTGCTGCAGAATCCCATCAGCTTTCCCTTGTCTTTCATTTTCCTGTAGCGCTTTGCATGTGCGTTCAGAGCTTTAGTACTTGTGAGATGGATCTGACATGTGGCTGAGATGTTGGATTTTCTCTTTCAGTGTGAATGTTGCATCCCTGACACAGTCAGAGATCCGAGACATTATCCTGGGCATGGAGATCTCTGCCCCCTCTCAGCAGAGACAGCAGATTGCAGAGATTGAGAAGCAAACCAAGGAGCAGTCGCAGCTGACAGCCACCCAGACCCGCACTGTTAACAAACACGGGGATGAAATCATCACCTCCACAACCAGCAACTACGAAACCCAGACTTTCTCCTCCAAGACTGAGTGGCGAGTCAGGTAGGAGGGAAGACAGAGCCGGTATGCAGTGGGAAAAGATGAGATCTGTGTGCCCTGCTGTAATCGTCTCCTTTTCTTCACAGAGCAATTTCTGCTGCCAACCTCCACCTGAGAACGAACCACATTTACGTTTCATCAGATGACATAAAGGAAACAGGCTATACGTACATTCTTCCCAAGAATGTGTTGAAGAAATTCATCTGCATCTCAGATCTGCGAGCCCAGGTGAGTGTGTAATGAGGCTGTTAAGGTATCCATGCAGCTTAAGCATGCTCCAGTCCTGGGCAGGCAGCTCCCAGGGTCTCATGGTGAAAGGCTGGGAGCTTGCTGCTGTTTCTGGGCTGGACGTAGACATCCATTCTGTGGCTGAGTGCATCCCAGGTTAAAAAGGCTTTTTTAGGCCAGACTGGGGTGGCCTGAAGAACTTTCAGCCCAGAACATAACTGTGATGTGATCTTACTTCAGCGAGGAGCTGCTGGGCAAGAGAAACTTGCTTTAGGACCTACGGTCTTGCCCACCAACTCCCATAAGGTTATAGGAAGTCTCTTTTAGGCCTTTACATCTATGATGTAAACTGAGTGTTCATTTGTGTTCCTAGATTGCAGGTTACCTGTATGGAGTGAGCCCTCCTGATAATCCCCAAGTGAAGGAGATCCGGTGCATTGTGATGGTACCCCAGTGGGGAACACACCAGACTGTGCACCTCCCAGGGCAGCTGCCTCAGCATGAATACCTCAAGGTGAGTTGAGTTTCTGCTCCCAATGAGCATGGAAGGTGCTCACCTCCTTGGCAGACCCAGGTCTTGCTGCCACTCGACTCTAATGTGCTTGCCTCAGTAACTCAGCTCTAAAGTCTGCCTGATCTGGGATCAGGTGAAAGGGGGGGAAGCCTTTCTCGTGGCTTTCACTTTCTTATTGAGTAAATGGTTTTCATTTTCCATTCTGTAGGAAATGGAACCTCTGGGATGGATTCATACCCAACCAAATGAGTCCCCACAGCTGTCACCACAGGATGTCACCACCCACGCCAAAGTCATGGCCGACAACCCCTCCTGGGATGGGGAGAAAACTATCATCATCACCTGCAGGTGAGAGGCAGCCGGGCTTCTTTGGGTACACATGAAGGTCTCAATCTAAAAGCCTTGCAGAAAGGAACTGTTTGCTCATCACTGTTTTCCTCTGTCTCAAATTAATCTGACCCAAACCATCTCTCTGCTCTCCTTCAGTTTTACACCAGGTTCCTGCACGCTGACAGCCTACAAACTGACCCCAAGCGGTTACGAATGGGGCAGGCAGAACACGGACAAAGGGAACAACCCCAAGGGCTACCTGCCATCCCATTATGAGAGGGTGCAGATGCTGCTGTCAGATCGCTTCCTCGGCTTCTTCATGGTTCCAGCACAGGGATCCTGGAACTACAACTTCATGGGTGAGCTGGGCAGGAAAAAGGGGCAGGAAGGGAGGCAGGAATAGCTTGAGGAGAAGGAAATGGGTTTTTAAGGGGAGCATTCCTTATGTGTTCTGAAGCTTGACCTTCTCTGAGTAGCTGGCAGGGTTATATTAGCATTGTAGATTGGCCTTTCCTTGGTGGCTGTTGTGGGATGTTGGTTCTTAATGATTTGAGGCAGCAAGAGAGCAGACTCTGATACAGGGGAACAATCAGACCTGAGACCATCTGTTGCTGGATTGTATTGTTGGTATATCACCACTGAATACTTCATGTCAGTCAGGAAGAAGAGCCGATGATGGAGTGCTGGCTCACATGTCAACTCTCTTCCAGGTGTTCGCCACGACCCCAACATGAAGTACGAGCTGCAGCTCGCCAACCCCAAGGAGTTTTACCACGAGGTCCATCGCCCTTCTCACTTCCTCAACTTCGCCCTGCTGCAGGAGGGGGAGGTTTACTCCGCCGACAGGGAGGACCTCTACGCCTGACCCTGCCACCCCGGCCCTCTTAGTACTGTTGATATTCAACATCCTCTCCCTGCTTTTCGTGTCCCCCTTCACGTGCTCACGGCTCCGTCGTCCCCCCGTCCATCCCAGCGGCGCTGTCCCGGTGCTTGTACCGTCTTAGAGTGGCTTAATAAATTTTCTACAAAGCCGAACGTTGCTGCTCTATCTATGGAGGTTGGTGGGGGCGGCGACTGCCTCGTCGGGGCGGCTCCGGACGGGGCGGGATGGGGCGGAGCGTTCACGGGGACCACGTCCGGTGGCGGCGGGGCCGATGGCGGAGCCAACGCGGGGCACGGAGCCGTTGTGGCGAACGCCCCCGGGCCGCCTGGCCCCGCCGCACATCTACCGCATGGCGGAGGCGTTGGGCGCCGAGCTGCGCCGGCTGTCGGGTCGCTTTGGGCCCGACGCCGTGGCCGGGTTGGTGCCGCCGGTCGTGCGGCTGCTGGAGCTGCTGGAAGCGTTGGTGACACCGGTGGGATCCGAGGGTGAAGCGCTGCTGTCCGAGCAGCGGGATGCGGAGGTGAGCGGGACGATGCTGGGACCGTCGGGGGAGGCCGGGAGATGTCGGTGGCGTTCGGCCACAGACCCTTTTCCCTTCGGGGAGGTGCTGACCCCTCTGCCGTGTCCCCGAAGGCAACGCCTCGCGTGGCCCTTCTTTATCGTCGTGGGGATGTCCCTGGGGGCGGTGCTGTCCCCTGGGCTTGGCTTTGAGCTGACTGTCCCTCGTTCCTCGGGGTGGCTCAGACCGAGCTGTGTCCAGCCCCTAAGCCTGGCTCTAACCGGCTGTCCCTGTCCCCCAGGACCTGGAGCAGAGGCTGTGGGAGGCCGAGCGCCGGGAGCGAGCCCTGCGTGGCCGCCTGGCCCAGCTGGAGGAGCAGAACCAGCAGCTCCTGGGGCAGCTGGCGAAGAGCAGCCAGCAGCAGGAAGGTGGGTGTCCGGTGAGCTCGGGGTGCTCTGCCACCACCACCACCTGTCCCCATGGGAGTGCTGCCTCCTGCAAGGCACCCCAGGGCTCCCATAGGTTTTGGGACAGAATATCTTTGGCACGAGTTGAGGTGACAGGAGGGTGGTGGGGATGGGTGTCCCAAGGATGTCTTTGTATCCCTGGCGCTGCTCACATCCATTCCCCCACGCTGGGCACAGACAGCACAGTGCGGAAGGAACGAGAGGTGATGCTGCGGCTGAAGGAGGTGGTGGACAAGCAGAGGGATGAGCTTCGTGCCCAAGCACACGAGATCGTCTGCAAGAGCCGAGACACGGAGGCAGTGAGTGCCTGGGGACTCATGTCACCTCCCCTGGGGCCGATGTGTGGCTACTCGTGATCCCGCTGGGGCAGATGCTGTTCCCGCACCGTGCTGTTGTCCTGGGTGGTGGCCAAGCGGTGCTGCTGTGCCTCACTCCCGGCTGTCGTTGCCTTTTCCAGCTGCAGGAGCAGCTGCACCGCTTCATGTCCATGAATGAGGAGCTGCGGCACAAAGTGGCCGTGGTGCAGGCGCAGCTCAAGAGCGCTCTGGAGAAGAAATCAGACCTGGAGGCTGCTGTGCTGCAAACCCAGAAGGAAATGAGCAGGAGGAGCAGGGCTGCCCCCGAGGCACCGCTGCCACAGCCCGGCCAGGTGAGCTGAGAGACCTGGAGCTGCCAGAGGATGGACGGCTTTGGGGGCTGCGCTCATCCTTCATGCTCCCATCCCCAGGAAGGAGCAGCACCGCTGCCTGCGGAGGAACCACCGTGCCAGGATGTGAGCAGGAGCCCGGCTCGGTGCTGCTTCTCCATGGAAGAGCTGCAGCAGATCCTGCAGGAGCGGAACGAGCTGAAAACCAACCTGTTCCTGGTGCAGGAGGAGTTGGGCTATTACCAGCGGTGAGCCCTCCAAGAGTCACCTCCCTCCCATCCCTGTAGCACCCTGTGGTTTAACCAGGGTGCTCCTGGCAGCTTTGGGCAGCATTTACTTGCAAAGCTCTCGGCTTAACCCATGGGCTGTGTGTTCCAGGGAGCTGCTGAATGAAGAGAGAATCCCCAGCTTCTTCCTGGATGCGATGAAGTCAACAATCAAAAAGCAGAGAAGAAAAATCAGAGCCAAGATGCTGGGGACAGCAGAGGAGTCAGCAAGTAGGTGAGTGGAGCTGCAGGCAACGTGGAGCCTCCTGCACACAGCGCCTGGTGCTTCTTTGAGCTATGGAACCTGTGAGGGATCAGCCCTGGGCTCTGGCCCTTCCTCCTGCTAGAGAGCAAAGGTTCAATGCCTGTGCTGGTTGCCCTGGCACAATGCTGCAGGGCTGGGCTCTTTGCTGATGCTTTCACATGGCTGTCACATGTCACACGCCTGCTCCATGTGTGCTGCTCTTCCTTGTGTAAATATGACAGTGGGGAGGTGAGGTGGTGGGGCACGTAGTCCATGAGCTGTGGAAATGGCACTGGAGATGTTCCCTGCAAGATGTCTTTGGGCAGCGCTGGTTCCACATCTGCTCAGCAGCAGGAGGGGAAGCAGAGCTGTATCTCACTGCCTTGCAGAGGCTTTAATAAAGGTCTCAAGAGGGCTGAGCTCTTTTGTGCTATTCCAACCTCTTGCTGCTGCAGCTTGCATTGGGGTGCAGGGTGGGGGTCTGTGCAGCCTGGAGTGAATCCATGGCTGGAGATGAGGCCACATCCCAGCCCATAGTGGTCCTGGCTCTGCTGTCGGTGCTGCTTGGAGCCAGCAGGGCAGGTTTGCTCAGCCATATTCATGGCTGGGACTTACCGGTCCGGGCTGCCTGGGGTAGGGATGGATCCTCCCCACCTACCCAAACCTTTTATGAGAGCTGTGGAAGAGGCAGAACAAGATTTTCAGGAGAGTAGGGGTTTCCCCCAGTCAGCACAGCTTGTGTTTTCCTTGTGCAGTCTCGGCACATTGGTGTCTTTGTTCATCCAGAAGTCTGAGACACTACTTACCCTCTGCCTGCCCCAAGTGGCTCTTGCCCTTTGGGGCACCATCCTGCTGTTCTGCAGGTTTGGCTGTCCCCAGCATCACCCCATGCTGCAGCTGATGTTGCTGATGGCAGCCCTGGGGCTGAGCTCAAGCATAGCCCTGACATCTCTGCAGAGCTGGGGACGTCCCTTTGCAGCCCCACAGGGCAATGGCAGCAGACACAGTTGCCAGGGCTGGGTGCCTGCAGACTGCAGCGTGGGCTGTGGCTTCTGCTGCTGCAGCTGGCTGGGACAAAGCAGCTGCTGAGAGAGTGCTGAGCTTTGGAGCTGCTTTCTGAGGAGAAATCTGTGGGCTGGGAACGTGGCTGGCTCTGGGACGTGAGCGAGGCAGTGGCTTTGGGAAGCAGCAGACAGTGAGGGATGGGGGAGCACAGCATTCAGCCTGGGTTTTGTTCCCACTCTGCTGCAGTGAGGAAGAGGAGAGCTCTTGGATCCCAGCTCAAGGCGCAGACTGCGTGGATGCTCAGCCTCCAGAATCCAAAATCAGGAGCTTGTAAGTTCCATCCCACGCTCAGATGGGGTGGAGATTCTGGGCTCAGCTGTGCAGCCGATACCCACTGAGCTCAGTGCCCACCCCAGGACAGTGCTGCACATGGAGGGAGGATGGGATGCAGCTGCTTCCCAGAAAGGCTCCTCTCCCCCACGCCTCCTATCTGCTCTCTCCTCAGCTTTGGACTGTGGTATCAGGGCGGCAGCAAAGACCCCCCCGGGCCCAGCTGCTCTGGAGCCTGGGAAATCATTGACTCACTGGACACGCAGCTGGAGCAGGTGGGAGAGCACGAACCGGACCAAGGCACAGCGGCACTCTGACCCTGTTGGATCTGACCATGGCATCACTGGGAGCCACACAGCACAGCGCGGTGCACGGCTGGGATGCTCAGCTTGCACAGGGCAGCTCGGCACCTCTAGGCACCATCCTGCCCCACACGGGTGTTTCACATCACCCCTTCCCAGCATCTCTCCGTCCCTGCAATGTGAAGATGAAGGGCTGCCTGGATGCTGCCCTTCGTTCCCCCCACTGGTGAGGGCTGGGTGGCCTTTGGGAGCACGTTTCAGATGTGGGGGGAATCGGTTTTGTGCTGGGATTTGTTCCTGCTGCTGGAAACTGGAAAAGAAATCAGCAATCTTCATGTTACGGGGCCACAGCCACCCACATGGATCAGGTGCTTCCCAGCTCTGGGACTGGAGTCAAAAATAAACCGGGCTCTTGTTTCTCTGACGAGGTGCCCACTGCAACCTCTGCTCTGTCTTTGTGTTGGTAGGAGCCCAGCAAGCAGCTCGGTGGGCTTTGGGGGCTGTTCCCCAGCACAGCCATGGTTGTGCCATAGGCCATACACAGAGCTGGGCTGGGGACAGAGGCTCTGGGTGCTCCCATGGGACGGGAATTGGGGCCACTGGGGCACAGCGATGGAGGCGCATGAGTTAAATCCCATACGGGGAAACCCCGGCTGACTGTGCTCAGGAAGGAAAAAGGTGTTTCCTGTGCATCTGCTGACACAAAGCTCCTATGGGACGTGCAGTGGGATGGAGCCAGCGGCAGCAGCAGGCCCTGGAGCCTGGCTGGTTTTAGGCCAACCCAGGGCACACTGCTTTCCTGGGGGTCACCAAATTCCATCCTGGACAAGGACAGCAGAAGAAGAGGGGTTGGCTGTGCCCTGGGTTGGATGGCAGAGGGGAGTTGGATGCCTTGGGGACATGAAGGACATCGGCTCAAACAGCCTCAGGGGGCAGTGGGTTGGACCAAGGGGCGATGCCTGGTGGGTGCTGTTCCCTGTGGGGGGAGGCTGAGCCCTGTGCCGTGCATTCCCATGGCAGCAAAGGTCAGAAACAGACAAGGCTGTGGCATTCCCTGCCTCCTCCTTCCCCCCGCATCCCTGGCGTGGGGCTGGGACGCCTCCTCCCGCGTTTCCTCAGGAAGAAACCAAGGCTGGCGGGAGGAAGAGGCTGAGCTGCAGGAGAGGAACCCACGGACGGACAGACAGATGGACAGACGCAGCCCCGGAGGGATGGCCAACACCCGCCTGCTGCTCTGCCTGCAGCTGTGGCTGTGGGTGCAGGGCTCTGCCCAGGAGCTCGACCCCAACGGCAGGAATGTCTGCAAGGTGGGCAGGTAGGTGACGCCGCATCCCCTCTGCCTGTCCTTGGGCCTTCAGGTTGGGTGGGATCCTTTGTGAGTCCTTCTGTAGGTGGAGCCCAGCAGCACATGGGTACAGGGAGCACAGCGATGCTGGGGGTTCTGGGCACCCAAATCCCTTCTCTGTGGGGTTGTTACCCATAGAGTAGGGGAGCGTGGGGCAGTGGGGGAGGGCAGGAGTGTTGGCAACGCTACCTCCATTAACACTGTCAGAAACACAGAATGGAAGCAAATCCTAAATGGTGTTTGGGGCTGATGGCCGTGCTGCTTTACTGCTATTTCCTCTCCCATTGATCTCCATCAACGCAATGCATTTGTGTCAGCATTTTTGGGTACTCTCAAAGCTCTCCCAAAACACTGGGGGACCCATTTAGGTTCCGTAGCTGCAATGCTGGCAATATTAAGCGCCGCTGCCCCAGAACCCAGCCCTGAAGCTCAGCAACGACTTAAATTTCCTTCTATTTTGCTGGCTTCCTTCCTGAGTGAGCCCCCGCAGCCTCATGGCTTCCCCATGCGTGAGGCCGAGCCCAAGGGGAGCACTCCTCTTCAGCTTCTTACTCAAAGCCCTGAAGCTGAAGGCAATGTCCCTAGCTCTGGGCACTGGCTGATGAGCCACTCTCTGTCCTCCAGCCCTGCTGTGAGCCTGGCGTGCTGCCCCGGCTGGAAGCAGGAAGGGAGGGAGTGCACAGCCGGTAAGTGATGGGCGACACTTGAAATCTTTGTTCCTTAAAATCTCCATCCCCTCATTCATCTCCCCACGTTTCCTCCGTGCTGCCCACCCTGCAGTGTTGCAGGGAGCCCTGGGTGCACTCCGTGCTGTTGTTGGGAAGGGGGGAGACCCCGCTGTGGATGGGGGTGGTGGGGTCCTACCCGTTGACATGCCAGCCCTGCCGCCACAGCTCTATGCGAAGGAGAGGACGCCTGCGGGCCGGATGAAGTGTGCGTGAGACCTGGGCTGTGCCGCTGCAAAGCCGGCTTCTTTGGTGCAGATTGCAGCTCCCGTGAGTGCTTCACCCCTCCCAGCAGCCTGCCCTGGATGCTGAGGGTTTCCTCATCACCTCCTCACTGTTAATCTCCTTCCCTCCGCAGCCTGCCCTGCACAATACTGGGGCCACGACTGCAAGCAGCGCTGCCCGTGTCACCCCGGTGGGACGTGCGAGGCGGAGAGCGGGCGCTGCACCTGCAACCCCGACCGCTGGGGAGAGCTGTGCCAGTTCCGTTGCCCCTGCGGCCCCCACGGCCGCTGTGATCCCACAACCGGCTCCTGCCGCTGCGAACCGGGCTGGTGGGGACCCGACTGCAAGAGGCAGTGCCAGTGCAACCTCGCCACGTCGCATTGCGACCCTCTCACCGGGCATTGCCATTGCCGGCCGGGCTGGTGGGGCAGGAAGTGCAGATTCAAGTGCTCCTGCAACCTGTCACCCTGCACCCAGGAAACGGGCAATTGCAAATGCAAGGCTGGTTTTTGGGGGTCGGCGTGTCAGTGGCACTGCGACTGTTTGCACGGATCCTGCAACCCCCTCAATGGGCATTGCAGCTGTGAGCCTGGTTTCCAGGGCAGGAGCTGCCAGGACCCCTGCCCAGCAGGGACGTATGGGTCCCAGTGTGTGTACAGGTGAGTTGGTGACAGCAGGGACATGGGATGGGGGTCGGTGTGGTTGCATCCATCCCTTTGGCTGGGCAGGGAGATGCATCTGGAGGTGGGGGTTAAGAGCCACAGGTGGATGCAGTGTTGGCATTGCCCCTAAGAAGCATCCTGTAAATGCCAGGAGAGCTCTGGCATCATCCTAAAATCCCAGTGCCATGCTCTAGTGCAATAATACAGTGTTTAACCCTGCTTGGCTTCTGCCCTGGGGTTGTTATAGAGCCTCAAATGACGTCAAGGATCTTCACGTAAACCAGAGTGCTACAGAATACAGCTGTGGGGGGAGACCTGTGTTTGGGGGGGGGGGT
Organism: Excalfactoria chinensis; assembly: GCF_039878825.1. NCBI lineage: Eukaryota > Metazoa > Chordata > Aves > Galliformes > Phasianidae > Excalfactoria > Excalfactoria chinensis. The sequence continues at coordinate 4,248,373 of NC_092843.1, read as the reverse complement.
TGTCAAGGCCTCACTTTCCCTGTGTCCATGCAGCTGTGGGAACTGCAAGCACAGCCAGCCCTGCTCACCCGTGGATGGCTTCTGCCTGGCCTGCCAGCCCGGCTGGAATGGGACCCTGTGCAAGGAACGCTGCATGCCTGGCTTCCATGGCCAAGGCTGCCTCCAGCCCTGCCCTCGCTGCCGACAAGGGGATATCTGTGATGCAGAGACCGGTTCCTGCCCACGCTGTGAGCCTGGCTGGACAGGACCCAGGTAACCCAGCAGCAGGGGCAGGATGTGGCTGTTGGTGCTGCTGGTTGGGGGTCCTTTGTGACACCTCTTTCTCCCATCAGCTGTAACAGCTCCTGCCCCGCAGGGACGTTTGGTGATGGATGTCAGCTGCTGTGCCCCGACTGTGTCCAGGGGAGCTGTGACCCTGTGTCAGGTGACTGCCTCTGCCAGGCTGGCTACTGGGGAGCCAGGTAAAATAGGGAACAGGGCTGGGAGCTGCTGGTCCTGGGGGCATTTCCCCTCCTTCCCTCTCTCTTTCAGCTGTAACGACACCTGCCCAGAGGGCTTTTTTGGGGTGAACTGTTCGTCCCCCTGCCAGTGCTCACGAGGAACCTGCCACCCTGCGCAGGGTGACTGCATATTGAGTAAGAGCAGCCCTAAATTCTCTCCTCGGTTCTGAGTGAGGGTCCGTAGCATCCTCACCAGGGACGGGGATGCTGCATTGGATCCATCCATGGACACACTGATCCCATCTTCCCCACACAGGTCTGGCGGACCACGCAGCTCTGGCTGCTGCCATCATCATCCCTCTCCTGCTGCTGCTGCTTTGTGTTGCCTGCTGCTGCTGCGGTGCTGGCCCTGCAGATGCCAGAGACAGGTATCAGTGCAGGTGTTCCTGTTCACTGCTAAACCCTTAATCCCCTTTTCACCTTCATGCCATGTCCCCGCGCAGGGCAGCTGTGCCGGATGACGATGTGGTGGCCAGGATGAAGCACCACGTGCAAGGCGTGCTGGCCAATATCAGTGCTATGATGCCTTGCTTTGCCTTCAACAGCTCCAAGCTTCCCAAAGTCACAGGTGAGAAAGCAGACCTGCTGCCAGCCCTGTTTTGGAGCCTGCCCAGCCCCTTTGCGTGGCCCCTGGACCTCATCCACTTGTTGTCTCCTCCCCAGTTTCCCACCACGATGCAGAAATCCCCTTCAACCCCAGCTTCATCGAGTCGCCATCAGCTGCGTGGGCTTCAGACAGCTCCTTCTCCTCCTTTGACACGGACAACGAAGGGCCCGAGTACTCCGTCCCTCCCAGAGAAGGTGACACATGGCTCCATATCCCCTCCCTGCTGCACAGTCCCGCTCCCCTACAGCCCTTGTTCTTCCCAAGGACACGCACTGGGCCCAGGCCCTTATTTTTATTACCTCATTTTCCCGTCCACAAGGACAAGCCAAGGCCACGCTTGGCCTCATGCAGTGCAATGTGCTCTGCAGCTCCATTTCTTAACGCACTTCTGGAGGCAGCACTATGGCACTGGGATCCCCAGTCCTAACGTGTCCCCACCGTGATGCTAACACCCACCCCTTGTCCCACAGGGGTCCCACTGCTGGCAGGGGCTGAGCTGCAGGCTGGGACGTCCCCCCCCAGCGAGGCACTCCCTGATCCCACCGCCTTCAGCTCTGAGGATGTCTCACAGCCCTTCACCATTCCCCGCACCTCCAGCATCGCCAAGGCCAAGCGACCCTCTGTCTCCTTTGCTGAGGGGACAAAATTCAGCACAGCGGAGACCCCCAGTCCTGGTCGGAAGCCAAAAAGCCTGTGGGGGCCATCCAAGCTGTCCCTGCAAGCAGGAGATGTGGGGATTGAGACCCCCAATGAGCAGGCAGGCAGTGATGGTTATGAGAGCCCCGATCCCCTCAGCAAAGGGGATGAAGGCCACCGACCATCACCTCGGGCCACACCGGGGGGACGCCGACGGATGGTCACCAGCACCAGGCATGTGGCCCAAAGGGTGGAAGCCCTGGAAGCGGCTGCAAAAAGGGGCAGCTGGGATGGGAAGAGGAAGGAGCCCAACGTCACCACCATCTACATGACAGTGGGGACGGCCGGGCAGGACCCCAAAGCTGAGGGGGGTGTTGAGGGTCCGGTGCAAGCCGTGCTGAAGCGGCTGGGAAGCTTGCAGAGAGGCAGGTGGGCTGCCAAAGAGGAGCCCAAGGTGAGGAGGAGCATTGAGGGCATCCAAAAACCACCCCGCCGGGCCCTGGCACAGCGCAGGGATTCAGCAAACAGCTGTAAGCAGAGGGAGAGTGTGCTGGGGGCTCCTGGTGAGCTGCGCCCTGGGAAACAGCAACATCCTCCTGGGAAGAGACAGTCCTTCCCATTAGAATCAACTAAAAGCACTGGGGGCCAGGATGGGGTTAGTGAGGGTCTGGGTGCTGCAGAAAGGGGCAGAAGCCTTGAGCTGGCCTTAAGTGTGGAAACGAAGGGTCAGACTGCCCAGGAGGAAGAGCCAAAATACGAGAACGTCAGCAGAAGTGAAGATGCACCAACCACCCCTGCGACCACCTGAGCCCCCAGACCTGAGGCTGAGGCACAGGGGGGACCCACAAGACCTTTTGGGTTGACCCCAGCCTGAGGAAGCTGAGATCCCCCTCCTGCCCCCCAAGCTGGGGGCTGAACGCATGGAGCCTTCCCCCTTATCGCCCTTCCCTTGGTGCCATGCTTCATGCAGCACCCAGCTGTGTGCAGCCCCAGCAGGTCGTGGTGCTTTGGAGCTGTTTTCCACCTCCTCCATTCTATGTCCTCCACAAAAGCCGGATGGGAAATGCCTTTTTGTGGGTGCCTTGTGCTGCTGCTGGCCTTATCCTGAGAGGTGATGAGGGTGCTGCCGGGTGCTGGAGAAGCCACAGCCCCCACGGGAGCTGGCTTTGGATGTATTTAGGTGCTACAAGTTTTGTGCACATCTTTCTGTCATTTCAAGCGGCTCAACGTGGAAATAAAACGTTACCAAAGGAGTTTGGTTTCCCAGCTGTACCCAAAACCAAAGACGTGGCTAGAAATATTCCCCCAAGCAGAGAAGCTGCCAACTCCTTTAGTTTCATCTTCTGGTTCTCAGCTCTCATTAGCAGGGAAGGGGAGCGCAGGGTGGGCTGGGAGGGCAGACTTTGATTTGGGTTTTGGGGTTCAGGACAGCTGGGCAAGGAGCTGCTGTGCAGAATAGGGTCTGTTTCTTCTCCTTTTCTTCCCATGGGAGCCTGCTTGTGGTGTGAGGCACCCGATCCCCATAAGCTCACGTGGAGCAGCTTCCAGAGCTCCTCCTCTTTAGGATCTCACCAGCATCATGTGTGTAGCACCAGATATTCTGGGACACAAACAAGACGCGCAGCCCTCAGCTCTGCTCAGGCCACTCCTCGTTTTGAAGCTATTTTAAGGCAAGGAAAGACCCACACTTTATTTGCATGCAGCCTTTAGCAGTTGGATGCGTTCGGCCTGAAGTCACCGTGGCGCTGGGGATGCACTCTGAGCACTGCATGGGGATGGCCGGCCACGTCCCAATGCAGGAAGAAGCATCTGCTGCTTGCAGAGCTTGCACACTGATGTGCCCAAAGCTGAAGTGCTTTCACCCCACAGCGATGGCACGAGGAAGACGAGCAGATTTGGGCTGCAGCACGACCCCAATGCCCCACAAAGGCTTTAACCCTGGATGTGGAGGTGCTGGCCAACCAGGTTGCCACATCCCACTTCCAGCCCCAGTCACTCTGTGTCACCACGTCTCTGTGCCAGCGCTGCTTTCCTTCCCTCCCTGCTGTTTACTCATTCCCTGGTGTATTTATAGAGGGCAGCAGATCACCCCACAGCTCCTCTTTTCCTTCCATAGCAGCAGAGCCAAGTCTTGCTGCTCTCCCTCCCACTGTGTCCCTTCACCCTCCCAACACCTCTCATGTTTCCGAGCTCCCGTGGCCTCACACCAAACACCGTCACCCCTTCCACCAGCCCTGCGAGCTCTTTTTGTTTACTTTGTGCCTTTTCCCTCTATTTGCTCTGGCCTGAAGCCACCACCCCACCGTTACAATCCTTATTTCCCCTGCAGGGAGCTTCATTTTGCACACCCACTGGCAGCCCTATCACATCTGTCTGTCTGGACCCCCCCTGCATCCCTCTGTCCTTTGGCGTCTGTCCATCCAGACCTTCAGCTTTTGCTGAGCAAATCCATAGACGTTTTCATGCTGTGAGCTCCGTTTGGCTGACAGAAATCCCCCTGTGGTGGGGACGGGATGTTGGATGACAGCAGGGCCATCGAAAGGTAATAGAAGCTGGGGAGATGTCACCATTACTGCAGGCAGTGCTCAAGCTATGGGGCTGGTGGGATCCAGCACTGAGCCCCACAGTGCTCAGTATGGGGAGCACCAATCCCTTTGGGGTGGGGTTGGTTTTATCCCATTCATTCTGAGGTTGCATTTTCCTTCCCCCATTCATTCTAGGGCTCCACCAAGGGTGACTTTCCCTTCCTCCATTCATTCTGGAGGTTCACACCCGGCTTCATCCCTCGTGGGGGATCCCGGGGGGTTGTTTTGGAGCCCCGGGCGGTACCGGGAGGGGTTCGGGGTGAACGAGGGGGGGCAGTACCGGGGGTGCGCGGCCCGACACGTGCCCCGGTGGCGGCGGCGGGTTCTGCTATTGGTCGGGGTTGCAGCCAATGAGAGGTTGAGGCTGTTTGCTCCGGAGGGCGGATAAAAAACACCGGGTGGGACCGCGGCGGCGCGCACAGCGGTGGGAGCGGGGCTGGGGGTAAGAGGGGTATGGGGGAGGGTCGTTTATCGTACCCTTTATGTTTAGTCTTTGCTGCCTTTTGGTTTTGTTATTTGCGTTTCCCTTTTTTATTCTTTCCTTTTTTCACCCCTTTTTCGTTTATTTCTTTATTTTTTTTTATCTCTGGGGGTGAGATAAGGAGGGGATGATGCGCGGAGGGGGTTTAAGGAGAGCACGTCCTATAGGGCGGTGGGAGTGTTCGGGGCGGAGGGGGGGGGTTGGGTTAATAGGGGATAAAATCGCTGTGCGATGGGGTTGGGGGGCAGAGGGGTGTATCTGCAATGGGGTTTGGGGGTGGGGAGGGCAGGGTGAGGTGCGCTCCGATGTGGGGAAAGGGGGTGATTTGGGATTAGCAGGGGGAGTGGCGTTCCGTGGGGTGGATGCGTTGGGAAAGGGATGCATGGGATTTGTGCCGTGGGGGCAACGTGTGTTGGGGGAGAGAGGGGAGGGTTGGTGGGGAAATGGGGAGTGAGGGGGGGGCTTTGGGGAGAGGGGAGGTTGTAGAGGGGGTTGTGTGCGTGAGGGGCTGGGGGGTGGCGGGTGAGCGGCCGCATGGGGTGAGGATGAGGAAGAGGAGGCGTGGAGGAAGCGCTTTGTGAGCCTGCGCGCTGGTGGGTGGGTGTGAGGGGGGGGGCTGCTGCTGGGGGGCTCTGCGGGGTGGCCTTGTTCTCCTGCTGCCTTATGCTGGGGCCTGAGCCCCGTGGAAAGCCTTGGGAAACCATTCTGGGCTGCAGCGTGCAGCTTGCTGATTTCCCCATAGCGCCTTATCAGGGCACGCTCTAAGCTGGGGGAGAAAAGAAAGCCAGCTTGTCTAAAATGGCCACTTACTGTATGATCTCAGTGCTCAGCTTCTTGGGGCTCTCTGGAGCTCCCCTGGTTACTCAGAGCTGCTCCCCCATCTGCTCTTGGCCACAGGGACTGGGACAGGTGGGGCCGGAGCTGTTAATCCCCGGCATCTGCGGGGCAGCCTGGGGATGCCAATGTGCTGAGATGGAACAGCACGTGCCACTGTCCTGGCCCAGTGTGCCCAGCCATCTGCACGACTACTGTGGGGCAGGATGCGTCCCACTGTGCTGATTAGCAACAAGGGCTCCTTGCCCATCCCTCTGTGCTGTAAACACACAGAGCAGCCATGCTCACAGCCACCTCCTAGCACTGAGCTGTGCTCCTGACCCAAAGCAGAGCTGCTGTACAGCTGCAGCCCTCACTCTGGCACACAGTTCCTAACTGCCCTATAAGTGGATGCAATATGCTTTTGCTGTGCTTTCATACCTGTTGCTCAGGAGGTGGAACGGAGCTCTGTAATGTGGCTCTGACACACTGAGGGGCTGCTCCAAGGGCACCCATGCTCCATCTGCCTTCCAGCAAGCCACTACCTGCAGATTTGCTCTTTATGCCCAAATGCTTTTCATTCATTTCTTGCTTTTCAGTGCAGAGATTTCCTTAAGACAATTGTTTTTGCACTCCTTGCACAGTGTACGCTCTGTTTGTCAGCTCACCACCATTGCTCTGCTCCCTACAGGTTCAGGCTCGGGACGAGGCTGCACTTCCCACGCAGCCATGGCACCCACACTTGCTACAGCTCACCGCCGACGCTGGTGGATGGCATTCACAGCCATCATTGAGAATCTGCTCTTCTCAGCTGTTCTGCTGGGTTGGGGGTCCCTGCTCATCATGCTGAAGGCAGAAGGGTTTTATTCCTACCTGTGCCATGAATCAGGTAAGGGTGCTTCGAGGAGCTGGTGGTGGAGCTGGAGGGACTTGGTTGAGTGGGGTGTGCTGGGGATGGGTTGATGGCTGAACCTGGTCTTTCCAACCTTAATGATTCCATAAGAAATGGCTGCTGGGGTTTGCTTGTGTTGTTCCCTGCCTTAGGGTGCCGAGGGTTGTTTAGAAGTTTGAGCCCTTGGTCTGTTTTGGGGTGGAGAGATAGGATGTGTGCTCCTGGTTGGCATCCTTGTGCTGGTGTCGTGTGGCTGTGTTTGCTGCTGCTTTGCAACAGTGCTTTTCTGGGCAATCTTTTCCACTTGGCCATGGGTTCTCCATCTGCACGGACACCTGGTTGTCTGAGAATAGGGGGGAAAATCTGAGAGGTGGGGGGGAAGCAACTCCAAGCAGCAAATGGCTGCGAGTAGGTGGGATGATAGTTTGTTTCTTCCCTTGCTCACAGTGTTTCCTGTTCACCAGCTGCTTGTGAGGGTTGTTTCATTGTGTGGCTTCGGTTGCAGAGCCTGGGGAGCCGCACCTGGCCAGCACAAACAGCGCTGGTTGTAGCTCAGGGTTTGGTTGCCTTCCTGCCAGCTGCGCTCATGGTGATGCCTTTACATCTCCATAGCACACAAGGGAGAGAGCCTGCTGTCCCAGGCCTCTGTGTTTCCACTAAGCCACGGTGTGTGAAAGATCCCATTAAACCCAGGTGGAGGTATTGTGCCACCAAGACAAAGCACAGAAGAGCTGATAAGCAAATGCTGACTGTCTCTAGGCACAGTTGCTTTCTGCTCTGTGCCTGGAGATGGGAGCCATGCTTTGCTTGGGTCCCACGTTGCTGCTGTTTGCTTTGGTTGCATTTAGTTTGCCCACTTCTCCCACATCAGGGATGTTTGCCTTGGTCTCTCCCTGCTGATTGCAGGCTGTGGTCTGCCTGCGCTGCAGGGAGGATGCACACATGTTGGGCTGGAATTGTGCCCTGGGGGCAATGGCTTCTCCCAGGTGCCAGACTGTGCCCTGGGGTGGGACAGCTTGGTCCCTAGGAGGAATTCGGGTATTCAGGCTTTTCCATTGTCCTTAAATACTTGCCGTCCTCAAATGTCCTCCGAGGCAATAGGCATGGAGGACCAGTTCTGCCAGCTTACTCTTGCTTACTCATTTTCCTTTCTTTGTCTTTGTCCCCGCTGCCCTAATCTCAGGGATTAGGTAGAGAGGAGCCAGAGCTCACAGCACTGGGGACGCACAGCCTCGGTGCAGCCCTAAGCGGCTGCAGGGCTCTTGGCACACAGCTGAGTTTGACCCCTGCTGGGTTTAGGGCAGCTGGAGAGGTTTCCTTTCTCAGCATAACCCAATGACTCGTGCAGCCCTTGGCTGGCAGATTGGTGGAAAGAAAGCAACTGTAACTAGTAGCCTTTGGGCACTTGTTGTTCCTAATGCTGCTGTGTGCATGTGTTGCAAAACAAGGGGGGGAAAGACTTTTCCTAATGAGCCAAAGGTTCTTGGCAGAGCTTTGTGTTTGTCAGCAAAAGCTCTGTGCTTTGTGGTATCTTCCAGCAAAGGAGAGAACCAGACCTTGTCCCTCCTGCAGTCTCCTCTCTGCAGGTAGCAGCAGCTGCCCAGGAAGAGGCTGCTGTTGATGAAGGTTTCATGGCCTTCCCATTGAGATTTCCCCTCTCTCTACCTGCCTTCCCCTCCTGGTTCTGGGCTGTGTTCATCCAACCCACAAACACAGCATGTCCATTCTGGAGGTGGGCATCTACAAAGCAAATCTTTTTTAAAGCAGTTGTGCAAGAGGGTTTGAGTGGAGGGCTCTACCCGTTCCGGCCGGCAGATCTGACCACATTGAGAGGTATGCTTGAAATTTGCTGACAAGGAGTCTGCTGGTGGCACTTTGTTCCCATTTGCATTTTACTACACTACTACTTGGCCTTTAACCAGCTGAAGCAAATGCTGATTCTGCTCTCTTTATCAGGGTTTGGGCCTTATCAGCTGTTGGGAACTTGATCCGTTCAGGGACTCGCGGTGCTGGGATGTGGATTGGGAAGCTCAAGTCTTAGGCATCTCTGGAGCACGTTAAAAAGAGCACTGAACTTGATAACTTGTTCACAAAGAGCAGAGATAAGGAGCCAGTTGGAAGGGGACCTCTAAAACGGGGCTGTGGAAAGCCAAAGAGACAAGAGATAAGCTAATTCACTCACCACAGGTCAACAACACACCTTAATGCAGGCAAGGGCAGAGGGTGCAGAGCTTAGCTCTTGGCTTTGAGCTGTAGCCACAGGGTCTGTGATAGGAGCTTGGGATCTGGAGGGGAAGATGTGGCCTGAATCATAGAACCATGGGATGGTTGGGTTGGAAGGGACCTCCAAGATCATTGAGCTCAACCCCCCCCTACTTTAGGCTGGGCCCCCTCTCAAGCTCAGGCTGCCTATTCTTCATCCAGCCTGGTCTTGTACGCCTCCAGAGATGGGGCACCCACAGCTTCTCTGAGCAGGAAAAAGAGTTTCATACAGCTGTGTTTGTCCCATTCAGGCTGGTGAGATGTGATGAGTGCTTGCGGAAAGGCTGCGTGTGCGACCCTGTAAACAGGAAAAGCGTGAGCGTGGTGGATGTTTAAGCTCCACAGGAAGCACGCCGTGCTGAGCTGCAGCTGCTGGCTGTGTCAGCGTGGGGTGAGAACTGCTGTGCAGTGGGGCCAGGGAGCAGATGGGGGTTAAATAACCCAGCACTGTGTGAAGCTGGGAGTTCATCGGGTGCCGGGTGAGGTCCTGGAGGTGAAATCAGAGGGAAACCCAAATCGATGGTGTTTGCAGCGGTGTAAAGCAAGAACATCTCCTCCCAGTTCCCAGAACTATGACACCATCCTAAAAAAGAGAAAACATGTTCTTATGTGGGCAGGCGGCAGATCGGCTGTTTGCACATGCTTTTCTTTTTTGCTTTGACTTTTTTTTTAACCAGTGCTCCCAGACTTTGCTCCTGTTGGTTTGTTTTTCTTTTCCCCTTTCTTGTTGGGGTTTTACTGGGGGGTTTTTTGCTCCTTTTTCAAGAGGGAGGAAGGTGGGGCCCTGTGGGCTGCATGCTCTGGTTGTTACTGAGGTGGCTGGGGCTGCCTCGCTCTCTGATCTAAGCTATGAGATGAAAGAGATCCTTGGTGCTGGTGTGAGATGGCAGCAGCCCCTGGAACAGCCAGGCTCATTCCTACAGGCTCAGGGAGGTCGGCAAAGAGCAGTTAATAATTGACCCTCTCCTGGAACCGACAGCTCTTAATTTGGGAGGAAGGATGGCTTTAAATGCTGCAGCCTGAACAAATCCCAGCGATGAGCTTGACATAAATGATTACCAAGGCAGCCTTCCTCTCACCTAAGCTCTGCCATGCTTTAAATAGTAACTCCAACTACTAATTGGGCAGCTGAAGTCCTGCTGCTTGCAGGGGGGGTGCTGTAAAAGCAGGCACTTTGCTCTTGTAATTGCTGATAAAGACTTGCAGCTTCTCGTTCGTTGGTCAGAAAGCAGTGACCACGCATGGCCTGAGCCTCTGTGCTGCCGTGCTCAGTGTCAGTTTGCACGGCACACAGGTGGGCTTTCGTGCACACCCCTCCAAAAATGCCCTATTTACAGCCTCAGCTCCAAGAGGATGAGAAGGTGCCAAGTGCTGCTTGAGTCATTTCTATTACGCCTCGTTGGATCTTCTCTTGTTGCTCAGGGGCTGCTGCTGTTTTCACAAACAATTTGTATTTCCACATCGCCCGGCCCCTCCTTGGAGCTGGCAGTGAGCTGCTGTAAACAAGGTGCTGGGTGCCCTGTTCCATCCTGCAGCAGCACTGCCTCTGTCCCTTGCTGTTCCTTGGGGTCACGTTGTGACCGTGTCCATCGATATGTTAACATCAATGCATTTGCTCCAGCTCTGAGCATTTCTGCTCTGAGGTCCCTTTAGGTTTGAGGGTTGGTGACACGTGCTGCTGTAAGGTCACACTGCACTGCCTGCGTCTCTCCACCCTCCTTCCAGACTCTGCAGAGTGCTGACACAGGGAAACTGCTGCAGTTTTGTCACTCTTTCCCCCCCCTTCCCCCCTTGTTTGTCTGAGTTCAGCCTCTTGCCCGCTTCTGCTTGTTATGAACTTGCAGAGAGCTCAAGAAAATGGGATGCTGTGGGTGAAGCCCCTGGCCCACAGGGATAACTGCCAGGCAGTGGTGCTCAGGGTCCTGAGCCCAGAGTGGGGCTGATGAAAGGATTTAGGGGCTCCATACAAACTACAAAGGCTCCCAGCTCTGCCCAGGGCTGATTTCTAAAGGTACACCTCAGGTCTGCTGTCTACCCTACCACAGGGATGCTGATGGTGGTGGGACATGCAGCTTTTGGAGCCTCATCTGTTACTTTGCATATTCATAGCTAGTAGAGCAAGAGAAGAATGGATTAATTATCCATCGGGAGCAAATGGCAAAGGGAAGGAACAATGATTTGTTATCACAGACAGGTTGAGATCACCATATTGCAGCAAAGTGAATGGGAATGCCTTGCAGAGGGCTGGGAGGGGGTGGGGGAAGGTTTGACATCAGCCTCTGAGCTGCTGCTCATATGTGACGTCTGCAAGGTGGTTTGTTTGCCACTGACACAGAGCCAGGAGGGTTGTTTGGGCAAGCAGGGTGCAAATGGCAGCTGGGAGAAGCAGGGAGAAACCAGTCATTGCTGTGGTTCCAGGGCTGGGCAGATGGAGTGGTGTGATCCATGGGGACATGGGGTGACGTGAGGTGGCTGAGAGCCACCAAGCAGAGAGCATTTAGGCACTGGGATGTGAGAGATTCCTGCTAATTAACTGCAGCTGGTTAGGAATCTCTGGCTTTGCTTCACACACGTAGGTGTCTCCTCTCTCTAATCTTCCTTGAGTATTGAACTTTGTCAGATCAATTATTAAATATGGAGGAGTGCTTTCTGTCGCTGGTTTGCTGCAGCAGTATATATAAAAAAAGAAGGCAAGTGCTTTGTCATCCCAGCAAAGGTTACAGAAACGTCAGATAAGCGCAGGGAGAAGGAGGGGTGGAGTGCACGAGTGCTCTGGGTTAATGAAAGTCTAAAGGCACACATGTTTGCTGTAGGGGATGTAAGCATTCTTGGGATGGACTTGTGACAAGAGGCACTGAAACTGCTGCTGCAGGGGAAAGGGAACTTCTCTCTTTTCCCTATTTTTTATTCTTCCCCGTCCTGTTTCTGTGCCTGTTACACAACAGGAGCTCTGCGCAGCGTGGGAGTCTGCATGTGCAGCTCCTCATGTGAAGGTACGACCAGAAAGCCAGAGGTGTAACCGATCTGCGTGGCCTAAACCTTCTCAGAAAGAAGAGAAAATGTTAATGATGGGGCAGGAGCTGCGGGTTCATCAGTTCATTAGTGACTGTGAGCTGCCTGCCTGGTGGAGCAGGGCTCGTCCTATCCGGGTGGCTGTGCCACCATGTCCCTTGCATGGCAAGGCCAGGAGGCTCGTCCTTCGAGCTGTGCCAGCTCCCATCAGCTCAGTGTCAGGGTCTGAAATAGCTGATTTGGCTGCCATGAGAGCTACCAGTTTAGCTCAGGAGAAATCAGTGATGACACACTGCTCAGGGAGGGCTTTATTTTTGTGTTTGTCCCTTCTTGTCCTACTGAGGCAGTGCCCTGTGATTGCAGGGGCCTCATTTTATAGATAACGAATCTCCATCCTTACATGGTTTTACCCTGTCCTTAGGTTGTAGCCCTGCTGCTCCTTGGTGGGAGATTTATTATAGCTGGGTGCTCCCAGCTGAGCTTGTCGACTTCCCCTTGACCTGCTCTTTTTCTCTCCTTCCATTTCTTACTGATTGTAATCAAAATTGAGTATTCCCATACACTCAATGTATTACAGGGTTTATCTCTATCTCCCTATCCCAACACACTGCAGCGATGCTCCTCTATCACCCCGTGCAGGAAACTTCACTGACAGCCCTGAGTCTGAGAACAGCACCTCAACAGAGCACAAATGGCCCTCGTGCAATGCACAGGATGAAATGCTGAACCTGGCCTTCACCATCGGCTCCTTCCTGCTCAGTGCCATCACTCTGCCCCTGGGCATCGTCATGGATAAGTACGGCCCTCGCAAGCTGCGGCTGCTTGGCAGGTTGGTGTCCTGGGCACAGGGTGGGCTGGGGTTGAATTCACACGTTGTCTGTGGTTAATGGGTGCTGTTTGGGTGCTGTGCCTGTTGGCGTGACCCTGCAACCTCGGGAACCATAGAGGGGATTGGTGTGAGAGCTGCTGGCCTTTGCACTGAAGCAGCTCTGGGATGGTTTGGGGCTGCATGGTGAGTTGCTCCATAAGGGAAGGGTTTGGGACTCAGTGTCTGAGCTTCAGCTCCCTGGACAGATGGAGCCTGGGGGAAGAGAGGAGTCACTTGTGAGTCACAGCGGGTAGTTTGTTCCTTGGGCTGGGAGCTATGTCCTGAGAGGCGCAAACCCAAGATGTTACATCAGAGCTTGCAAGTTGGAGACTTAACACCAGGATAGGCACGTCCTGCCTGCCTTCCCTAGGTCCCTTTTTCCTTTGTCACCTGGTGTCTGTGTTGCTTTCTGTCTTGGAAAACAAGCTCATCTGCAGGCTTTGTAATTGCAGGTGGGGGTAACAGTGACTTGGACCCCTGCACTGCTGGGTTTTCAGAACCAGAAACCAGGCAGGGTGGGGAAAACAGAGCGCATCTGACTCAGAGCTACCTGAGAGGAGCTGTGACCACAGCTGAGTCGCAGGGCCAGGGCTGCTGCTGCCTTTGGTCACCTCAAGGGGAAGGTTGGCAAAGCTCTGTGCTGGAAAACCAACAGTGCTTTTGGGTCCAGACAGAGCTGTGTCACAGCCGTGGGAGGGAATGTTGCTGCTTCAGCCCTTGTGCAAGGCTTCTCTGTAATCTCCGGGTATTTCCTTAGGTTTTTCTTTCCAAATTGCCAGCTCCCTCTTACACAAATTATACAGAGCTTGCTCAACAAGGTGCTAAGGAGGAAGAGGGAGATGTGATTTGGCCCGTGTCAAGCTTTCTGCAGGAGACTTATGGTTCTGGTTCCCTTTCAGCGCCTGCTTTGCTGTGTCCTGTGTGCTGATCGCATATGGTGCCAGCAACCCCAACTGTGAGTCAGTGCTGTATGGGGCAGGTTTTGGGGTTGGGATTAGGCCTCAGGGTGGGCTTTGGGGCCACGGTTGCATTTTGGGGTGCACAGAGCCATGTGCTGTAGGTGCAGACCTGGGATCCTCCTCATACGATAAGCTCATAAACAGGAGGGAGAGCAACTTTTTACACAGTGGTAGTACAAGGGCAAAAGGTTTTAAACTAAAAGAGGGGAGATTTATGTTAGATATTAGGTGGGAAGTCTTTAATTGGGGCTGTGAGGCCCTGGCACTGCTGCCCAGAGCAGTGGATGCCCCATCTCTGGAGGAGCCCGAGGCTGTGGATGGGGCTCTGGACTCTGTTGGGGAGCACCCAGCCATGGCAGGGCTTGGAACAGGGTGGGCTGTAAGGTCCCTTCCAACCCAGCCATTCTATTATTCTAAGACCTAATCAGGCAAACTATATCAGCAAGCCTACTCACCACAGAAAAGAGACCCATCCATCCCAAGAGGCCATTACACCCAAGCCAACCTTCTCCATGTGGCTGGGAAATGAGTGGTGGTGGGATGAGCTGGGTCAGGGGCAGCATGGCATATCCCAGAGTGCTGACCCACGTCTGAGGTTTTGTGTCAGGATTGAAGCCCTAGGGGCTCAGTGGTCTCCCTTCCCTCCTCACTCCAGTAAAGGCTCTTGGGCTTTGTCATTGCAGCTCTATCTGTGCTGATATTCATCGCGCTGGCTCTGAACGGCTTTGGTGGGATGTGCATGACCTTCACATCGCTCACGGTAAGCAAAGAGTTAACACCTGATTCCTGATTTATTCCTTACTGTGGCTGAGAGCTGGGCTAGCAGGAAAGAGCAATGTGGATCTCTTGCCTGCAGCTTGACGAGTGTGTGTTTGTTTGGTATGAAGGGTCAGTCACTCTTTTACCTTAAAGACTGGGTTGTTCCAAGGCTTCTTTTCCCTTTACTACCTCCCACTTCTTGCAGTGGGGTTGAAGCAGCTCCTTGTGAGTGCTTTTTGCATCCCTTCCCCAGGAGAATGGTGGCTCTCTGGCACAAAAGGCTGTGAGTCCCATCCAGGTTTCCTTAGAAATGCTGAGCCCACTGAGTGAATCGGGCTCTGTCTGCCCAGCCATGTCAGTCAGCTCAGCCCATGGGTTGTATTAGGAGCATCGGTCACCAGCTGTCAGCTGGGGCTCTGTGTTTTGGGGTTCGTGTTGCCTGGAGATGGGAGCAGTATCATTCTCCAAGTAGCTGCTTCATTTTTCCACCTCATTACCCACGTCAATGGGGCTGAAAGAGGGCTGGGCAGAAAATCTCCTATGCTGGAAAGCACTGGTTGCAAACTTTCTGATTTCAACCGCGTTACCTTGAGCTCTCTGTTAAAAGCTAAACTTCTAGTTAAGGTTACCTCTAATTTAACGTGGGTTAAGTGCCGGCTGAACTCCCAAGACCTAAACCTGGCAGGAGCTGTTTGCAGATCCCTGGGTACGCTGTGATGCTGCTGATGCTTTTGTATTCACATCTTTCAAAACTGTGTGCAGATGTCAGTCTCTTGGACGCATGTAATGTTCTTCACTGGAAGCCTTGGCCGTGCTCCCAGAGATCTGTGGGGCAAATGTCATCCTGCTTCAAATATAAGCAAAGGAGAAGGGGAAACACAGTGGTGCTGCTGGGGGAGAGGAGAGAATTCCCATC
The DNA here is from genome assembly GCF_039878825.1 of Excalfactoria chinensis. NCBI lineage: Eukaryota > Metazoa > Chordata > Aves > Galliformes > Phasianidae > Excalfactoria > Excalfactoria chinensis. The sequence continues at coordinate 4,233,083 of NC_092843.1, read as the reverse complement.
TCATGACTGCCACTAGTGCTTCTTGTCTCTCTGGGTGGCCATGAAGGGGTCACTGATTATTTTGGAGCCACTGGTGATGATAGGAGGGCAGGGCAGAGACTGGATGTGCTGTTCTGTGGCTGTTTAGCAGGAGCAGAAATAAGCAAAGCCACTTATTAACACCCTCATTAATGAGCCAGTTCCTCAGCTCTGAGGAAGTACATCTGCAGGGAGAAGGTGGAACCTTCCTAGAAGTGATCTAAGCTGGTATCACAAGCTGCCTACCATGGTGATATGGGGCTCTACTGCAGGTTCCTTCCAGCTGTGGCCTATAGGGATGGAGTGTGGCGAGGGAGGGACGTGGGGATAGCAGGTTGCTGTGTAGAGCTGGTAACAAGCACACATCAATGCCTGCTGCCAAACAAGCTTGTGCTGGCTGGTGCAGGTACTGGCTGCTCAGTGTGCATGAGTCAAAGCAAGGTGACTTCGTCCTGCTAGCAACCTGGAGCACTCCAGGATACGTGTGAAACATACCTGTGCTGCTCCATGCTATCCCAGGGTGGTGAGAGTGGCATGTGAGGCCAGGATGTTCCACGTGTGCTGTGGTCAGGTGCTTATTTTTGAGTGCTGTGGAGCTGTGCCTGCATGGGCACGGTGCTTTATGATGGAGAATCTGACCCTCTGTGCTCCTGAAGGGATTGAAGGATGGGGATAAATGGGATCGCTGAGGATTACAGCGTGGAACTGCAAGCCATGGTGTTGTGTCTCTTGGGGTCGGAGGTGTTTTAAGCATTGAGACCCCAGAGTTTGCTGACAGCACATAGTGTGCTGCAGGGCCGGGCTGCCTGCCGGGGAGGAGGGGGAGCCGTGGTGTTCCCAGAAGCAGGAACAAGGTCAGGCTGTGCCTGCTGTTAAAATGCAGAGGGGAGCTTGCTGCCTCGTGACTTGCTCTTAACCAATATATGTGGAGATTAGAAATGGAAACAGATCCGTATTGGTGGCTCTGACAGCAACGCAGGAATCTGGCACTGGTTCTGCTCCGAAGCTATTCCATGCAAAGAAATAAACATGTGTGATAAATTACCACAAAGAGCCTTTTATAGATTGTTTTCTGTCCTGTTTTCCTTTCAAAGAATTGCAGCTGCTTTGCTCTCATTTCTGCTACAAACAGCGCCCTGTAGTCAGAGCTGGGGGGGAGCATCTGTGTAGGGAATCTGCTCAGAAATATTAGCAGCATTTAGGGCTCTGTGATCTTTTGTTTGTTGGAGAACAGGAACAGGAGTCTCCATATGTGTAGGACAAAGCGGGCAGTTTGAGGCTTTCCTGGAGAACATGTTTTTATTGTCTGTGTTATTTCCAAATGTACCCCCTGATAGGGAAAACAAAGCTTAGCTTGAATGGAAATGCCATTTCCAAGTCCAGTTCTCAGTCTCTTGATCTTTTTTCTTCTTTCTTTTTTCCTTCTGTCCTTGCAATAGGAGGGGAGCTGGCTTTGGTGGGGTTGATTTTTATTGTGGTATTTTTTTTATGTATAGGGAAAAGATGAAAACTTATAAAACTAATTGGAGGTCTTAAACTCACTGTAGGGCAAATGAGGAGAAGTCATTTGCAAGAGGAAGTGATTTTTATCAGTTTAGGATTGCACACCTATAGTAAAGGGCTCCAGGAAAAAACAGCTTACGGTGTGGCAAAATCAGGTCGGTATCTTTCAGATAGGGCATGAAGTTAATTATACCTGGAGTGTTATTGACCTTTAAACAGGAGATGTAAGAGTTTCTTCATGGTAGGTCTTCCATAATTGAGATACTCATACCAGAGTAGGCAGAAGTCAGTGGAGAAGTCAGTTCTGGCCTGTAGGAATAAGGTCAGATTGAGGATCAGACCCTTCTGGTGGCAGAAGGTGAAGATCCTACTTGCTCTGTGGATTGTGTGTGTTTTCTTTCTTTATTTTCTCATCCCCGGGGTTCATGTTTTTTCATTGCTCACTGCTATGCAGGAAATCTGGCTTAGTAAATAGTGCATGTTATTTTAGTAGCTGGTCTTCAGCCGGGACCCAGGCAGGCACTGCCAGTGCTAACACCTGCAGGCTGAGGGATTTTCTGTCCAGACCCAGGCTGTTTTCCCTCTGTCCCTTCAGCTCTCGGGTTTCCTTTCCTCCTGAGCGTTCGGTGTTAGCAGTTGCACTTGATAAGATCTTATCCAGCCCAATGAATCTCCTCTGTCCAATTTTCTTTAATCCGACCACTTGCTGCCAAATGGGATTTTCCAAAGTCTCAAGCCTTTCTAGGACTTGTCCCCACTGAAGCAGAAGCAGATTTGGGTTTCCCAGAAATAGCTGTTTGCTTTCGGGCTCATTCTGGGTCTCCGATACCCCCCAGAGCAGGAGGATCCACCTGGGAGCTGCTCATCTGCTTATGAAAAAGGCTTTTTTGTCATCTCTGAGACTCTGGGGAAGTGCAACCCGAGCCAAGAAGCAGCTGTGTTTGTACAGCTCTCACCCTGCTCACAGCTCTCCAACAGCAGCAGCTGTTTGTTGTAATTTCTGGAGATTATTTTAGGTTTGGGGCATTGGAGATTATACAAACACCCTGCCTGGTGACAATGGCCAGCCTTTGCAACCTGCAGATATTTCATCCTGCAGATGCTCTTTTCTAGGGTGTGTATTTAGGCCAGCCCTTCCAGGGAGGGATTTCTATGCCTGGTAACAGACCTTTGGATCCTTAGCAGTTTCCTGTCTGCAGCTCCCGAAAGCAGCCTGTTGGCAGCGCTCCCGGATGCGGGGATGTGGGGATGGGTGTGGGGATCCTTGCTGCAGTGAAGTGCAGCGTTTTCTGTCTCTGCCATGCCCACTTGGGGCTCAGTGACTTCTGCTGCTGTTCTCTGGCTGGGGTTATCCGAGGACCTGGAGGCTGTGCTGCATAGAAAGCTCCGCAGTGAGGCAGAGGGATGATAAACAGCCAGATGGATCCTCAAGTGTTCCTGCGCAGGAATACTTGTGCTGTAAACACGCCGGTCCCGCTGTGACACAAGCCAGATTCACTTGCCTTATATGCCGCTCCTGGAAAAGATGGATTTGTTTTCCAGCACTGAAATGAGAATGAGACGAGAGCATTTTCTTGCTCAGAGTCAATCCAATATTCTCCAAATCATTTTGTTGTCTTGAAAACAGATAAAATGCTGTTAAGCTTTCAGTGCTAGAAGGCACCTGCATTGTCCTTGGAGACCCCCAAGGCTGATGTTGTAATGATGCCTGAGTGGATTTGGGGACTCTGTGACCTGAAAGAGCAGACAGAAGGCAACCAAATCACACTTATACAGTCTGTCTGCGTGGGGGAACCTGGCTGGTAGTGGAAACACAGCAGCAACACAGTTCATGTTAGTTCCCATTCCTTCTTGTTATAACAGGAGCTTTCCAGTCTACTGCAAAGATTAGGTGCTGACCTGAGATGCATAAACAAAGCTGGCAGCCCAAGGTGTGTTAGGGATTGTACAGCTGTCACAGCCCATCACTAGCAACTGTTGGCTAAAAGGAGAGTGATTGGCAGAGAACCTGAGCATGGATTTATGGAGAGAATCTGAGGTGGTGGCTGTAGTCTGGGGGAAAGGAACCCTTAAGGAAAGCACAGGGACTGGAACAAAGGATCCTGTGCTAAAGGTGACCAATGCAAAGCATGCAGTCAGTCTGGAAGAAAGCAGTACTGTTAAGCACATAAACTGTGGATTGTAGACATTCCCTGACACTGGAGATGCCAATGCAACCCGTAGGGCTTCATTCTAATGAGCTAAGTTGTTCTTGAACAAAACTGTTTATTTGGAGGGTTCTGGTATCCAGAATTCTTAACTCTAAATGCCAGCACCTTCTCAAGAGGTTTCTCCCCTTACCTGGGCAGCAACCTGTTCCAACCAATTTTTCTGTCCCCAGCTGCCCAACATGTTTGGTGACCTTCGTTCCACGTTCATTGCTCTGATGATTGGCTCCTATGCTTCTTCTGCTGTGACCTTCCCAGGGATCAAGGTGAGTCTGTGGGATCGTGACTCCTTATAGGTGCTGTTTAGCTGGAGATTTAGCAACGATGTCAAAAGAAAGAGGGACAAAATGTTGAAGCACCTTTTTAGAGTTTTTGCAAGATTCAGTTCCTGTGTGTGTTTATGGACTTGCAGATTTTCTGCTCTTACAACCAAAGTCGTATTTCCTTCTGCTTTCTAGGTTATATATGACTTTGGGGTCTCCTTCATCCTTATTCTGCTCGTCTGGGCAAGCTGTGCAGGGCTAGTTTTCCTCAACTGCTTCTTCAACTGGCCACTGGAGCCCTTCCCAGGACCAGAAGACATGGACTATACGTAAGCATCATCTAGATGAGCCCTGGGGGCTGACCCTCCTCACAACCAATATAGAAGAGAGGGCAGGGAATTCCTTTACGTGTTACTTATTGCTGCCAGTTCTTTTGAGAGTGAGGATTTCTGTCTCACACTATCTTTATATCTTGACTGATGAATATCTCTTAAAACTTCTACCTTCCAAAGCATTAGAACCATGCAGGACAATGATGTGCCTGTAACAATAAGCATTCCTATAATGGCCTGTGCCAAAGTAAAGTGTTCCAGGTCAAGAACATCTGTCTGATCCAGACATCCTGTGGGTTTGTGGGTAGAAACCCTAGTGCCTTGAATCCCCACAACTCTGCTGCCTCTAACTCCCACCCTGTGTTGCAGCCCTCATTCTCTTTACTGCCCAATAGGGTGAAAATAAAGTTCAGCTGGCTGGGATTTGACCACAAAATCACTGGGAAGCAGTTCTACAAGCAAGTCACAACAGTGGGACGCAGGCTGAGCGTGGGGAGCTCCATGAAGGGCCCCAAAGAGTCGGCAGCCTTGCAAGAGAACAACAAGCTCTGCCTGTCCACGGTGGACCTTGAAGTGAAGTGCCAGCCTGACAGCACAGGTGGGGTTCACCACATGCCCCAGGGGATGCTGGTGCTCTGCTCCAGGCCTGTTTATATGAGACAGCATGATACATGTTTAATATGTTGCCAAGGCCACATGCCAGGCACTGCTATATAGATAAGAGTTCAGTTATACAAGGAATCTTGCCCATGTATGCCTGCTAAAGTATGCTATTGCCAGGTGTGGATGACTGCATGGGTGACTGGTATGGCCATAGAGGATGATGCAGTTGGTCATTGCTGTCTCTAAGGCCTCCCAGCCTTCCTTCCTCAGGGATATAGCAGAAGGAAATGGCTTGAGGTTTCCTTTTGCTCTGCTCACCAGCATTGGGTGAGACTTCCTTTGCCTCTGTTTTTGGTGACCAAACTCCCAGCATCTGCCACCATTCAGCAAGGAAGTTTGCAAGACAGCAAACAGTTGTTTTCAGTGGACTTGGGGGCTGCCACTACTGGTACCATGCTGGGATGAATGGCCAGAAGGCCTGCTAACCTAAGGGCTGCAGCCTCTTCTGAAGTCATACCTGTCTATAAAGCCATGCTGCCTTCTTCAGAGACTCCGTTTTTCCTTCTGCAGCTTCTCCCTCCTTCATGAAGAGTGTCTTCAGCCCCATCTTGCTGCTCAGCCTCATCACCATGTGTGTCACCCAGCTGCGGCTCATCTTCTACATGGGGGCCATGAACACCATCCTTGAGTTTCTGTCTGGAGACGAAAGCCAAGGTAGGGGGACTTTAATCTGCTTACTTGAAACTGGGTGCTGACCCAGACTCAATCCTTCCAAGAGGTCAGCATGCCTGATTACTCAGCAAACACACCGTGTACAGCAATTACTGGTGTGGCTGACTGCTGGTGGTAGGATCCAGTGGAAGGCTGGAGCTGGCTCAGGGCAGAGGGACAGTGAGGTGAACACTTGAATGTCAATCTAATTTTAGCTCAGTGTCTATTAAATACTATTCCATGATATTCCTTCCAATAGCTTGTTGAAAGCGCCCTCTCAGGATGGACTGTGGCTTTTATTATTTTTCAATTGGGAAACCTATTTTATCCAGGTATTTGCTTTACTTATCCTAAGCAAGCACGACATACAGAACAGCTGACTCTATGACCATTGGCTGGGTGTCTGGTCCCAGCAGAAGGGTGAGAAAAGTGAAGTCGTGGCTGTTTTGTGCAGCCTGTGTGTGTGGGGAGGCTCAGGGGTTGCTCGCTGTGCTGGACTTAATATTTATAGCTCTGATTCAGTCCATGGAGCAAACAGGAAAGAGTACATTAGTTTACTGTTGTTGAAAATACGCGCGATTGCAAAACAAGACTTAGCTCTTTTTGTCCTTTGTAGTAAGATCCAGTTTGAACTTGTTAAATCTGGATTGCATGAAGCTGATAAATCAAGAGGCACTCCTCTGAGAACAGGAGTGAGCTCTGGGGGAGGGAAGGAAACTCCAAGCGCCCTGGCATTCCCTGAATTGCTTTGTTTGAGCGTTTGACAGCCTGCAGCATTCAGCTCTTTATCTCCTGGCTCAAGAGCCAACTTATGCATTAAACAGTAAACAGGACGAACTTCATGCTGCCTACCTTTCCCAGCACAGCTCAGTTTTCTGCTTACCTTGTAATTCTTGTACTAAGATATATATATATAATTTCCCCCTGGCTTGCTCTAGTTATTTCCTATCCCCTTTCCCAGTGTTTTAAGATTAATATCAATTCATGCCGCCAATTCTGTTTCAATCAAGCCCTGTGCTTTGAAGATAAACAACTTGTGCCTATTGGGTGAATTGTTCTTCTATGCCACCTTTGAGATTTCTTCCCATTCTCTCCCCCTCCTCCCTTCGAATGCAGCCCGGGCTCACAGTGCGATCCGCTGTCTCGGTGTTTCCATGGCACCAGCAAAACAGTGGTTTTGTGTGGTCACAGCAGTGTCAGGCTGTGAGAGCTGTTCCAAGACGCGTGCAGATCCCTAGGAATGTAATCCATGCCCATCAGGGACAGGATGGGATGCTGCTCCCTCTGATTCCTTGTTTGTGCCTTGTTTACTTGCTGTTTGCTCAGAGCGCTCCCCCCACCTGCAAAACTTGGCAAGGGGTGAAAAGAGCTGCCAGTGTTGTTATGGTCAAAGAAAACTGAGATATACCCAGGAGAGAAGGACAGGCTGGAAAACTTGGCTGTGTTGCTCAGGGCAGTTTAACCTAATGACTTATAGAACAGTAGGTGGAAAGGGCTGTGCCCATGTCTGCAACCCTTACTGTTTGCTTTGCTTCTGTTGTATCTGTTGGTGTTTGCTTTGTATTCTCCTTCCTTTTTGGGAAATAACAGTTTTTATGATAGATAAATTGAGGAGACTGTTCCTATAGGACCTCTCCTCTTGCTGTCCCCATAAACTTTGTTCCCTTCTTGAAGCTGGCTTCTGCTCCCAGTGTTCAGAGCCTAAGATTAAGTGTTCAGAATAGCACGGAGGAACAAAAGTTGACAGCATGGCTTGCTTCTTACCCTCTGTTAAAAAATAACCACGCAAGAGCAAATCAGCTTTGGGAGTGTTTGTAGAGGGTGATGCCACCTGTTTCTTTTGGCTCCAGCAGACGGGATGTGGGGCCACGTCAGGGCTTGCTTGTGCAGAGGTAATGGGAGCAGGAATGTGAGTTCAGAGGCTGGAGCTGGAAGTTCCTCTTAGTTCCACAGCCAGCAACTGGAGCCAGGAAGGGATGAGCTGGTGCCATGCCTGGGCACTACGAGGCAGCCCAGGGTTTGCTGTGACTGCATAGAAGACGAAGGCTTCTTGGAAACCTCTCTCCGATACCACCTTGATTTTGGTATAAGTCATGACTGTAGTGCTTTGGAGAGCCCTAGCCATGCGCTGGGAGGGATAAACTGAAGTAGTTCTTGACTGCTTTTGCTTACAGTGCTGCAACTTGCAAACGATCTGTGCTGAGGTTGTCAGTTTTGGAATCACATCCTTATTTCAGAGCTGTGGTACACTGACTCACCAGCCCTTCTGTGTGATGCCTGCAGATCCATCATGTGGGCTGCAGAGAGGAAGTGGAAAAAGCATTGTGGGATGGGGGGAACTGTCTGATAACAAGAGGGGGGGAGGCTTCTTCTAAGTCTGCTGGCCTTAGCTTTCCCCTTGAGAGCCATGTAGACTCTTCTCCTATGATTAACATGTGGGGAATTGTAATCAGTTTGAAATGTTAATGATTGCTCACAGATGCTGTGTTACTTGCTGCTGATTTCCTCCCATAGAGCTACTTCCAAACTAGTCCATTCTTCACAAAATGGCATAGATTTCACCTTCCCAGCATGGCTTGTCCTTGCTGGAGCTTCTGATCTGGAGAAGATGCATCTGGAGCTCCCTGCCAGGCTGCAGAGGAGGTGACCAAGGCAGGGATGCTGTGCAGGATGCGTCACTTGCAGAACTTTCCCTGCTGCTCCTAATCAGCACAAACCTCACTGGCACAAGGCAGCTTTTTGGATGCCCCTGCTGGTCCTGCCTGCTGTTGGGCTGATGCTCCTCTAAAAATACCATAGGAGGAATTTTGCATCCCAGCTGCTTTCAACCCTGCAGGTTAATCTGGAATCTGGGCTTCTAATAGGAAAGTTGAACAGTGAGGAGGAAGTTTCTTGTGTCTGTTTTCCTGTTACTGATGGTTTTACTGATTCCTTGAGCTGACACCTTTAAAATCTTCTTTTTTTTTTCCCCCCCTGCAGTGAGTCTCTACACTTCCATTTTTGGGGTGCTACAACTGCTGTGCCTGCTGACAGCGCCTGTGATTGGGTACATCATGGACTGGAGGATGAAGGAGTGTGATGATGGCTCTGAAGAGAACGAGGAGAGCAACGCTGAGCAGTGCGTAGTGTGCACCATGCAGCCGTGTAGTAGGCCTCTTGCTCCACTAATATATAGGAGACTGAAAAGGATATGGGTAGACAAGAAAGCTTGAAAGAAGACTTGATAATTGCAAGGAAGAAGGGACTGTCTTCCATATTTTTTAAGATCAGTTAAGAGGAGCAAATTTAAATTGTAGCACATAAACTCAAGCTTTCCTTCTAGTATAACAGCAACGGCACTGAAGTAATTGCCGCTCGCCCCTTACTTTTCACCAATGGAGATCCCTCCATCTCCATAGCCAGACCTTTAGGCAAACTGCTTTAGGAAGTCGATGTAGAGAATGAATTTCAGCAGCTGCTGAAAGTGCTTTTTTGTAATATAGGGTTTGTTATCCTTCCAGAGGCGACAAGAAAAAGAAAAAACGCGATCGTCAGATCCAGAAAATCACCAACGCCACCAATGCCTTTGTGTTCACAAATATCCTGCTGGTTGGATTTGGAGTCACCTGCCTCATTCCCAATCTACCACTGCAGGTGAATAGGTGAAAAGGAGGTGTGCAGGAGGGGTTGGTGGCATAGGCACAATGATGCTGGGACAGCTGGCAAGCCAGCAGAACTGGCTGATGGCAGGAAGGTGTTTTGGCACTGCTGGGAGATCTCAGTGCTGCTTTGGGAACCCCAGCCTTAAAGCTGAAATAAATAGTACCATTCAGTTTAAACATTGTGAGATAACCTAAAGAAGCAAGTGTAGTTAAAACAGCAGAGCTGATGTGTGGTTTATACACAGAGTTTGTGCAGCTGAGCTCTGTAACTGCACATACTTCCCTATTGTGGTGCTCTTAGCTGTGCTTGCGTTTTTAACCTGGGCTTGATTTAAGCTGCTGATTGTGACGCCGGTATGTACAGCAGGTTATTTCTGCACCAAATGCTATGTCCAGTGGTACCTGTGGGATTATAAACCTGTTATAATACTTATTTTGTGACAGCACCTGCTTTTGGCAGAAGAGTTCAGTGATTTTTATACTATCCTTAGACGTGCCCTGGTGACGTAGGCAGACAGATGTCGTTTGTTCATGTTTGCATTTTGTCTGCAATAACTTGTGGAAATTTAACTAAATTGGACACAAGTTCAAAAAGGGAATGTTGTGACCCCTGCTACTGTTTCCTGGGTACGTGTCCTTGCAACAGTGCCATCTACAAAAGAGAGAGGTCTTGCGTATGGTCAAGCACAGCATGACACGTTGGCAAAGTAAGGAAAAATACTGCTTTTAGAGATGAATACAAGTTGTTTCCTTGTGCCAGTCTTCAGGTTTGGGCTCTGGGTTGCTCAGGTCTGCCTATGTGCTAGAAAGGAGAGCACCTTTTAGGAATGGTTGTGTGTTGGGGTCTGTCTGGTACCCCTTGGCATCTGGCACTTGACGTTTTGTTCTTCTCTTTGCAGATTCTTTCCTTCATATTGCACACAATTGTGAGAGGATTTATCCACTCAGCAGTGGGAGGCCTCTATGCAGCTGTGTAAGTCTCTGCTTACCTATAATACGAAGCTGGACAGATAAACTGGTTTAAGGTGATAAGAAGCCCTGGTGAGTGGGAGATCGAGAAGTAAAGTCTGTGGTCAGAGGGGAAAAATAATGCAGTTTTTATTCCCTGTCCCTGTTGGGTATGATAGTAGCTGGACTGAAGTTCTGGCTGATAAATTCTTTCTTTGGAAACTGATAACCCCTTTGGCATAACTGCCAGGACAGAGGCATAACTTGTATCAGTTGTGCAGGTGAGACTGGGCCATTGACACTAGGGTTATATAGTAAAAACTCAAGGCTTTTTCTGTTATGTTGGGTAGCTGTGTGTATGTGTCTGGGTAAAACACTGTAAAACATTAACATAATTGAACATATTGCTGCTGGTCTGCTCTGAAATTGCATTGGTAAAGCATTGCCCAATATACCAGTAGTGAGGCATACTCCCTTTCCCAGGTGGATTATCCATCCTGCTTCCAACTTATCGAAGTTATCAATAGCTGGATCTAAATACTCTCTTCCTTAATAAGCAATGGTTTTCACTTTGAAAACAAATCTGCCTCTCTGTCCCAAGCTGCTGGACAGAGAACAGGAAGAAACTGTCAGCTTTCAGAGGATCACAGAGTGGTTGAGGTGGGGAAGGAACCTCTCAACAACATCTAATCCAACCCTCCTGCTCAAGCAGGGTCAGCTAGAGCAGGTTGTCCAGCCCTGTGTCCACTTGGGTTTGGGATATCTCCATGGATGGCGGCTCTACAGACTCCTTCTGTGCGAGGTTTTTGTCTTGGTTCCTGTGTATTCCAGATTCAAAAACCCATCTCAGGCACTAAATCAAAACCATACAAATTTTTGGTTCTGTGGTAGCTACAAGCAAAAACGTTTTTGTCCTAGTCACAGTAAATGTCTGTTGTTGTAGATATCAGCTTGCTTGTAAGTTAAACCTCTCTGACCGTTGCAACTCTTTCCCACTTCTTTATTTTTGGTTTCAATTTGACTTCTTTGAATACTGGAAAGTTTTCATCAGCTTTTCTTCTTTCCAACCTGACTTCTTCTAAGCGCCGTTCAGTTGTGAAAAGAGGCAGATGTTGGGCTGCTCTTGAGATTTATTTTTCCATTAGTAGTATCTGATATTCAGCACTTTCCAATGAGCAGCATTGTTTAATTTGACATGGGATCAGACTTGTCCTCTAAAAAGGAAAACACACGCTAACCTGCTGTGCAGGTTTCGCTCACTTCTAAATGGAGCGAGTTGCTGTGGCCAGATGAAAATGATTGCATAGCTGCTAATGCTGTCATCTGGATAAAGAGGCCCTGCTTTTAACTAGTAAATGTCAACACTCTTCTCCCTTTGCAGTAGGAGTAGTTGTATAAGCACCTCCATCTGTCTCATAGTACAACAAACAAGTGCTAGATCTTGTATTTCTTAAGATTTTGAATTCAGGATGAGAATTGTCTGGAGAGAGAAGGAATCTATTCCATCACTGGGTGTGTTCTGATCCTGAGAGCACTGTGCTCACCACCAAGTGCAACTGAAATCTCTGGAATAAGAGGTAGCTGTACATAAGTTCAGGAGAGAAAAGTTCTTCATGCTGTGCCTCTCTTGAGACTGTATTCTATTGTGCTAGTCTACTGGGAGCGTAACCTGAGCTGGGTGTTGTGAACAGTCAAGGTGACATATAATAACGCTATTGCTTTTTCTGTTGACAGATATCCCTCTACTCAGTTCGGTAGCTTGACAGGGCTGCAGTCATTGATCAGTGCCCTTTTCGCCCTTCTGCAGCAGCCTCTGTTTATGGCATTAACGGGACCTCTGGAAGGAGACCCTCTCTGGGTAAGTTATTTTCAAATATAATATGCAGATTCAATGGTGAAGATGATTTGAGCTCATTTCTTTGAAAACAAAAACACTCCTGTGCATGGACCAAGGTTATAAACTGCAGGGAGTGTAGGTGTCCTCAGCCTGCTGTTACCTTGGTGCTGTCCAAGAGACCCTTTGCTGTGTGAGTAATGTGGCCATAGGAAGGAATGGTGTTAACCCTTTTCTGGTGTGTTGGAAGGGGGAAAGGCTGCACTTTATTTCCTTGCAGGCAGTTTGTATGGGAAGTCAAAATCTGTAAGGTAACAGTGAGTTAATTTGTCTGGCCCTCAAATGCAGTAGAAATGCACAATCCTCTTGAGAACCATAAACTCTAATGATCAGTAAATTTTGGCTTGCTGATGCTAATGTTGGGAAAGCCAAGTGGCTTTTGAGGGTAGGACAAATGTGTGGTGTATTGTTGAGTGTCTGGGCAGCTCACTGACACTATAATGTGTCAGTGTTTTGGAGATTCTTGGTCTCTAGGCTGCATGTGTCTACATCTACACTCCAGCAATACGTAGCTCTTCAGTCAGTGATGCTGGTGGAAAGGAAATGCACCTTGAACAGCCCTACCTGTTGTGTGGAACAACAGACTCTTGCAGCTGAGATCCAGAGCAACAAACTCTTGCATTATTTAACTTCCATGCATGGTGCTTTGGGCACCAGAGTGTAAATAAAAATACAAAGGATGTTGTTGCCAATACAGAGAGCAGGGCGTCTCCTGGTTTGCCTGTAGCCGGGTGACGTGAGCTGGGTTCTGACACTTGGGCATGCATGACTTGATTGTTGTTGTTTTAACCTGCCTGTTTTGTCTGTCTTCCTGCAGGTGAATGTTGGCTTGCTTGGTTTGAGCTTACTCGGCTTCTGCCTTCCGATCTACCTGGTCTGCTACAGACACAGGCTAGAAAGAGAAAGAAAACAAAAGATAGAAGATTCCAAACTCTTCCTCAAAATCAACGGCACTCCCAATGAGGAAGCTTTTGTTTAAACTGGTGCTTCAAACACAACCTCCCCTGTACAGGTTCCTACCGTATCCGTGGGTTCTACCTGTGGTGTAAGCCAGGTTTTTTCTCTCCTGGCTTTGTTCATCACTGGAGTGAGGGCTGGACATCATGACTGAGCTTTCCTCAGACATATGGCAGGAGGAGACTTCACACTCCTTACTCCAGAACACAAGACTTCTTTTTTTTTTTTTCCTTTTTATAAAGGCCACACAGATAATGTGTCTTAAATAATCCCCTGATCACGCTCTCCAGCTGCAGAGGCTCTGCATAGGAAACTGGGAGAGAAGGAACAGATGGATGGGGGAAGAAGGAAGAAAGACCTTAATTTGAGTTAGCAAATGTAACATGCTGAAGTCGGCTCTCCCTCCACTTCTCCCAGCCTCAGCTGACTGTCTCAGATGTAAGTTGCACTCTCCTCTCTTCCTGAGGCTTCATAATGGTCTTTCTGCTCGATATGTAGCTGGACTCAGCAGTTTTACTGCCTATCCAGAGGTATCCCAGACTGTTTCTGAGGCAGGGAAGGGGATTTATTCCTTCGTATATTAGCACAGCTTCAGTGTATTGCTAAATGTTGGCTGCTAGCACTGACAGCTCCCAAATGTTTTATTACTACAACGACGCAGACTGTGAGCAATGGATCTGCCTTCCACACAGAAATGAAGAGCCTACTGAACTGTTCTTGGTCCTACACCAAGCCTTCAAAGGCCTGGTGTTCCTCTCTTCCCGGCCTGTAAGCCACCCGTACACATTGTAAACTGCCTGCAGTCCTGGAACTGTTGAGATAGGAATTGGATCTTGTTTACCGATGAAGTGCTTTTGAGACTTGTTGCCTTTTGCCTCTTCCTCCCTCCAGCGTGACCCTGGGAGGGGAGCAGCAGCATGTATTTACTGAAGTGGAGAAGCTTCTTGAAGCTGGGTTGTGGGGCTCCAAATACCTTGGTGTTCACTTGTCATAAGCTGACTTCTTGTTGTAAAGAGTCAAGAGTGCAGAACACTCCTTGTGTTTGGTAACTGGATCCTGTGGATGTATGGCAGGGTGATGTGGCAAAAGAATTCTTCCTCTAGCCATGGCTTATCTACGTTGTTCTGACATAGGCTCCAAGCTGCTGAACACCAGGTTACTCTGACCAAAAAGCTGCTGGTTTGGCTGTATTAAAAGCCTTCTGTGTTGTCGGTGCTCTGTCTGGACAGAGTGGTGACTGATTGTATGGTGAAGCTGACTTGTAGAGCAATACATGTGGGTGAAGGTGCCCCAGGGCCTATTTCCCATAGAAGGAATACAAAGGGAATTCTTAACCTGCTTATTTTTATAATGGTTTTCCTAGGCCTCACCTAAAGTAGACATTCCTCCCTTTCACCTTCCCATTGAGGTCAGCAGCTCAGCCTCTGTAGCTTGTGACTCATGTTAGCCACCACACGTTGCGTGCAGCGCTGCAATGGGCTGAACTAGTGACTGCAGGAAGGTCGGTGGGGAGAAATAAATCAATTATGAAGATGGAGCGTCTTCTGAGCTGCCAACTTCAGGTCACCAGGATGATGGGCTGTGTGGGACGGCAGCGCCATCTTGAGTTGCTGCCCTTGGCCACCCAGTGGCTGCTCAGTCCATGTTCCACTCACGGTACCTTTTAGTCTCCAATAACTTACTGGGAAATGATTTGCCACTTGAACATTTTTACACATCTGTGGATTTATTTTTTATTTTTTAACGTGTTGCCTTTATTAAATGTGTTTGTTCCAAGGCAGCCTCATTGCCTGCTGTCAACCCTATGCTGCTCTGAAGATTTCCATTCTTCTGTTGGCCTCTAGCTTTGGCAATGACTTGCCCACATTCCCAGCTTTACACCCTTTGTGTTGAGTGATGATGGAGGCAGCCTTTTGGTTCGATTTCCTCTTCTCCTGGTACATTTCTAGAGACCCACCAGTGCTAGTACAGCTTTCCTACATTTCCAGGGTTTTTTTACAGGTATCTGCATTCTATCTCATTACACTTCCTCCTTCTAAAACCCATCGGAAAGATTTCTCCTTTTGCTCCGAGGTATTAGCAATTCTGAGCCGCAGTCCTCAGCCTCACAGCATCCCTAATAGACAGATCTGAAGGATGGCTGCGTGCTAACTCAGCAGCACTTCCACCTTCGGTTCAAAATGAACATGATACTGTCCACTTCTCTGCCCGATTCCTGATCTAAATGCCTCTGCACAATAGAGAAGTACAGAGAGGGCACAGTGGAGATGCAGCTGCCTTTGAAGTGCGTGTAGCTAAATTAAACAGAGAGCACCCTTTCATTCCTGCCATCTACCTCCCTACTGCAGTTCTCAGTTCCTGCCCTTTTATTAGGGAAATTGTCTGATCTGATATTGTTTCCCCTGATAAAACATGGGGTGTATGTGGTTGTTGTCTCTGCCAATGTGTCACAGTGTGAAGAAGCTGCCGGTCAGCTTTGGAGAATAGAGCTCATGCCTTTTGAGTCGTGTGTTTTTAGGCTGTGTTTTTAGACGAAGAGTAAAGCGTGCCTTTGGCTTGCAGTTTTAAGGACAGGTGGGTACACAAGGGATTTTAATTGTTTAGGGCTAAGCAGACTAAAGGGAGTGCTTTGTCGTGCAGCCCAAAGTCAATCAGTGAAACGTGTTGCTGTAGGACGTGATAGGGAACTGATTATTATTGTTATTATTTAAACACAAGGGACTAGTTAAACAATGGTTTGATGCATCCAATAACTCAGGGAGATTTTAGTTGCTGTAAATAAGGAAGTTACACCAAGAGATTAATCTTTTTCTGCACGCTCTGTGTCCAAGAATATGTTATCAGTCAAAGACTGAGAAAATACACTCTGGGCTGGGTAGAATGCTGATCTGACCTCGTGAGGTTTCATTTACTCTGACAGTTGTGAACTAAACTCATTTTAATGTCGGTCTCAAACTTATCTATCTACCAATCTGTATCTGCGTGTGAGTTGTGCACCCACTGTGCTTAGTGTGACCTAATTGCTTAAATGCTGAACCTTATGTAGGGGAGGGCTCTGAGAAGATGAAGTATGAAAAGGCTTCAGCCTAAACATTGCCTTGGATGCTGCAGAAACCAGCACTGTTGAGATGGTCAGCACTGTTAAATATGACTGTTTGGGGTAGTTTGCCTTGTTCTCTGATGCCTGTGGAAATGAGGCTGAAGGTTCCTTACATTTGGAATGGAAAACAACACACTCTTTGGTGTTCATGAGCCACCCCTGTTGGAAGAATAAAAGACAACCAAACATTGGACAGCCACATCAGTAAGATCAATAATGCATTCACCTGTAATTCTCAAGTACAGCTCAATATACATAAGTAGCTACGTTATTCCTAGAGGCCAGTATATGTAGGTTGTTTGGTGGTGGGTTGTTTTTTTTTGCTTCCTCTCTCTTGTATTAGAAATGTGAAGGGATGGTTGTGGAAAAAACTTCATCTTCTCAGCAGAAGCATCCCCAGGTGAATGTAATGAAGCAGAAACATGATCTGCAGGTGCCTGCTGTTTATAGGAGTCTTCCATCAGGGGTGTTACCACGTGGAGCTGATGGCACCTATAAATGCCACTTCACTTAGCCCTGGTCTCTGGAAACTCTCATGCATTTAATGCTTTGGTTTCTGTTTGGTTTGTTTGTAAGAGAAACCAAATGGGGAAGGAAGGGTAATAGGTTTTTCCTTCCCCCTAATTTCTCAGTACCTAAGCCTCATTAAGAGTCTTCACAGTAGTAATACAACAGTGCTATCACAGAGAAAACCTGTGCTGCTTTTCTTATTTGGAGACCCATAGCAGCATTCAGTTATTGTCAGAGTATTTGGGTCCTCAACACGTAACTGGATGTGAATATCTACAAAAATAAGAGAGCAAATTGTGCTGACAGTCCAACTCAACAACAACAAAAGGAACGTTCAGCTCTCACAGCAAAGCCCAGCCAGTATCCTCTGTCTGCAAAGGAAACATGGAGGATAATGAGCAGTAAATTGCAGATTTCCCTCTTGACAGGCTGATGGATTTGGGAAATAGGCTGCAAAATATAAAGCAGATACTGCAGGGCAAAGAGAATGGCATCTTAAAAACTGCAAGTTCTGTTGTTTTGTTGTTCCCTTTGAGTGTTGGTTTTATCGTTTTATTCTCCTGCATCTGCAGAGCTTTTGCTATTTCCCTACCTCTCCGTTCAGAAATGCACAGTTCTTCATAACACAAGCTAATATCACACCAGGGTTCCAAAAAACAATAACCACTCTAAAAAAACATTTTGCCATCATCACCTTTGGAAATAGCTCTAACAGTACCGTGTTCTGTAGGTGCAGTCTGCCTTGTTAGCTATAACCCCGCAGCTTCTTGTTTTTCCTACCTGCCTGTCATGCAATCTGTTTTTATCAGGTGTGCTGTGCTCCGTGCTGTCATCCTCCTCTGCCACTCCCTTATTAATCCTGGAATAGCCCCATTATCCAGAACCCCTTCCTCCTGTTGCCAAGATTTCTGTTTCACGGCGTGTTTGCTAACACTGAAATGTAAGCGCTCTGTGGCAGGCCGGTGTCACCTTTTTACGTGTCTGTAAGGTGATGTGCATTCTCACAGTGCTAACTACAAATAAATGTGGTATTAAGTTAATCATCGCTTTTCCTTTTGAGGCTGGGCGTAATGAAAGCAGCTCTTGCTTCCTAACAAGACTCTGTAAGCAGGAGTGCTTCATGTGGTGCCATCTGCCAAATTGCTCAGCTGCCCTTTGGATGCTTCCTTGTGCTTTTCTTCCCTGGGTGGGAGCTAACAGCAGGATTTCGAGCTGAAGGAAGAGAATTTTACTCCCTTAATCGTTTTTAACAGTTGTTCATTATTTTGACAGCGGGTTGAGAAAGAGATCGGGGTTCATCAAACAGTGAGCTGGCGGTGAGGGGTGAAAGATGAACGTGTATGGGTTGAACACATAGGGGAAAAATGAACCCCTCCAGGCTCTGGAGTGTGTCCAAAGAGGGGCAATGAGGCTGATGGAGAGGGAACCAGGGCTGTTCAGCCTGCAGGAGAAAGGATGCTCTAGGATTTGATGATCTTACTGGTGATGCTGAATGTACGGCGTCTATTTCCCCACCAAATAAAGATCCGTGCTCTGTGTGGTTCCAGTGATGAGGTTATAAAACCAGCGTTCTTCAGCTCTCTCCTTCCTTTAAATAGGACACGGGTCACACACACACAGAGACGAAAAAGCCTTTTGGAAGTGCCTTTGGGGCTTTGAGGTCACCCTTCGTACCGGGTACAGCTCACACTGCTGCTGCTCTGAGGCAGGCAAATGCAGTCATCTGCTGACACCGCAGAGCCCCGTTTCCAGCACGAAGATGCTCGGACCGCAACTTTCTGCGCTAACACAAGCGTCGTTTGTTGGCCCCATCCAAAAGAAGGGTGTTTTTAGCGCCTGGCCCCGAGGAGCGGGTTGGTGTTGAGGGGCCGAGGCGACAAGCGCTGAGGGAAGCACACAGAGCGCGAAAGCCTCGGGCCCGCCAACCCCACCCTCCGCTACGCACACGCTGCTGACGTAAGCACGCCTGCGTGGCGCCGTGACGCAGCGGTTGCCGCAGAAACGCCCCGCCCCTGCTCCCGCCGCCCTGCCCCCCCCCCCCCTCCCGTCCCGGTGCGGCGCGGTCCAGCGGAGCGGCCGGGAGGCGCCTGTCACCTTCAGCGGGGCCGTCCCGGGCGGGAGGCGCCGCCATGGTGCTCATCAAGGAATAGTGAGTGTTGCGGGCGGCCTTCTTTCCCCCGACTCCTTTTCCCTTCTCCTCGCCCCCTCGCTTGTCCTCCGGTCACCCCCCCCCCCACCCGCTCCCCCCGGGCCTGGCGCTGTGAGGAGGCGCGGGGGCGGCTCGGCCCCGCACTGCGGGTTGAGGTGGGGGCGGGGGGGAGCTGCGTGAGGGCCGCGGCGCCGCCGGGGGTGGCGGGAGTGAAGGTCACAGCGGGCTGAGGGCGGCTCGGAGCGGGGGGTGCTCTCCGCTTGGGTACCGCTGCGGCTCTGCACTGGGGGGGGGGGGGTCCGGATCGCGGTGACCCCCCTGCGAACACCACCGGCGGTGCGGGTGTTCGCAGCGGCCTTTGGAGCCGTTTGTCGCCGCTGGGGATGGGGACGGCGTTTCAATGGGATGCTGCGGTGTTGGCGATTTCCACCTCCCCCCCCCTCCCCTCCTCCCGTCGGTTTTTATCCCCCTCCTCTCCGTTAGCAGCGTAACTGCTGGCTAGAAACTCCAGCTGAGGCAACTCAAGCTGAGAGCCGGAATGTTTGGTGTGCAGCCCTCACCTTGCAGTTCCCCGAGGCTGCTGCAGTTTTCTGCCTCGCGGTGGAAAATTGAGAGGTAGAAAGCAGCCTGGTGGATCCGTCCCAGCGGTGTGTTGCAATTAGTCATACTGCTGCTCCTGAAGTCTTTTGTTCAGCGCCTTTATGCATGCCGACATGGTACGGTCCAAAGCTCCTTTGGACCGGTGCACTTTGGCTGGCTGTCTTCAGGCTGTGCCAACTGCTGCACATCTTCCCTCCCTCCCTCCCCCTCACTTCCCCCTCCACCCTTTTCCTTATGGAAAATAGCTGTGATCCTAATGATAAAGTGTGTTTTCAGTTCTTCTCTTAGACATATTTACCTGTGTGACGGTGTCTTCCTTAGAGCAGCTTTGCCAGATCACAAACCTGGTCTGGATCTAAATATTAGGACTCTATTGAATGTTGTACTGATCCTTACAGTTGTCTTGAAGCTTGACTAACTTCTTTCTTTTTATTTCTTTTTGCTGATCTTTAAACCCTCGCTATTTTTATCCAGCAATAGGGGCGTAGAATTCAAGGACTGGTCTATGTAACACAGGGGCAGTGTTACCTTCTGTAGTGCTTGTAGACAGAAGCACAGCTGAGCACCTGGTTTCAGATGCACGAGAAGTAATGTCTTCTCTAGAATCTATTTTGTTGATGTTTTCCTATAAATTTAGTCAGTAAAGGTGCTTTGCCTTTAAGAGCACCTGTCTGGTTTATTTCTGCTCAAGTCCATATATCTGTTTTCATGCTTCTGCTTAGAGTTTAAATTTCTTGTCCTGTACTGCAGTAAAGCTCCCTTGCCAGTGAGCTGTGCTCCCTGTAGGGCATCTGTTAAAGATGAAATGTATGTATTTAACATGTTCAGACTTTTGAGCATAAGAGAAGTTAATTTTGAGGAGGAGGACTTCCAAAAGACTTCCATTTTACTTGGAGTTAGCATTTACACCACCAGATCAAAATACCTTTGCTGGCTCTAAGGACACTCAAGGTTGAACAGTGCCTTTATTCCTCACTGCTTGGGATGCCCAACTAGTGAATATGTGCCTTTATTCCTCACTGCTTGGGATGCCCAACTAGCTCCAGCAGTTTTGTGTTTTGAGTTGACACTGTTGGTGCTGGTGTTTGTTAGTTTTCCTTGACGTTGTATGTAAAAAGTTGCCCATTTTGCATGCTATTGGAGATGTTTTTAGACTTATCTTATGTTCTGGGTAAGAATTGCTCATGGCGTAAGGAAACTACTTGTGTTGGCATGACCTGGATACTCAAAGCCATTCCCTATTGCTGGTACATACAGGTACCTCGCTGCCTACCCAGCATAAGTGATAAAAATCTAAGTGAGCTGCAGCTGTGTCACCCGAGTGGATTATTCCTCCATCTCTGTGACCCTTCCCTACTAAATCAAATGGGTCTTACTGTGTGTTCCAGAGGTATTTGAGGAGACATTGTGGATATAGAGCAATATAACACAAAGCGGTGTCACATCTTTTATTGTCAGTCTGCATCATCTGTCCTTTCTTTGCAGCTTCTTTTACTGATGGTTATGCAGTGGTAGCTTTAAAGTTTTCATTTGATTCCCTAATAGTCTTTTGGGCTTATCTTTCATTTATACCTAGCCATGTTCCAGATAAGCTTTATGGTTGTTTGCCTGCTTGCTTGCAAGGTTCATAAATGCTGGCTGAGGTCTTGCATGCTTGGCTACTGTCTCTGTTTGGATTTAAACTGCATCAGAGACCTTGAGGAGAATCTGAGCATGGAGTCTTGCTTCCCTTTCCTGCAAAGTGACGATAATAGCACTGACCTTCTCTGCAGCAGAACTTCCCTTTGCTGTCAGTTGAGGCATATTTTAATTTAGGAGGCATCTTCGGTGTTCTCTGTTTTCCTGCCCTTGGTGTGGCAGGCAACCACACCATCATCATTTCTCATCATTTGATCCATCTCTGCCCCAAACTTGGGAGTCTTTGTTCCTCCTGCTGCTCCTGGGAGGCTTTTTCTCTGGATCCTATAGAGTAGTTCTCTTCCTCTTTTATCACTTGATGACCTATAAATGTTGGTCATCCTGCAAACTACTCTACTTCTCTGTGTTTCTGTTTCTCCATTGGTGAACATCAAGCTGTAAGACAATATTCAGATGTAGCTTTTCGATTTCTTACATAAAATTTCATTAGCTTACATCAGTCTTTTTATGCCGGGTCTTCAAAAGGCAATATTTGAAATCCATTCCAGCATCACTTTTTCTTCCTCACTCCTCACTTTTTCGCCTTTGCTTATCCTATTCCTCTTCTTTTAATCCTCTAACTAATCAATGCCACATTTGTTGGCATGGGCTACCTGTGGCAAGCCATTTTCCCATTGTAAACTTCTCCCTTACGTAAGGAATACCGTACTGAATTGGACCAACAGTCCTCTTCCATCTTGCCTTCTAGCATGAAACAACGTCTAAATACTGAGTGAAGCGATCATTCTTCAGTGTATCCTTCCAGGAAGTGGCATGTGACCTTCGATGAACTGTTCAAATCCCATTTTACAATTGCTGATGCTTCTTGTGTTCGGCAAGGAATCGCATAGCTTAATATGCATGATGTAACGAAGTACACTTGATTGGTTTAAAATCTGTTACCTAATGATTTTTATTCTGACCTGGGTTCCTGTCGTAAGACATAATCATTCCTTCTCCATTCACTTTCCAGCACCATTGGTGGCTCTGTAACACTACCTTATCTTAACCCCCTGACTGTCCTTTCTCCTAAGATGAAGGGCCTCATACAACTGCTCTGTTGTCACACAGAAGCTTTTTCCCATCTCACATAAATGAAGGGGGAGAAAAAGTTTGTTCTGTACCTTCTTTGAGGTGAGGTGATCAGGTCTGTGTACAGGATTCGAGGCACTGATACATGAGAGATTACAGTGACATAACTGTCATTTATGTTTTGTGTATGCAGTGTGCTTCAGTTTCTGATGTTTCATCTAACTGCTAGGTTCAGATGCTTTCCCAAAGCAGCATCAAGATCAATGTTGGTGATGGCTTAGTTGGGGCTCGTTACCCCATGTGTTGGGGAAAATGAATGCCTATAATGTATTATTCATCTTCTATTGATGCTGATCTTCATCTGCAATTCTCAGTAGCTCTTCCTACCATACTCTGCAGCCAGCATAAAGCATTGCTGTCATTAGAAATCTTGCAAAATCTCTAAACTTTTGCCCCTCTTTCAGTTTCTTTCATGGTATCTTGCTGGTAACATTCCTACAGTGTAGGAAAAAATGTTCAATTTTCACCAGTTGTGCTAAAAAAAAAAACAACAGTTATTCATATAATGGACTTTTATTGTAATCCCAATATATCCTAATTTCCGTGAGAGTAATTCAGGAGGAAATGAGATTTCATCTACTCATGGTAACTGTGGCCATTTCGTATCTGTGCCTCGCTCTGGTTCCCTGTTTCAACATCATCCTTGCTGAAAGCAGAAGTTGAACTCAAATCTAATTTCAGAGGGGGAAAAAAACCCCAAAAAATACTTTTTATAAAAGTGCCTTAAAGTTCATTCATCTGCCAGCTTTGAGTTTGGGTTTATTCTTCTGTTTTCAAGGAATCACAGTGGTCTACAGAGCAAAACAAGCCAGAACTCAGTCAGTTGATTCAAAGAGGCATTCAGGAAACCACGGTGACTCATATATAGAAATGGCGGCGCCTTCCTTCGCAGTCAGCTCTAAGAAAGCCTTCCATGTACTTCTCTATTTGGTGTTCCTTCCTACGGGATAGGACGTATAAACAAATCCTGCCGTGACTTGTAACTAAGACAAATCTGTTCAAAACTCTTGAAGCACTTAGCAACACTCTTCAGCAACTTGGAGAGGATTAAGACGTGACTGTTGAAAGGATGTCGTGAGAAGGAACATGCAACCATTTTGATTCTGTATGGACTTGCAGGGTATTAAGATATTACTGGTAGTTGTGGCATAGGGCTGCAGTTACACTAGATCATATCATTGATTTTCTTTGAGGTTGTTACCTAAATAGTCTTGAAAGTAAAGAGCAAGTGCTAGGGGTGCTGGTACTAGGTGGACACTGTGGTAATGCGGGGAAAGGAGAGCTGTATGGTTGTTGCTGTGAGAAATGTGTCCTCTATGTTTTATAGCTGTATTTGTTAACTTTCTGTCTCTGTGTTCTCTTTTAGCCGTGTTATCCTGCCTGTGTCTGTGGAGGAGGTAAGTCTTTTTCTTGCTGCTTCCTTTCTATAGGACTGTAAATAAACTTGTGTTCAAAGGAGTTTGAACAAAAGCTGGAAAATGCATGAAACAGATACAGCTGACCTCAGAACTTCTGTATGATCTTAACTCACTCACTGTGTTTTGACCAAATAATATCATTTCTTAAGGCTGAGGTATGAAGCACGCTCAGATATTATGATAAATCTTGACTTGTCAGACTGTTCTGAAGTGGTTTCCTTTTGATTAATGCAATTGTTCTTTTTCTTTAACATGAAGAGAATGCTTTAATAGAAATTTAAATTACGCTTTGGTCTGTGTTTTCCTGGAACTCTTTGTGAATTGAAATCAATGTCTTCTGTTTTGTGAGGGTGGTATAGCAAAAGGAAGGTTGTATCGTTACATCATAACACTTTTAAAAACTCTTCTCTAGATCTTGCAGAAAGAAAGCTTTCTTGTTCTTTATGTAAAGCTCTAATTGAAAGGAGAAATGTCATTTATAATCAGGCAGTGATTTTGATTGCTGAGCTAGCCATGGGATAGCTGTGCAGAATCTGTAGCTGATTCTCTGCTCTTTTCTCTGAGAGTTGCAGCTTCCCTTTCCTCTTCTACATTGAACGCTACTCTTGCAGGGTATCTGACTGTATAAAGGTTGTTGTTCTTGTTTTGGTTTGGTTTTTTGTGAGTTCTGCTCTAATTCTTAGGAGGAGCTGCAATAACAGGACTCTTGTTTGTCTTTTTTCCCTGGTTATAGTACAAAGAATGGTAAGCTGGATCATGGCAGCACTGTATTAAGCATTTGTCAGTTCCATACTATTTTGACAGAGCACACTTCAGGACTTGGTGCCATGTATTTCAGCAGCTGTGAGGCTGCTTAGTAAAAAAAGAAAGCAACATCTAAGCTGAGTTTCATATTCCTATGGCTCAGTCTGCTCTGACCAGGCATCACATGTTGATGGCAGCCTAGGCTTGTCACCAAAGTGATTTTATGTCTGCATGTTATCTTGGTGCGGGATTGGGACATACCAAATGTCTGCCATGTACTCCTTACCTATAGCTGATATGTTTTCTGCATGATTCTGTTTCGAGCAATTCTATCAGAAGCTTTACTGAAATATTAGGTAGGTTTATTTAGATCTTCTGCTGTGCCTGAATGCTGCTTGTGTGAGGGAGTCCTTGACCAAAGATGGACTAACACAAACTTCAGCAGGTAAACAAGGGATGCAAACTTGCAAGCGGCAGAGGAAGTGTTTGAGAAAGCTGTGTCTAAATAATAAGGTACTGCAGAGCTCAACAAATGGAAGACCTTAGCAGGAGCCCTGCCTCATAGTGATATGCCCCTAGGTATCAAGCTGTGGAATGAGCAAGTTATAGCATCAGTATACAGATTGTTTCTTTGAGGGGGTTAGATTGGATGGAACCCAGCACAGGATTTTTCCAAGTTCTCTGATACTGGGATTAAACTTCATCCAGTTAAAGCGAGTCCCTCACTATGCTCTTTTCCCTCCCTTGCTGGCTGTTCAGTGCCAGGCATGTTTTCAGCCTTGTGTTCAGGCTGCTTCTGTGCGAACTGGGCTATCAGGCAGTATGTAATTGCGTTGCTCTCTTGCAGCCTCCTTCTCAGAGGATGCTCTTAGGTCATTCATTTCCTCTGGATACAAGGAGTTCCAGAGAGTTGAGTAACATAGTGAAAAGTCTGTAAAATGCAGTGCAAATGCTGTTGGAAGAGATGAGAATTCTAGAGGGAACACCTTAGTATGCTGGGACGTGGAAAAATCCACCAACTTACTCAATGCTGTTTTTTCCCCAAGCTTGTATATTGTTACTGTGTTCCCTTTCTAAGATCTTGTAGTTCTCATGTGATCTGTAGGCTAGGTATCAGGAAACAGTTCCCTAAGCAGAAAGTTCTTACATTCACTTAGCTTTGCACATGCACTGGCATTGTATGGTAGTTTTAAAGGCACACTTAAGAAGAAAGTTCATTTCCATATTGACTGAAAGGATGACTACTGCTTTGGGGCTGTGTATTTTCATCCTCCTTCCCATGCAGAGAGATGCTGACACATCTGTGCATCACTTGGTCACTATGCTGTTGTCTGTACTGCAGAACAGATGTTACAACTTAGTTGCCTTCAATAATTTCTTTGCTTGCAAAACTCTGAGCAGGGCTCTGGAGACTTGTTGTAGCTCTTTGCTGCGCAGCTTCTCATTAAGCATTTCTGTCTCTAGGAGATGTAATAGGAGGAATTTTTGCTTGACAGTCTGAGAAGTTCACTCCTTCAGCATGCAAATTGTTGCTGGAAGTATGGTGCTCATACATAATGTAGAGATTGAAAACAGTTGTGTCTTTAAGGCATTGTGATAGGGCTGAGGCAGTCTTCTGTGTTGCTCCATGATATGCCAGGGATTCTCTGTTCAGTCTTTTTCACCCCTAGTAGATGGAGCTATCAGTTGATAGTAAGGAATTCAAGAGAAAACCAGTGGTCAAGAAGATAATGGAGAGGTGTTAACTTAATAAATTCAGAGCTCAGTGGAAAATAGTTAGCTGTGTAACTGCTAAGATGGGGATAAAACAGTGCAAGAGAGTCCCTGGTGATGACTAAAACTTGAAGGCTGGGATGTAGGAGTTAGATCATAGCAAACTGTCTTCTGCTAGGAAACTCTGCCAAAATTTGGTCCTGCGTAAGTGCAGGCTGCAAGCTGCTCTTCTGTGTTATTTCATACATTCTTGCACTACAAGGAGCAAAAAAAAGTTAAATATCTTGTTATATCTTAGGTCATTACCTATACTCTTCTGTTCTCTGACCAACACTGTGTTGCACAGTGCCAACTTTGAGAGCATGGTCTTGAGCTGCTGTGTGGGTGTCTCGCCAGCTGCCACTTGGAAATGCTGGTATGGATTAGAGCTGTGTGTACACATTCTGTGCTGCCTCTTTGTTCCTCTCACATGGGAAAGAGCTTGCCAAGCACAAAAGACTCTTATTTATTAATTGTTTTCAAAGCTGCTTTCAGGAAAATAACTGTTCTTGAAGATGGCTACTTTGAGATCAAGCCTTCCAAATGAAATGCGGTGTGAAGAAGATATGCTGTCTGCTCTGTAAGAGGTGTTGTGACACGCATTGAGGGCGGTGACTTCCTGCAGGAGAGGTGTTTCAGGGCTGAAAGGATATGTCTGTCTGATGCTCTGTTCTTCATGGAGCCAGAATCCATTTTTTCCTGTTAATTTTCACAAGCAGATGTTCATTGGGACAGTTTTATCTGGGCCTTTTCCTCTTCTATCAATGCGATTAAAGGATCAGAAATAATGGTGAAGATTAAATGTTGAAGATGCCAAACCAAAGGGCTTATCCTCTTAAGAGTCTGAACTTTGACCCATGTATTTAAGAGGGAGAAGGAATGAATGAGAAACTGTTACTAAGAGGAATTAGTTTGTGCCTCTGGAGACCTGTCCTGAGACTTGCTGCAAAGCAGTCTGCCCCTCTAGTGCTGCAGTTGCCAAACTCATGTTCTCCTCTGCATAAGTGTACGTGTGGCTTTTCCCCTACTAAGTCAACTTCTGAGATTTCACAACTCTTATGTTTTGCTCTTCTGAAGGAAGGTGAGTGTTCTGTTCTCTGTGGGTCATCTGCAGGGAGTCATAAGGAAATGTCAGAGGGCAGAGAGTTACACTGCAATCCAAAATTCAGACTGAAACCCAATCTGCTGGTGTCAGTGCAAGAACCATCCAGCCAAGTGAAGGGTGCTTGTACAGCCCAGGCCTGTTCCTTCTGGAGAGATGCAGCAGAGCTGCTGCTCTGAGCTAGGAGGAGATGGTCTGCTATAGACTACTTCTGTTGGATGAATGCTTTTCCTTCTTTTTCCTTTCTCCTGATAGGCTGACTACCTGTTAGATTTCCTAATATGCTTCTGTGGTGAGTACGAGTCTACATAGAGCTCTTGTTTAAGTCCCTCTGATGTGCTTTTTGCTTTGCTCCAGGTTAGCTGAGGCCAGGATATCTAACATTATACCTTTGGTGTATCTCTTCTCTCCCAATAGGAGTGTTTTCTTGGAAATATAGTGTTTATTAGCACTAGATGGTGCAAAATGCTGTAGAACTTGGGTTCTATTTTTATTTTAGATCCTCTGACATTAAAACTTAACCATTGGAGGTATCTTCCTTCTTCCTGAAGATATGTCAGCCTAGAGATGCATTTCTGGGTTGTCAGCTCTGAGTAATATCCCACTTTTCCAGCTTGAGTTCCCATGTACAGTGTGCCATTCCTGATTCTTTGTGCGCAGCCTTGTTCTATGGAGATGAGAGAAGGCCTAAGCAGCATTCCATTGCTTTGTGATAAAGTTTTCAGGTTATTTATTTATTTATTTTTCTTTTTGTCCCTGAACTTCTGATGTCTATCTCTGTGGTTTACCCTTTCACACAGGCTCCCTGTACTGCCATTGGCAACAGTTGTTTTGGTTGCTTTTGTGTTCTGGAAACTTCAACCTTTTGTTTTAACTTCATACTCAGACCTTGTCTGCTCACCTAACTTTTCTTCAAAAAGCTCTGCATGATTTTCCCTCTTTGCACCATGTTTCTTTTGAGCTCTGCATCCTCCTTAGCTGGAGGTAAGAGCATATCAGTCTCCACATCTTTGCGGATGAGAGAATGTTCTCTCTTCTTCACATTCTCGATTTTCTTCTGCTCTTCCCTCTGAAACATGTGGATAATTCTTCTGAAAGAGATCGTATAGCAGGAAGTAGTGTGAGTGATTTCTGAGAACTAACATGGCCATGAGAGCGCCTGTAAATGGCTAAAAATGATCTTAAAGGTAAGAGTTTTACTGTATGTTGCAATAGTTCTTTCCCTGTTAGTGGCTCAATGCTCCTGACTAATAGGAAGTGTGACACAGAGGGGAAACCAAACCAAAACCCCACACTAAACAAAGTTAGTAGGAAAAATAGTAGGAGTACAGTGGCAGCATGGGTCATGTGGGTCACTACATGTTATTTCATTAAATAAAGTTTTCAGAATGAGTTTGCTAATTGAGGAGATCATTTGGGTTTGGATCAAGGCAATTGAGAAGAAAAAAAATGCATTATTATTACCAACCAGAACATATGCTACTGAATCCCTGATATCTCATATTTTCTTTCAGTTTTGTCCTGATGCTCCTTTCATCCATTTTATGTTTTCTTAAGTTTGTGTTGGTTCTGAGTTTGAGATTTAAGGGTTAAGGGGTAGCTCTCTTATCAGCAGTGCTTTTCTCCTTACTACCACTCAGGTTTTTTTTATATTAACATGAAATTACATGAGATGCTTATCTGGGCACACAGGTGGGTGTCCTTTTCCCTGCCTTCTCCCAAGAAAATAAATTCATCCTTGATTTCTTCTGATAAGATTACTATAACTTCTGCTGTATTATAGCAACCACAATAACATGTCTTTAACTTTCTTAGTATCAAGTGGGGCAGCTGTATTCTGTGGCAGAAGCCAGTAAAAATGAAACTGGTGGAGGTGAAGGAGTAGAGGTCCTGGTGAATGAACCCTATGAGAGAGATGGAGAGCGTGGGCAGTACACACACAAGATCTACCACTTACAGAGGTATGTGAAGCATTCCCAGAGGCAAGCAGGATAAAAAGGCAAAAGCAACTGGAGGAAGATGGGATGGGATTGCAGCAACTGTGTTAACTATGGATTGTGTAAAGGCTGAAGGGCATGGAAGGAAGGTAGAGCATAACAGCAGCTGGCTTATGGTACAGCTGGAAGTGAGCATCACTGGAACACCCACCTGCTGCTGTAGCAGTTGTGTCTGTTCTCAGGAAAATCTGGTCTGCTTCCTTGATATCTACCTGTGCTCAGCCTATATTATTATTATTATTATTATTATTATTATTATTATTATTATTATTATTATTCCTCCTTTCTTATGTAAATAAGCTTTAGATTAACTTAGCCATCAGTCTCTGGAAATCATAGCATTGGGGCTGAGGAGAACCCCAGTTCTACCAGTGTATGAGTCTCTAGGATCTGTATTTCAGGTGATGTTCTGCACATCTCGGGGTGTCTGGGTCAGAGCTCTGCTGCATGCAGTTCTCATCGAAGCTTTTCTTCCTGTTTCCAAATTTTGCAGCAAAGTGCCAACATTTGTGAGAATGCTGGCCCCTGAAGGAGCTCTGAATATACATGAAAAAGCATGGAATGCCTATCCCTACTGCAGAACTGGTGAGTGTGTGGGGAAGGGCTGTGGATTACTGACTTCTGGGTCTTTTTTTGGTAGGTTGGTTTTGGGTGGGTAGGAAGGAAGAGGGAAGGAGGCAGGAAACTGTTTCAGATTTTAGATTCCTATACTTTACATCCCTTCTGTGGTCAGGAAAAGCAAAATACAGGGCTGCAGAGCTGAAAGAAAGCTCTGTGTCTGCTGTGCTTCTAGCGAATGACAGTGTGTGTACAGTCACTTCAGTACTGGAAAAAAGCAGAACAAGAGAGGGGTGTCATTCCTACCAAAGAAACAACTGTGCAATACTAGCGAAATGGATGCATAAGGAGTTTTCTGTACTCGAGCACAGCATAGTCTGGTGGAAAAAAAAAAAATGAGGAAAAGAAAGATGTGAGGGAGAAGCAGGGATTGTCTCTTTAGTGCTGTTTGATGTCAGTAGTTGATATTTTCTCAACTGTAGAATCTGAGATTAGTGAAGGATGAACGGGTAATGCTACAGTTGCTTTAAGGGTGGGACCTTGACACATATCCAGAGATCATCCAGCAAGTGTACATTGTAACTCCGGGTTGAGGCCCTTGGGGCTGTGCGAAGTGCTGGGATGTTTTATTTACTCTCTGAAGTTGTCAGCTTCAGTCTTTGACCGCTACTGTTTCTCAGACTGTTGCTGCTGTGGGACTTGCAACTTTGTCTCTGAACTTATGGTTGTATTTTTGAAGGATACATTTTCTGCTATTCGGCAGAGATGCAATTGCAACTGGAACAGTAAACTTAAAACCTTCAACTGTTCTTGAAACTCGTTATAGAAACACATATTTTTTCCAGCTGCTTACTGAAGAGAATTTGAAATGAACTGTTTTAAAAGAAAGAAAAAGCTTTGTGGTGGGAGAGGTTAGTATTACTTTAGTACAGGAATTTGCCTACAGCAGTGACAGCGGAGTAGATGTTTCAAATGCAAAGTTCAGTTACTACCATCATCTTCAGAATGAGGTTTTAATGTGTCACATCATTCATTATGCTGAAGCACATTTATTTGCAACCCAGCTTTCTCGCTTTTGTGGTGTTTTCTTTCTGCATATTACTTAAATTAGCTGGTAGGTACCAAGTTTATTTCCATGCTAAGTACATTGAACTGCTTTAAACTCGAACAGTTCTTTCCAATTCTTTAAACTGTAAAAGTAGCTCCAAGTTGACTTCAGTAGATTTTTTGTTAGACATAAAACCTACCTATATTCCCCTCCTCCTTTTCTTCTCCACCTGTTTCTGCTACAAAGGTGTACAGTTATCATGTTTTCTTATTCCTAGCTGCTTCTCCTGCAATTCCACACTGCCGAAATTTTGCTTAAGCAGAAGAAATATGATAACAAAATCACATTCAAGACTTCCTATCACAGTCAACAGAAGTTTAGGTTTTCAGTATGCTAGAAATAACGGTGTAACAAATGAATAAATAAATAAGAAAACCTTAACTGTAATAAACACCCATATAATATGAGATAGAAAGTGTATTGATGTGGGGGTTGGAGCAGAAGGCAGCTTTTTATGCGGAGGCTGAAAAATCTGTTTAGAATATTTGGCAGCGTGACATGAATCAAGAAAAGCTCAGAAATGTTGCAGAAACCTTCACTTGCTAATGTTGGGCAGGAGGGAAGAAACCACCATGTGCGTGGTGTGGGCTGCCTTTTGCATTGTCATTGTACATGCAGGTATTTGTGCTGCTGGCTAGTGGTGGTGGCCTCGTGTGAGTCTTTGTTCAATACGAAGCGCTGTGCTGGTTTACAGCAACTAGAACAGCTTTCAGTCCTCTCAGTGGAATTTGAAGCTGAATAGCCAGGGGTGCATGAAGAACTAAACCTGGTTTGACAGTGTAGGACTTAGTGATACTTCTTGTGTCCTCCTGCACCAAGGTAATATGAGTGTCCTGTACTCTGGAACACTTACTTGCACACAAGCCATTGCGTGCAGCCTTTTAAGTTTGAATAAAACAGTACTTTTTATTAATGGTGCATCACAGTATTATTACTTTTTTTAATATACAAGTTGGTCAGCCTTACATTTTGTGTTATATCCTCAGAAAAGCTGTTACTACTTTAATATGCATATTTATATAACATTCTCAAAGAAGTGCTGCAGATTGAGGGAACTGAAATGCCTCTCTGGTAACTTCCTGCAGTTCTGTGTGCTGTTTGCACTGTAGTGAGTTGTTTTCAAGTGCTTTGAATGGGCTGGTGCCAAGGAGAATGGTAGTTTTGGTTCTTTCCTGCAGTCTGACTTAGATATTGGTGTCATTTAAATGCTTTTAGAAAAGCAGTTTGATGCGATCCACTCTTCTGTGTGTCAGCATGAGTTTTCTATGGTCAAATGTCAAGAAACCCAACAGTTATAACTGAAGCAGGAATGTGTAGGCACAATTGCTGTGCCACCTCAGATTCAGGTCTCATTCACAGCAATTCAAGCATCTAAGTTCTAATGTCTATTTCTGAAGACGTTCATTTGTTCACCGTACAAATGAGAAATCTTCCATATAGAGGAAGAAATTAGGAAGGAAAACAAATATCTTTTCAAACAGCTGCTAATTATGTTGCATAGCCATGGAAAAGCAGGTTGTCATGGGAAGGTGGGAAGGCTCTGTCTTATTATTGCTGGTTTATTCAGTGTTTCATGTGGACCAGCAGGAGAGAATGAAGTTTTCTTTAAGATGAGATTCAGCCTTTTAAAAATTAGCTTCAGTTTTGCTTGCTTGTCCTCTCTCAACACCCCAACACATCAACCCAAATAATCAGCCTTCTGTAAAAAGAAGTTTTCAAAGGGCTAAGGGTTTTAAAGCAGCCCAAGGCCCAAGCATAGGCAATTAGGAGAGTTGGATGTGTGTGATAGGTGATAAGATACTGTTTACAGTATGTCAGGTTGGAAACTCATAAATTCAAACAATGTATTTGCAACAAAATTACTTCTTAGTGAAGTCTTCATGTCAAACTTCAGAACAAACCACCGAAGTTCAATACCAGCTTCAAACATTCTTAGAGTCGAATTGTTAACATACTGTGATGGCTCAGGTAGGACGGATGCTGTCTGTTACAGGATCTTTAATTGCTATTCTGTGTTGAATAATTGAGCCTTACTATCCAGGGAGTTCAGTTACCACGAGCAGTAGAGATGCAGAGGGTCGGGTCTGGTTACTGCATGCAGGAGTGATGAGGTCTGCACTGGCCTGAAATCCAGCGTGTGTTCACTTCAGAACTGCAAGAGGTTTCTTATCTGCAAGCTGAGAAAGGATTGGTAAAATGCCGTCAGCTGAACAAACTTATTCCATCTTCTCATCCAGCTGGCTGTACTCCAGAGAGCAGAAGTGGCAGTACATAATTAATTGCTGCTCCTCTGGGTGTCTCCAAGTCTGAGAATTTCCAGAGGAGAAGGGGGTGAAGTTTACTATTTAATTAATTGATTTATTTGTACTTCTAGGGTTGTTTTTTTACTTCCATAGTGTCTGCTGCTCAAGCTGAAGCTGGGAAGCTAAAGTGCCCCTGTTTTGCTGATAGTGGGAGGAGGGTGATGGTTGTTGCATGTTTTTTTTTCACTAAAGTACTGTATCTCTTTCTTTTCATGTGTTGATTTCTTGGACCAGTTATTACAGTAAGTATTGTTTTTACTGATGATCTGTGGAAGCACTTGTAACATCTGAAAATGAAGCATTCTGGGTAGAAAATGCTCTTTAGCTTGAGCTAAGGGCATTCTAGCTTTTCTTGTACAACCATGTAGGTTAGATTCCACCTCCCCCTCGTCCCCCTTCCTGACTGTGGCACATCCACAGAGTCTTCATAACAGTGGACAGAGATTCTTCTTTACTTCAACATATCTCATCTTTACACACGTGAAATTACCATTGCCCAAGTAAATTGTTTAAAAAAGAAGAGCTAGCTTGTGACATGATGTCCAAGCAATCTGTCTTCTGAATTTGCTATTTTCTTTTTACACGCTGAGTGTTTCAGAGGCTTCTTTTTATTTCTAATCCCTTGATAGGGTTGCTTTTGGAAGTCCTCTTCTGCTCACAGTGATAATGAGAAATGGAAAGTTTTTTTGCTTGGGAGAACTGTGCTTCTTGTCCCTTCCTTTCCCAGTGTGAAAAGTTTTCAACACATCAGTTTAATATTGAAGAATTGCATCCAAATGTATACTCAGTGCTAGAGCAATATTGTATTTGAAAAGACTGTTTCTGCCTGATTAATTTTACCCCTTTTAAACTGTATTTAGAGTGGCAGAAATTCCCCTTCAAGTAAAAGCTTTTCATACATAGGGGGAAAGCTCAAAACATTTCACTAAAACGATGGAGCTTTAGCTTTTATTTTTCATTGAACAACTTGAGGTTTGTTTGATCTTATGTTATTTGTTGATCAAACAACTTTGCTAAAAAGAAGATGTGTTTAAAGCTAAATCTAATGTTCCCTAAGTCAAACTCCAGTCAAGTTTTAACACATTGAGTTGACTTTCCTGCTGCTTACATAGCTAATAAGAAGACAAGTTATATATGCAAGGATAACAGGAAGCTTTATTTTGATGACAGAATGAATATATGAAGGATGACTTCCTGATCAAAATTGAAACCTGGCATAAATCAGATCTTGGAACGCAAGAAAATGTAAGTACTTGTGTCATGTATTTTATTCATGTCTAATATGCTTTCCTTGCTAGATTAGAGGCTTGCTGCTTGGAACTATTTGAAGTGCTCCTGGATTGGAAGTGCATGTTGCACTAGGAAAGCAGAAACTCCTACTTATATGCTAAATTGTCCCCAAACACTTGTTCTTTGTGAACACCTTTGCTTCCTTACAACATATTGAATGTTTACTGCAATGTGCTCTCTGTGTACATGAAAGGGGAGCAGTCAATGTCTGCCTCTCCATATGGTTTTTATTGCCTCAGAATGGGAGTGCTCTGTGCTGAATCAATAACATCAGTCTTGTGCTTTCACTGTAGGTTCATACACTGGATCCAGATGTATGGAAGAATGTAGAAGCTATTTACATAGATATTGCTGATCGATCTCAAGTACTTCCCAAGGTATGGTAGGTGGGTAAGAGCTCCCTGGTGTGGGAGGCCTTGTGCTAAAAGAGGGATCATGTGTAAAACTGTGTTTACTTCATTCAAAGAATCACTATGGATACTATAATAAGCTAAGGGATGTTTCTGTACTCTACTAGAAGAAAACAGCCAAAACCCCCCAAATAACCAACATGTGTAAAAGTGGAATGCTATTTGAGGTTTACCTAATTAGTATTTCTGAATACAGTTCAAATATGGCTAATCAACCTGCTCACAAAGTTGCCCTTTGGTGTTAAAGGAGATCCAGTATTTTCAGTTTTTCTTTCCAATAAAGATGAATTGGTAGCACACAAGTAGCCTCTGATTTCCAGTAGATTAGACTGTTATTAAGGTATATCTGCAAGTACAAACTTCTCTGAATTCAGTGCTGTCAGAGAGCAAATAAGAGTTTATCTGAAGCAGAAGACTCTTGAAGAAGATGCCTCTGATTCATCACTTCTCATGCTAAACAGATGACGCTTTGAGTTTGTTTTCATTTCAGTTGAAATGGAGGTAGGGATCGGATACACGCCTTGGTGTTAATCCACGTGGGTGAAGAGAAGCTGCAAAGCATTTGCTCTGCAATAGGAGGCATAACTAATGCCTCTTTCTTTTTGGTAGTGGTTGTGAGATTAACTGTGCTGGTTACCTGGTGTGCAGTACAGGATCATCAT
Organism: Excalfactoria chinensis; assembly: GCF_039878825.1. Taxonomy (NCBI): domain Eukaryota; kingdom Metazoa; phylum Chordata; class Aves; order Galliformes; family Phasianidae; genus Excalfactoria; species Excalfactoria chinensis. The sequence goes on along the minus strand of NC_092843.1, from coordinate 4,197,534 downwards.
ACTCATGGTGCTGTGAAAAATAGTAGATACCACAGCTCTGGAGTGCATAACTGTGTCTTGCAGCAGCTGTATTTAGCTTCCAAAGAAAAGCAATTGCAGGAAGCCTATCCTGTGAGTTTGTCTTTTGCTGGTGTTACTACAAAGGCATTCTTACAATGGTCATGTTGGTTCAATACCACTTCTTCACATATATCTAGGGCACTGCACAAGGGGAAGAACTGTGTTTCCTTGAAGAGCTCCTAACCTAACATTCAAGTCTGAAAATGGTAGCTCTAGAGAATGCAGCTAGAAGTTAATCTTTACCCACCTGAAAAATGCATCCTGTGTGACTGCAGGCAGCTAGATAAAAGCAGGCTGATTTGTTCAATCTCGTGTGTCTGTCCAACAGGATTACAAGGCAGAGGAAGATCCAGCAAAATTCAAATCTGTCAAGACTGGACGTGGACCTCTGGGTCCCAACTGGAAGGTATGTTGTGTGACTTCAGGAACCATATCAGATTGCTTGTATCTGTACTGGGGTTTGGGGCCACAGATATGTTTGTCGTGTGTTTGATTCACGTGAGTGGAATGAAATGCTGACCTCAGCTGATGATCTGTTCTGAAGTTAAAGGAAATGGAAAAGTTAGGTACAAATAGAATAAGTTCTAAGAAAATGCCAAAGCTGTCTGTTCTTCAGCCCAAGGGTTCACCCAAGAGGATTCAAGGATGAAATAGCTGAGTTATGAGCAGCAATGTTTAACCTTTCTCTTAAATTCCTGTAATCTAGAAACTCTATTTGGGCAAACATGATACCAGTATTTAAAAGGGACTTTAGATGGGATCTGAGGAGCTACAGGTATGCAAGCCTGGTCTCTAGTATACATGCAGAACAGAAGTTGGGATTTATGTGATCTGCTTGGGAAGAATGTCTATAGCTTCTGTAACAAAGGAGGAAAGTCTGCCTTATCAACCCTGTGGAGTTGGTTTTTTTTGAGGCTTCATGATTGCATGGATGACCCAGCTGATGCAATCTACATAGGTTTCTAAAACATTTTAGACAGGGACTTTGTCAAAAGACTTTTAAGGAAATGAAGTATCATAATGGTGAAGATTTGTAAGTCAGAGATTTAATACAGAAATGGTCTCTTCTCAAAATGCAAGAAAGTCCACCTGTAGGGGTAACTAGGGTTTATTTTCATTGTGCTCCTAGGTATGCTGCAGAAGGGATGAGCAAAGATGTGACAAAACTGCTTGAGAAAAGACAGTCTAGGTGTAAGGTTGCAGGATGATTGTGAGGAGTTGTAGGTTATGACTGAAGGAGCTGCTTTCCTGGAAACATTTGACCTGAGTCCTGAATGACTGTCTTTGTATCTTTGCAGAAGGAGCTGGGAAAACAGACAGATTGTCCATACATGTGTGCTTACAAACTGGTAACAGTCAAGTTCAAGTGGTGGGGTCTACAAAATAAGATTGAGAACTTTATACAGAAGGTAAGTGAGCTTGGTGCTGAAGAGAGTTGTGGAAATTAGGTGTTTCATCTCCCATCTGCTTTAGCACCTCAGCTTGTTCTAATAGTGCAGTCTACCAGGACATACTGGCTTGAAACCTGCATGTCACCTCAGCAATATAGTCAAGTCTTTGCTTGATATGCTGCAATCAGTTGAATTAAATTTGTAGCTAACCCACACATAAGGTTAGTTGGTAATTATGTGAATTGTTTCTTGTACTGTTTTGCTCACGGGCAAGACTTTGTTGTGAAATGGTTACAGCTTCAGTTATCTGACCTTAATCAGCTGAGGTTTTTTCTGGCAAGTCATAGAGCTCACAACATCTTTTTCCGTTACCGTTCTGCTGCTTGAAGAATCTGTGTTTAAAAAATAAGCAGATGGTTGGGAGCTTCATTAACTTAAAATACGAATAATTAGTATCCTGAAAAGAGTTTTTTGTATGGAAGAGTTCGTAGGCCATGAACTGCAGCTAGAAAGCCAGGCCTTGGGATTGGAGGCTGTGATTATCCATATTCATGAAATGCCCGTGACTTCAGATCCTAGAGACTCCTTGGTAATTCATGTTGATAAACTATGTTCACTAATTCACTCATTTTTTTCAAGGCACTGTGTAGGCTGCAGCCTAGGCTTGAAAAAGAAGTGCATTTGTATTATGGATATTAGGGTTTCTAGATATTATGTTTAAAACATATAAAACTGAGCTAGCACCAGTCTCCAGTTTTGGTGGCTATGTAGAAAGGTAGGTTAGGGAGCTGGTACACATCTCTGAAGGTTAAAATATAGGTAGATCCATATGAATTGCCCTATGAATAAGCTTGCTTGTGTGTTTTATTCCTCCTCCTTTTGCAGCAAGAAAAGCGTCTCTTCACAAACTTCCATCGGCAGCTCTTTTGCTGGCTTGATAAGTGGGTTGATCTGACTATGGAGGACATCCGTAGGATGGAGGAGGAGACCAAGAGACAGCTGGATGAGGTCAGTGGAAAAGCAGGGCACGTGTGGGTTGTGTGGGGAACTGTTTCTATCCAGTACAAAGACTGCTGCATTGTCATAGCACAGTGTCTATTGTCCTCCTGTTATTTAGGTCATGCTTCTTGTGGTTTGAATGATTGGCTATGACTCAGTTTTGGTGGCATCTCCTTCTAATCATTAGGGACTTCTCAACTTGTTGTTGAGCCAATAAACACAGTGACCCACAGGTAATGAGGGTATGAGTGTCAATGATTTATTTATCACTTTAATACTTTCTTTTAGCGCTTGCCTAAATCTGAATGGATGTGTTTGTCCTGGTTTCCAAAAACAAGTTCACTAAAAGCTTTTTTAGCTCCAAGTATTCTAAGCAGGTAGTGGGGCTGTATCACTGGTTCCTTACTATGAGAAACACAAATATGATTTTAATGAGTCCATTGGTTCCATGATTTCTATCCCGCAATGCCCCATTCCCTTCCTTCACACCTCAGGGTATTTGTCATTTCACATTCATTCTTCCCTTTGGATGTTGGTTCCAGATCCGTAGCAAACCTGCAGCTTAACCAGAAATGGTTCCTGGATGTGCATCATCACAAGAACTGTTTTGTGATGCCATGATTATTAATAGTCTTACATAAAGTAGGGATGCTTAACTTGTTCCACATCAATAAATGTAGAGATTGCATCGTGTGAGAATGAATACTTGAGAAAGGTATTTCTTTCCTCTTTCAGATGAGAGAAAAAGATCCAGTGAAAGGAATGACAGCTGCAGATGACTAACATGACTTCTTCCTTGTGCACTGTAGGTATCAAGAGAGTTTGGCAAAACTCTTGTTTTCTTCCAGAATTAATTATTCCAAAGGAAAGTTCTAAAGAAATATTGGGGTGAAAAGTGTGAGAAAAATGTTCTGGAACCTTCTGTAGATTTAATTGATGTTCTTATTTCTGTAATACACGTTTCCATGACTTGAAGCGTAAGTTGTGCCTGCAAATACTTGGAATGCACTTAGGAACTGCAAACCCCTTGTAAATATGTTTAGAGTGTATGTATGTGGCATTGCTTCTTAATGATGTTTAGAAACAGACCGTGGCTTAGGGCAGCCACTTGTGTGACTTCCAGAGTAGCTCTAAAACATCTTCCTGTTGTCTCTTCACTTCAGTTTGCAAGACAGTCATCAGGAAGGCCTGGGGAATCCACTCTTTGACGGACCATCTCTGGATCAAGCCTTTCTATATCCAATCGGCAGGCGATTTTAAATCTCCCATAGCTAATTCTAGATGCCCTTTAATATTGTGAGCAAATAGACCGTCTGGTACTAAGCACTCCAATGTTAGCACGTATATGAAGGAGGTAGCTCCTTGGAGACGTGTGACTTAGAGATCGCTGTATTTACGACTCCTCCCTCCTTTTTTTTTCATTGTGTTCAGACCAATTTCCATGTGGCCCTGTTTGATTTCCAAGTGACATTTTTAGCTAAAATAGTCTTGTGATGTGGTGACTTAGATTTGTTATTTTTTTTTTCTTTTTCTTTTTTTTTTAATTATTATTATTTTTTTTCCAACTGGGATAAACTGCCACCTTTGTTCCTGCCCAGCCCTTCACCATTCTTTAAATGTCTGTTTGGAGAGGGAAACTGTCAGCATTTTAGAGTGCAAAACTCTTCCATAAAATGATACGCTCTAACCCTTGCTCCCAGGGTAGCAAATTTAATGGCATGTGATCTGAATACATAATCAGGAGTAGCCAGATATAATTCTTGGTCTGCGATGAATATATCATGACATGTGGCTTCTGCACGGCATGACTTCGTTCTGTCTTAGCACACAGGAATTCGAGACTGATTAGAAGCTACGCTCAGCATCTCCATGCTAAGGGCCTTCAGCAGGTGACTGCTGAGCTGCAGTGTAGTGATACATGGTCTCTCTGGCCCTGTAGCCGTGTTGTCCTTCAGCTGTGTGTGTCAGTCTTATAGAATAATGACCAAAAGTTGCTTGATGTATGTTGCAACTTCCTGGTTCGTTCTTTACTTAAGTATTTCTTGTCACTTAAAAAAAAAAAACTTCAATGATTTTGACTAATAATAGTGTGATTCTCCCTGGACAAATTGAAATGTAGCAAAAAGCTGTTGTACAAGCCAAGTTGTGGTATCTGAATGCATTCAGGTGCCTGGGTCAGTGGTTCTGCTCAGCAATAATACTCTTCCCGTTGCAAGACAGACTAAAGCACCTCCCTTCATGCTGTAGAAAAGCAACTTAGGAGAGACCTGCAGTTGTTTCCCAAGTTATCTGTCAGTTGTTATAAATTGCAGAGGATGCTGCTAACTGATGTGAAGAGCTCTGGGTATCCAGTGAACTCAAATCCTTACTGTAACTATCTGTATGTTGATATCAGCTTTAGACAATCAAATAAGCAGAACGGAATCAAAAGAAATGCTGCTTTATTAAATACATATGAGAAAACATGAATTTCCTTGCTTATGCGTGAGGCCCAATATTTGGTTTTATTGATTCCCAAGAGTAGCTTTATCTTCTACTTCTGTATTTGGTGGCACTGACAGGGAATGCAGAATGCCAGACAGACGCAGGTGTTCTGCCGCCCTTGGGAAGTCTGTTTGGCACTTTGCACTACATCCAGCTCCTTCAGCCCTTCGTGTCCCTGCAAGCAGGAGCTCCTGCAATGACCTGTGGGATCCAGCAGGGCTGTGCTGAGCAGGGATGTGCCAGGATCCGGCCTGTTTATTGGTGCGAGGAAAGATGGTGCATGCTCTGAAGGGAGAGGATGGTTTCTGGGGAGGGGGCAGTTTATCCCTTTACTTTTAGTTTGTTATTTTGCCTTACTCATGTCTAAGTGCAATAAGCTCTGAATTGTACCAGTAACTCTGGCAGGCTCTTCTCAGTGACCTCACATGGCTTTGCGGGTTGGGGAGGGATGAGGGATTTTTAGCGATGTCACCAGGCAGAACTGCAATTTATTGTCAAATAGATGAAGATAGTCAGTTTTAATCTGCAAGGCTATTTGGGACCAGAGTGTTTCATGACATCTCTTAGAGCTGTTCCAGAACTATTCCAGGACTGTCGGCCCCGCTTTCATGTTTCTTCAGCTTAAAATATTTTTAACCGAGGATTTCCGCGCTGATTTTTGTTTGTGTTCCTCAGTTACTTGCTGAGGGATTCTTGTGCTTGAGGACAACCTGAGAATACACAGCACTCTTGTTCTTTACATTTGTGTTACCCAACAGGCTTTCCATCCGATGCCACTAATCGCCGTGGAAGCAGATTGTAACATTCCACCCTTGCAATCCTTTTTTTTGATCCTCTGATTTGATCCTAAGAGCTTTTATACACAAAGCTTTCCTGATTAGTGGCAAAACTGGGAGAAAAAATGCAGAAAACTCCAACCTGACTCTTCCTGTCACACTCCTCCCCCTTTCTTTTCCCCTTTCAATTTAATCCCAAGCTCAAGCATCCCCTCAGCCTGGGGGGGACCTTCCACTCTCAATGCTTGTGTCCCACGGGTGAGCAAAGCGAAGGTGCCGCAGCATTGTGGTTGCTTGTATCTATGATGGGTTTTTAGACGGCCCCCCCCCCCCCCCCCCCAACCCGCCGTGTCTCCGAGGTATTTCACTGGGCTGCTGCTCTGCTTTGGGGCCGCGGTTGTGCTGTGCCCCCATCCCTGCTGCGTGGGGTCGGGCTGGGGCAGGAACCTCGCTGCAGCCTGGGTCTGCCCGCTGTGCCAGCGATGCCCGTTCATCCCCCCCCCCTCCCCCCAAACCTCCTCCCACCCCCACGCTGCACCACCCCTCTGGGTTCATCCCCGCCGGGCCCCCCCCGCCACGTTCTGATGGGTTCATTGTGCTCTTTCCTTTGGCAAAACACACACTTCGTAGATATGGGTTAGATGATCTCGTTGTTTTCTTTCAATGTGAGTTTGTGCCTTTTTTGTCTCCTAATCTTTCCAATACAGGCATATTGGAAACGAAATCTAATAAAAATACTAGACAGAGCTTTCCGCCTCCTCGCTCTTTTCTTATGGGGGGCTGCGGGGCGGGGGCGGCTGCAGCTCGTTCCCTCGTTGCGAAGCGCACGGCGGCGGTCCTCCCGTCCGCTAGGGGGCGCTCTCGCAAGCAGCGGCGCCGCTCCGGCTCCGCCCTTCCCCGTCACGCGGGCCAATAGGAGCCGAGAGGAGCGCTGAGGCAGCGGGGAGGCGGCGGAGGCGCCGGGCCGGGCCTGGGGAGGCCGGCAGGTTCCCGGTGCCCCTCGGAGCGCTTCCCCAGCGGATCCCTGGCGGCAGCGGCAGGCATGGACTCGGTGCAACGTTCTTCGGCGCAGCGAGACGCTGTGAGAGAACTGAGGTGAGCGCATTAGGGGTGGGGACGCGTCTGTGCTGCGAGGCTGTGGGTCCGAGTGAGGCTTTTCGGGAGAAAAGTAGTTAAAACTTTACTTAATTACCACAGAATTAGCGAATCGTGCTTCTTAACGGAGAGTTACAGGACTTGGCGGGGTTACGCGGTCACATGAAATACAGCAGAAAAGCTGATTTTCTGATTTGAAAGCGTTAGGGATGGAGCGGGCTGTGGGGGGGGCGGGAAGGCGGGAAGGCGGCGCCTGAGGAGAGCGGGGGGGTCCTCCTGTGAGGGAACGAAGTGAGGAGAGCTTTAGAGCTGTGCTGTGCCATGGGGCCTTGTTGGTGACTAAAGAGAAGTTCTGCTGTAAGGCTGCTTGAGAGAGTGGGGAGGTGCTGGAACAGGCACACAGAGGCTCTTCCACCTCCACTGTGTGTCACCTCGAGCAAGGAGTCAATTGGGACATAAATACTGCTCTAAAAAGGGGTGTCATGCTGGAATTCAGTATTTAGCCTTCTAGCAGTGCTTGTGGGGCACTTTAAGGTAGATGGAAAACTAGCTTCTTAGTGTATATGTATATATGTATGTATTTATTATTAAGATTGATTTATAACAGAGCTGATAGCAAAGTGAATTCCTTGTTGAGAACCCTGATGATAGAAATGACCATTTTATTGAAATCAGATCCAGAATACGGGTGTTTTTGGTGGTACTTGAGCAGCAGGTTTGCTTACTTTTGGTTGGAAGTGTTTGCTTGATACTTGGAAGCCGGAGATTACGTTTGCCGTAACCTGCTGGTGAAGGCACGTGATTGATTCAAACCAACAATAAGTTCTTTTCAATCTTGAGCTTATAGAATTAACCACATTAAATCTGTTTGGAGGAAACAATTCGGCGTGTGAGGCAGGATGTGGCTGCAGCTTTTGTAACCAGCCATTGAGTGTGGTGATAATGCTACGGTGCCGCATCTGTTTCTCCTCCTGCATTAGAAGAATGCTGAATTTCACACGAGTGAAAACTTGATCTGAAAGACCCCTTAGCCTTCTGTTTCCTTTATAGCGAGGATCTGAATGGACTCGACCTTCAGAGCTTAGTTACTTCCTATTGACCAAATGGCATCCTTTGGTAGCGAAGATGCGTTTCAGGACTCGGCAGCTTTTTCCCTGCATGATTTAGAAAGCCTGCACGCCTTCCGCAGCCGTTCTGCAAGTATCAGCAGCGCTGGGTCCAGCGGCCGCCTGCAGCTCCGGCAGCGTGTAGCCCAGCTGATGGCTTGTGTGGAAGACATCAGCTCTGATGATGAGATTCACGAGGAAGTGTCTCGCACTCTAGATGAAGCTTTCCTTATCTGGGGGAAAAAAATAAAGGACAAGTGGCGAGAATTCAGGTTACGTTCCCTCGAGTTGGTTGTCTTGGTGATTTATGCTTCGTGTTGGTTTGAATGCTAGTGAATATGTACATTTCCTCTCTATCAATAGAAATCCTGTGGGGAAATCAGACCCTTCTAAAGACCCGTTTGCATTTCACTTTTAGCATTGGTTTTATGTGATGCTGTTTGTTTGTAGACTACATTTAGTGACCTGGAACGTGGGCACAGCTTCTCCACCTCCTGATGTCACCAGTTTACTTCAGCTCGATTCACAGAGCCCAGCTATGGATATGTATGTTATAGGGTAAGTAAATGTGAAAGAACTTATGTTGAGAGTTTACTGCACCACTGAGTTTCTGCAGCAGAATTACTGACGTAGAAGTGAGATGCTTTATAACAAGACAATCTTCCCTCCTTTCTGTTGTTCCATGAATATAGAATATAGAATAACTTTCTTTTAACACATCAAATATTGCTGTTTCCTTTGGCACAAAGAGCACGTTCATTTTGATATGATATTGTTGTAAAGAAGTCAGTGCAGGAGGAGTAATCTTGATGTATTCAGCTTACAGGAAGTGAACTCCAGAATCACAAACTTTCTGTCCGACTTGGCATTTGATGATCCATGGAGCATTTTCTTCATGACTGTACTATCTCCATTGGGATATATCAAGGTAATTGTTTATGTCTCTTAACTGTCGCAGCAGTGAAAGAAAATGTTTTCCCTGGTTTCATTTATCTATTTTTTTTTCCTCAAACTCATCCTTGTCCATAGAAGTTCATGGTGTCTTTTTGCAGGTATCATTCATATCCGAAGGTGCGCGAATGTTAGAAATGTTACTCTAACAAACTGATGTTTTCCTGATTTATTCACAAAGGCATTTTAAAAGAGGTCTCTATTAGTAATGATCACGTCTCTAATTTTAGCAGTGAAAATTGGACTTAGTTTTTCATTTCTCGTTTGGAACAGTTGGGCAGCTTTGATGATTTGCAGGTCAGCTATTCAAATACACAGGCAGTGTCCAGTTTAATTGCTGTAGAAGCATGTGATGAGTAGAAAAACACTGGCATAATGAGAATACATTCTCGAGGGGCAGAGAAGTGAAGATTGCTTACGATCAACAGCACATTTCTTGTGGCCACAATATCTCTGTCTCTCTCTTATTTGTAGAATGTTTTTTTGCTCTGTGCAATATTGGGGAAGGTTATTGTGATGCTTCTAATGTAGTCTGCTTAGTACCTGCTTTCACTGCAAGTATCCCAAGCAGTGGCAGTGATTTTCATTAAGGTTGGTAAGGTTTCTTCTTCTTCTTTCTCCAACCTGCTTGCTGGGGAAAATTGATTGCATATATATAGAAACAGGATTTTAACAAGTGTACAGATAATTCTGAAGGCTTTACTTCAACTGATGATCTAGAATATCATACGGTAGTTTAAATAGCAAGGATTATTTGGTAAAGCATGGAGTGTAAGATCAGCTGAAGTGCTGGTGTTTCAGTTATGTGAACAGGACATGTAGGAGGATGTCCTGAATACCTCTATTAGAGATCAAAACCCTTTGAATGGTTTACTGTTTTTTTTTTTTAAATCAAGCATTATTTTAGGGTGATTTTGCTGTGATTATTATATCTGCATGCTAATCAGACTCAGTAGTTATTCAAACCTTTAAACCGTAATCAAACAAAACAAAGGACACACTGGGAATAATAAAAAGAAAAGAAAGCATCGCTCACTGTAGCATAAGTCACTGCTGATAACCTTTCCAAAGCTGATGTTCAGGCCCTGTGCACAGTTGAAAAGAATTCCCAGTGGCATGCGGGGTTGGTTTTGAATTTTAATTTGCGAATGCAGCACTTTGGACACACTAATGCTGCCACCTAATGGTTTTCAGCAGGACAGGATTAGTCCTAATAATGAGAGGTGATCTAGGTCATGGTCGTGTCTCCCATGTTACTGGCAGGCCAGTTCAAAACCAAGCAGGCAGTTAGGCGAGCTTATGCTGGGACTCATCTGGAAGTGGGCTGGCTGATTTAGACAGGATGGTTACCTGTCTTGTAATGATCTGTTGATCCTGAGGAGTGTTTGGGGACAAATACAGCAAATAAACATTGAGCTTTGGAAAACAGGAGCTGAGTTTGTGGACAAGATCTCTCCTTTAAAGGGGCTGAAAGATTTCATATCTCGTGTACATAATTATGTAAAGGAGAAGAATGATTATACCCTATGTCTGAATGGATACAAATATTTTTGCTACCTAATAGCTGTGATTCATCATTTCAGTATTATATGGGTAGTATTTCATTGGGTTCAAGGACAATGCAAATGGTAGCATGGATTCAGAAGTCACTGAACAGCATGGATGAGGAGGCAAAGAATGAAGGAATAATGGTTTGAGTTCAAATTTGCAGTACAACACTCTAGGGTTAACTGAGAGATTCATCAGAAGTTGTTTATGACAGTCTACCATGTCTTCCATAAGAATGTACGCTTTACAGCAGTGAAGTGCATCTGTATGTACAGCACCACAGTGCCATTGCCAGGCTTGGTGCAAGGACTGCATGATTCTGGTGTGCCTTACGTGCCAACTCCTATGAAGTACACCCAAGGAATTTCAAATACCTCTCTGGAGATGAATGACCATTTTGTATCTTTCACAGCTCTCCTCCGTCCGCATGCAGGGATTACTGCTGCTGATCTTTGTGAAACATGCCCATCTTCCTTTCATACGGGATGTTCATACCCACTACACACGCACGGGCCTATATGGATACTGGGTAAAGAAATATTCAGTAATTAATTTCACTGGTTACTTGTGCTTATGGTGCTTCATACCTCTGAATGGTCTGGTGGTTTGAATCTGATGTGTAGCACAGACCATAATATTTCTCCGGTTTATTACTGATATACTTATGTAGAAAGAAATTGTATTCATTTAAATGGAAATAGCAGGATTTGAAACTTTATACGTGGTGTTAACAGTTGTGTTTGCAGGTGGTGACTGTAGTTGTGGACAATGTTGTTAATCTTCTGTGTCCCAGGGAAACAAAGGAGGAGTCACCGTTCGGATGTCCCTCTATGGTCATACAGTTTGTTTCATAAACTGCCATTTGCCAGCACACATGGAGAACACGGAGCAGCGACTGGATGACTTCGAAAAAATTCTGGAGATGCAGTTTGAAGAAGAGAATATTCCAAATACATTGGACCATGAGTGAGTCGTTCTGACAGCATTCTGTCTGTGTCAGTTCTGTTTTTATCTGCTAAAAGTGCCTATCTAGGACAGACACGTAATAGCAGTTTAGTTGTTAATGAGTTCATTAAAATCAGGTAAACATGCATGAAACACGAGTTCAAAAATCATAAGCTTTCCTCTCCTGGTACGAGCGTTTGATAATTCTGTTTCATTTTCTCGATAGTGCCCATGGGTAAGTATCATAACACCTCTTGTCATCATGTAAGGAGAAAGTACAAATGTTAAGTTACAGTTTTGTTTCTGTGATATCAAATATGGAGCACCAGCCCCTGGGTTAAACAATAGCAGTGGGAATTTCCTAAGAGATCTTTGTTTATTTGAATAGACACCTTTCCTGTTGTCTAAAGCACTGCTGATGGTACGCTGCAGTGCTACGTGATAACTGCTTTTATTCCTAATAGCTGCAGAACCCCCACTTGGTACCCCTACTTTCCCAAGGTGCTCTAGATTAACGTTACCAAGGAGTGAATAGGTCACAAGTTTTGTTACTTATTTTACTTGCTATGAAAATTGAATTCTAAATCTGCTTCTAATAGATATGTAAGTCATTAGTATGCTTGGGATAAGTTAATATGTGGGCAGTAATGAGCAAGCAGCAGGAATGCAAAGGGCTTAATTGACTGTTTCAATTCCTTTGAATTTCTTGTTTAGCTGGCTGTACCTCTGTAAGCTTATCTATAACTTAATGTTTGTGTTTGTGCTGTTCAGATTAAGTAATCTACGTGATTAGAGCACCTAATTAGCATTGTGGTTTATGTTCTGTTGAATTCTTCCCTTATGAGTTAATGAATTCCTACAAATCTTCTGTGGTTGGTTGCTTGTTTAGTGTTCTCTTCTGGTTTGGAGATCTCAACTTCCGAATAGCAGATTATGGCATTCATTTTGTCCGAGAGTCAATAAACAACAAGCGATACAATCTGCTGTGGGAGAAGGACCAGGTATGTTGTCTTAATTATTGTGTTTTTACTATTATGGTTAAATGGATACAAATACAACACAGTAATTAACATTAGCTCTCGAGTTTTTAATTTCTATTTAAAAAGACAAACTCTGAGTAGTCTTGAAGTAAAATGGTTCTACCGCCTGTTCATTCTCAGTCATAAGCCTCAATTAACTGCAAACTTGTTATGCTTTTAATTTCCTACTCCTAATTTCCTGTTTGGCTGAGGTTTTTTTCTTATCTTCATGGCCTGTGAATTGTTCTTCACGTTAACTTCTCTTTTCTTCTGCTCCCAAGAATAATCTTTAAGAGACTTTTATTCTGGAATGAAAAACATATCGTGTCAAGGGTTCTGGCAGTAACAAACTGGCACTTCTGGATTTACTTTTCCAAACATGTTGTACTGACTGAGATGTTCAGCTCTTGGAAAACATTTTCTCATGTCCTTCTTAAATAACTTTTTGGGCTCTGATTTTTAATCATAGCTTTAAAATTTTATTTCTGCAGTTAAATATGGCAAAAAAGAAGGAAGCATTTCTTCAGGACTTCATAGAGGGTCCTCTGCAGTTTAAACCCACCTACAAGTTTGACCTGCATTCGGATGTGTATGATACAAGGTAAAAGCACACAATGATGTGTTCAGACACAGAGTATTAGAATGAATGAGGTGCTTCAGTCACGATAACCTTGCTAAGCAAGCCTGAATTTCCTGACTATGCTGATTAACTGAAGCTATTGAGCTATTTTGTTTGGCTCATTCAGTGGGCAAATGTGAAATGTTTCTGAAGAAGCCCAAATCTGGTAAGGGAAGCAGGAGTAAATCCTTTTTGGAAAGACAAGATTAACAGGGCAAACTAGTACTTGGTTGTGCAGTTTTTGTTTGTTTTCTTGAATGTTAAAAGCACCCTTTGGTTATCAAAAAATAAACAAAAGGGGAAGAATAATAATCTACTTTTTTTTTTTTTCCTCCTCTGCTTAAGCATTTCACTTGTTATTGCTGGCATTTGAAAATAAATGCAAATGGGTCTTTATAAATCTGAGTAAATGGACTATTTAAAGTTTCCATAGTACTTGGTACTTGTGCTTGTTGTTAAATATTAGCCTTGTGTTTCAACAGAGGGGATAAGTTCCTGTCCAAACAGAGGGTTTTTTGTACTGACGTATTTCTTTATTTCCAGAGAGCAGAAGTCCCTGTTTTGGTTTAAGTAAGAAGATAACCTTCTGGATTTCATAGATTTGTAAATATTTCAGAATCAAAACAATGCTCCTTCTGAGCTTTTGATTTGATTTTAATGAAATATTTGAAAATCAGATGGTAGCTGATTTTCTGCAGGGATTTTCTGAACCTGTCTGAAGGCCGTAGCGTTGTCTGCTCTGCTGTTGCGTGTAACCTTGGGAATTCATTCATTTGAACTCAGAGGCATTTTGTGAAGAGATATAATTGAACCAGAAATAAATTCAGTCAACAAAACATATGCTTAGATATCCAAACCTTGACGTTCTAAGAATGATTCACAGCCAGCTAGCTTGTGTTAGTTTATTTGAGGAAGAAGAATGCTTATGCATACTGTGTGCGTTCTGCTATTGCTAGCAGAGGTATTCATGGTTGGACAAAGAGGTTGTCAGTGAACCTCAAGGCACTTGTCTCTTTTAAATGCCATTGAAAAGTGTGCTTTATATGAAGCACACAGCATTTTGTCATCTTCCATACTTTTTCAGTGTGGATGTTGAGTTTTTCTTTCCCACCTAACATGCCATTTTCTCTAAAACAGTGAGTGTGTTAACTTGAGCTGTTCTTCTGGTACTGTCTTGCACAGCAGAGCAGACATACGGCATCTCATAAAGATTTCTGTCGGTTTCTTTAATTACTGGAGTGACTGGGTATAACCTCTCAGTCATTTAAAATCTTGCCACCTTTTTAAAGGTGAGTCAGACATATATGAGAAGGGTTTAAAAAAAAAGTGTGTACTTTTGGAATACCAAATGGTATTTCCATTTTACGATGATTTCCATATTTGAAGATATTAAACTGACAGTTGTCCTTACACATCCTGCTCATTAACTCTTATAATTCAATCCAGTCCATTCTAATTCCTCTTCCATAGGGTATGATCTTTTCTCCATTTCAATTTGAAGTGATACATCCATACAGAGAGTTGCTGTTAAGTCTTCCACTGCAGAGAGAACTGCGAAAGGCTCATGTCTTCTGTTGTTATTGATATGGTACAAAAGGAAACTCTGAATTATGATTTCAGTTTGATGTGTATTGCAGTTACAGACACAATTTTATTAGTTGTGGGATTTTTCCAGCCTCTTCTAATGGAACAGCAATAGCTTGGAGACTTGAAATACAGTGTGGTACAGGTTAGAGGAACTTTAAGTATAATACTGCACTGTCATGTATGGTTAATGTCAGGTACCTAAAATTTGTCCAGTTCTGGTTGTTAAATTGTTCTCAAAAAATCTGAATAATTTCAAATATAATTCAGACTTTTCCTACCTCTTTAAAGTTATGCCCTTTTCTTCAGGATGACTGTATAGCTGAACCTTAGGGCAGTCATTGTATCATGTCAGTGTTCTTGCATGTTCTCAGGGAGTCTCTTAGGAGAAAGTATCATTTCCTGTATGAAGCTGACTAACCCATTGGAATGCTCTTCTCCCCTTCATTTTACTCCTCTTTTAGTCCTCTGAAACTTATCTCCTGTATGTGGAGTTGCATTCAAATTGAAGAATTGTTAGTTGTAAAGCATGTCAAACAGAGCTGTAAAATGAAGCCTGGATATGATTGCCTTCTTATATTAATACTCAACTGACAGTCTTCCCAACTATGAATAGATGTAGCTTTTGGCAGCTGCTTTTTCTTTTCATTTCACTTTTGTACTCTCATTTCTGCAGTGAGAAGAAAAGGAAGCCAGCATGGACTGATAGAATTCTTTGGAGAGTGAAAAATCTCTGCCAGCGTGCATCCAGAGAAGATGATTTCTCTGAAGAAGAACAGACCATTTCTGTTACATTAAATAACTATATCAGTCACATGAGCTACGGCATCAGTGACCACAAACCCGTTACAGGAACTTTTGGGATTGAGGTGCTGTCCCTTTTTTGTTGTTGTTTTTTTCAAGTTTAAATCTTACCTTGCATGAGCTGTTTCCTACCCTTTGCAGCTCCTAGTCTCTGCAATTAAAGTGAAGGCAGCAAATTGCTATCAAGCTATTCCTATTCAGTTAAGAGTACCACAGCAGACGTGGCAGAGAATAACTTGAAAGGAATGACTGAAAGGCAGACAGGCTTGGCTGACTGTAAATTTGCTTTTCTTGTCTAGTTGAAGCCTGTTCTATCAGATCCTTTGGTTACACTGAGTCCCGAGGGTGAGTGGAGTGCAGAACATGATGTTCTCATCAGCTATTCTGCAGTGCCTGGATTCCCCAGCAGTGCTTGGGACTGGATTGGACTCTTCAAGGTAACGTTACAGCATCGTGACTCTTTAATGAAGATGATGAATATGATTGGAGAAAGTAGTTGGTATCATCTTTTGGCACAGGACATTGTGGAAAACTCTCAAAATAATAGTCACGTGTCCTTAATTGCTGATAGTTCCATAAGCAGGAATTTGGTTGCCTGTCAAAGGTGAATGTAGACTTTTTCCCCCTCTTCAAATTATCTGTTAAGTTAACGTAGTGTTTTGAATAAGTAATGGTTGACAAAAGCTGTAAAAAAAAGAATTGCCCTCTCCTAATGCCAGAAATTTAGAAGATTTCTACAGGAGAGAAGGAAGTGTCAGTGAAAGTGTAAGAACCGACAGTCACATCTTTTCATAAAATAAAGACATCTGCATACCCCAAAAGCATTTTAGTCCTAAAAGTGAAGTGTTTTAACTGCTCCAGTGAAGTAATAAACATATACCTTGCATCTTTCTGTTTTCTGTTTCCTTCAGAAGGCTGACTGTTTGTATCTTCCTTTGCAGGTGACTTTTAGGCATGCGAATGACTACGTTACTTATGCTTGGGTAGAAGATGATGAAGTTTCTTCTAATAAAGACAGTAAACAAGTAATTACATCCCTTTTTCATGCAGTTTCTGTCAGAGCAGTTCAAGGGTCTTTTTGTTCCATATCCCCTTCTTCAGGATTTTCTCCTCTTCCTTTCTGGTCAAACAAATGAAGTTACTGTTTAGAATATCTCTTAATTCTTCATAATATCGAGGTAGTCCAGCATCTGTTCTCAGATGTGCTCTCGCTATTTACAGTAACTGATGAAAATAATGATCTCTGTAGTAGCTTTTAATTACATTACATACTACTGCCATGTTATTTTTTGGTCTATTTCTCCCACTGAAATAAGTAACTGACCTTTTTTTCATTTGTTTTTTCAAAGTTTCTTAATGGATCCTAAATATTTACCATATGATTTTTTATTACAGTGTTAAGGACCTAATTCAACAGACACAATTAGTTCCAGGAATCTAACAGAGCTACAGATCAGTGTTTCTTAGACTTCTCTCTATTTTGGCTTCTGAGTGCTTTGGCCCCTGTTTAAAAACTAATATTATGTAGCTTTTAGTTATGATTCCAAAAGTGATTTAAGAAACAAATAGTGAACAAACACCCAAACATATTTGGAATACAAAGGACCTATTTCCACTGGTATTTTTCCATACAAATAGGAATGTAATTTTTGAGGCACAATCAGTCTCCAATAACTTCATTAGAGGTTGCACAGGTTAACGATCAAGTTTATACCAAGAGCCCAAACTGTCTTGTATTTGAATTGCTATTCTGACTCTCAAAACTTCTCTCATGTCTTTTACATTACAGCTTAAAAATATGAGCACTGTAAATGTTAGATTAGCAGAATACTGTGGACTGCAGTTCAGGAACCGTATGCCCTTAGGGTGCTACAAACTGAGGTGGCGGCATTGCTCTTGTTCATGTAACTCCTTATTGCCACAGGGAGGCAGGTCATCTCCTTCAGTGCTACTTGTATGGCTTTGCCCCTTCTCTTACAACAACTCCAACTTTCTCCTTTCTTGCTGAGCCAAGGCAGCTTGCTAACATGGTGAAGGATATTCCCTTCCTAAATTTTCAAATGGTTTCAGAGTTATTTGTCCTTTTTAGCTTATGTTTTACTTATAAATACTAAAATCTTGTAGTGTCCTGAAAGGCAGAGATTGCTTTTTGAAAGTTGTTTTCTCTGTTGAAGTTTCACGTTGCCTCTATTCTTATTCTTATTAACAGGTTTACATGAGTGCTGCAGAAATACCTGATATGGGAGGGGAATTCTTGCTTTGTTATTACAGCAATAACTTGCAGTCGATAGTTGGTATCAGCCAGCCTTTTCAGGTAATATATTTGAAAAAATTGCCAAAATTGTTTCATTTGTGCACAATTTCCCATGCTGCTGTGGTTATGCTAACGTGTCATACAGCCATTGAAATGGAAGTTCTGCATGGCTGTTGGATGAGGCAGGCTGAGAAGGCTGTGACATTATTACCCAAGGGGATATGCTAATAGAAGTTGCTGGGCTGGCTGGTAAATCTCAGGGGTACTGCTCATATTGACTCTATATACTGATAAGAAACTTAAGGGAGTCTGATGTTTCAACTGTCTCTGAGCTTAAGGACTGCCACAGACTCTAAACCATGGCTGTGGATATACGTGGATAGACAAACTACATAAGAAACAAAAACATTTAGGTTACTTTTCCCTTTTCATGATGCTTTTATATGTGAAATGTTTGGGTTTTTTAACCACATTTTTTAAATTTAATAATTTCTGCCTATGTGCATCACTTTTAATTATCTTAGTTTCTAGCAAGTATGTAGGATTTATTATATACAATGTATTGATGTTCAGAAGCACTGTGTTGTTCTGTGCTGTGTTAACCTGTTGTTTTAACTATTGTTTTTCTTCTAGATTCAGCCAAACAGAACAGTAATAGGAAAAGATCTGGCCCAGGAAGAGAACTCTTGGATGCAAAAACCTGACAATCTAGAACCTCATAATGAGTTCTGAAGTCAGAAGGGACGTTTAGTGGTCCTGATTCAGGAGTCAGATGATTCTTAATGTCTTAATGATTATAAGCTTTTACTCTTAGAAGATGGAGTAATACAGTGCAAATAAGACAGGTAGGGCTGTTTGGAAACTGTATGACCTCATAGAAGAAAATTAATTGTGGATGCAGATATTTTTACTGTTACAGAGAAAGTAACTCTTGCAGTGAATAGGAACTGTAAAAATAGCACCTAGAGAATGCTGTGTGATTTAAGATGTTTTTAATCCAATGCTTATCTTAAGCAAGCTGCATTCTACAATAGGTTTTTAGGCCTATTCCTTTTCATTTTTGTAGAGGATATTTTATTTACGATATAATATATTCCCTAAGCTATAACTGCTTAATCACTGATTTCCAATGTTTGAGTTGAGGTGAAGTTATTTAAAAGTTATTTATTAGATACAAGCTACCTAGTTTATTTTAAATTTCTATTTGACTTTTAAATGTAAACTAATTACCTTCTGGGGAACACATGTGGTAACAAGTCGTACAACTCAGTATTTGGAGGACGTACATTTTCCTTCTGTAGCAGATTCCCCTTCTTTATGCCCTTATTGGGATTTTTCACGTTTAATTTTTCCAGGTTGAGGTACGTTTATCAAAACACACTTTTTGTGTGGGGTTGTTTGTGAGGGGGCAGTTCTGCTTTTACAAAATAGTTTAGCAATTTGCCCATTCCTTTCTGATTTACAAAGGTAATGCAAAGATACTTCTATAGTTGTCCCTGCCTCAGGGTTAACAGGTTCCCAAAACTTCTGAAAGAAATTGCTTCAGTTGAGAAGTGCTTTAGCAAAGGCGAGCAGACTGTAGTTTGTGAAGCACTTGTTGACAAAGAGCTGCTGAACGTCATGCTAACCCTGCCTCTTCTCTGCTCCCACATGTTTAGAAAGCTAAAGTCATATTTTGATTCTACTATGATGCACTTTCGCTGCTCGTAATGTGGAGGTTACATGAATTATAAATAGGAAATTTCAGTGGAATGAGTTCTTCATTATGGCATAACCTGTGCTGACAAAAATTGTTCGATTCCAAATGATAGCAGTCAGGCTGCAAAATTGGTGTTCTTATTGGTGCTTAGACGTGAATGTATCCTGTGCACTTAAGGGGGGAAATAGAATGAAAAAGACCAACTACTTTTAACAACCTGAAGAGTGATTCTTGTTTGTTGATGAGGAAATAGGGATCTTTGGAAAGGATAGGAGGCGCACCAACATTCCACAGAACCTCAGAGCACCTGTTAGTCTCTCATTTTCTGGGTGCACAGCTTTGAGCTACCTGCAGTGCGTGGTAAGTACAGGTAGCTGCTCATCACTGCCTTAGTTATGGGTGTTAGAAATGAGTTAGTTATGGGTGGAAAAGAGGAAATTCAGTTCAAATGGAACAGTGAAGCAAAGGATGCTGGTGTGTGTATTTTGGAGTATTGCTTCAGAACTGAATGGATGCTATTTTATGCTCTTTCTTAAAAAGCCTTAGTTCTTTTTGTTAGGACTCTTTTTGAGAAAGAAAATGAACATATCGATGTGAAAATTCTTTTGCAATTATTTCTGATATTCACTGTCTGAAATCTGCTATCCCAGTCTTTGTGTGGTTTGGAAGCTGGAAGATGAGTAGAGGAGATAGATTGCTTTAGTTTGGGTTTTAAGAGCACTTAGCCTCTGTAGATTTTAGTTGCATCTCTGTGTAATGCTTGGTATTGGAAGCTATTTCCAGTTGCAAGAATGAGGGCAGTTTCAGAAGATACTGTGTTCATTGCATGGATTAAAACTGCCCTGAGGTTTACAGTTTGCACATTCCTGTTACACTTCGGAACAATGTTAGAAACAATTTTCACATTTGTAGCAGATCTAAAAGAATTTGTTTTGCACAAAATCTTTCCAATATGTGATTTTCATGGCAATTACAGCATCAGACAAATCCCTACCTAAGTGCAAGTAAGATTCAGGTTTCGAGTTGATACTCTGTTTCTGATTTCTTTCTTGTGTAACCATAATACCAAGACTTTATGCAAGGAGAACCCCTTGGAGAGCTCAAAGAACTGTGGTCTTTGAATTCCAGACCACAGCTGGTGATTTATTGTGGACCAAGATCCAATTTCTTCTAATCAGGGTGCATCTGCCATTCATGAGCAGCACAGAGGTGGAGTCATGCAGCCGCTTTACGTGGGCGAGAAACCCAAGCTCCTTAATGTTGTATGAGAGCTGGTAACTCTCTGTCACTGGAGAGAGAAGCTGCATTTTGTAAACTAATCCTTTGCACCACAGGACTGAAAATGCCCACAGCTGCTGTGATTGAATCTTCTTGTGTGTTAGTAGGATGCTGCACAGAGCCGCTCACTTCTTTCTCAAGTATTGTGCACACAGTAGCAGTTTTGTTTACTACTGTTACCTCTGGTAGCTTTTCATATAATTCCATGACTTGTAATGATGCAATTTCTAGCAAAATTTATCTTTTTTAAAAGCACCTTTGATTGGATGTTGTGACCACTGGAAATGTTTTTATACTCATGTGTTTTCTTCTTATGTACAACTAAAATAAATCCTGGCAGTGAAATGTTCTACGTGGCCTCAATTAATTTGAGAACAAAGTCATTGGTTTGGGTGGGGAGAATAAATTCCCTGCGTAGTAATCCTTCTCTGAGATATTTTGGTGATGTTTTATGTTTATGTACAGTAGTACTTTGGTAATATATCCAGTGGGGTTTTGGGCTGAAAAAGAAGGCCATAGACAAATACTGTCCTTGTTTGTATGAGTACAACTCATGGTTATAGCTATGGATTTATGCTTGCAGATACAGGGGCAAGATGGAAATAGCTTTGGCCTTGTAATGGGAGGCAGTGAAATACAGGGAATGTTCAGTCTTGTCCCATATGGATGCTTGTGTTAGTAGTGATTCTCTGCAGAAATTCTGCTGTATCTGTTGGGGAAAGTTGTTGAAAGTAAGTTGCATGTTTGTTTCCGCAGTTTCTCTTAGTATATGGTCTCATGGGAGAGGCCAATGAGGAGGAGTGGAACGAATGATAGTTGAGAGTAACACAGTGATAGACAAAAACTGAAGTGCTGCATAAGATCCGTTCCATTATTCTTCATATTTCAACATTTTTTAATGTAAAATTGTAATTAATTTATTTCCATCCAGGAATAACTTTTTGTAACTCCTTGCTGGGAGAATCTATTTTAAAATGTCTACCAAGGAACGTTGCTCAGCGTAGCCTTATTTAACTTCAGTCTCTGTGATTTGTAGCTCCCCTCAGGATACGCAGTGTATCACTGCACACAGATAGTAGAACAGCTCAGAGTAAACAGGAAATATTTCGAAGATGTCTTGCGTGTTTGTTAGACCCTAAAAATACACTTTGATAAAGACTATTGTTTCTCCTACCACGACTTCCTTCTCTGCTCTTGGACGCTAAGTGACACTCGGATGAACTTGTCTTAATGTACTGTGGTTGAAAGGCCACTGAACAAAGCTCAGATTCGGTTTTCCTTGAGAGAGGAAATGATACCCTTTCTGAGAACTGCATTTCTAACCAGTATTTCCAGTGGGGTTTTTTTTTTCAGTCCTTGGCTGGAGGGATCTGCTATTGGGAAGTGATGGGAGTTCCTTTGTAACATCATGATATTGAGATCATTGAAACTTGCTGGTACCCGTCAAAGCAGGAGCACCAATATTACTGAGTTTTATAACTCATGCATTAAGCTGATATGTTTCCTTGTGCCTCTTTTTTTTCCTTCATACTTATCTCAAAAGAATGGGAAAACGATTTTTTGGGAAGGTGGAGGTGTTTGATGTCAATTTTCTATTTGTACAGCTTTCTTTCATCTTATTCTTTAACTCTTCAGTGGCAAACTTAAACATTAGAGAGTTGTGTGTCACACACTGTGCAGAGGAAGCTATTCTTTGTGTGGCTGCTTTATTTAACCTAAGCAGTGGCACTCAGCGCCCAATTAATCTGTACCATATACATTGTGTTTCGTTACTCTGGAAACTGAGCTTTTGGGGGAGCTATTCAGAGTTTGTTCAATAACTTCAGGTTAAGAAAGACAACATACAAGTGCACGCATCCTACCTCATATTATAATGGAACTGTCTTCTTCCTCTCACAAGGTCACAGCAATTAAGAAAATGAGAACATCTCATACATGCAATGTAGAAAGTAGCAAGAATACCCGTGTGGGAGCATTTGGAACACAGGTTGGAAGAATCACTGGAGGAAAAGAGTGGAGAGAGAGGAAGTGTGAGATCTTGGAGCGCAAATTGGTGAGAGGAAACGAGGGGTGCAGGGACAGTTCAGAGAAGAAGAACTTGCATTGCAAAAAGGAAAATACAGTAAATATTTTAGTATGTTAACCATAAATTGATCAAGTCTGAAAGTTATCCATTACGGACATTAGACATAGTTTTAAAGTACAGCTCTTGGCCTTGGCAGAAACCACTCTGTGTTCCTCCTGCCCCTTTTCTATATATTTTTTCTTTCCCTTTCTGCCACATCTGCCCTTTTTTAGATCTCGTTCTCCCTTGTAGCCAACTCCTGGGTGTTTTTGGTTTGTTTTTATACAGAATTCTGGCATCTGTGTCTCAAATCATTCCAGTTAAACAACCTTCATGTCCTAGACCATTAATCTTTGTAATGTCTCCATGCATGAAGGGTAGATAAGATAGACAAGGTATTGCTCCATGCTTCTGAGAACAGAGCAGTTCTGTTTGGGGAAGAGATGCCGGCTTTCTTTTTTGATGTGATAAAATCATTTTTTCAGTGGAACTTGATATTGGAAAATAAGTGGTCCAGGAAATGATTTTTGGACTGGGCCAATCTCCTGTATAACAGCAAAGGCCAGTGAAAGAATGATTCCAGATATGAAAGACAGAGCAGCAACAGGCCATTTCTTTTCAGTAAGTTCTTTGTTGTGTCTGTTCTTGGAGTATCCTCTGGGGGATTCATCCGGAGAGCTGAACACTCAAGTTTGGCTCTCCAGAAAAGACAGAAAGAATTGTCCCATAATAGCAAGACTTGAAATACCTTGTGTCTAATCCAGTGTTTCATTCTCTGTTGTCATTGTCAGCATGTCTGTGCCTAGGGAGGGATTGTGGGTGGATACATCTAGATGCTACATTAATGAATGATGTGGCTGTGGTAAAGAGCTGCGATTGTACTTCAAGCAGTATTTACCAGCTTATTTTTGTCATATTAGCAGTGATCTCTTGGTACATTTATAAAGTTTACCATACTGTTATTTCATACCTATGAAATGGCATCCGCAGCAGCTTAGCTTCCCTGAGTCACTGGGACAGAGCTGGAACATCAACAAAGTTTAGGGCAATGAGCGTGAACATAAATCCATGTTTCTTGGAACTGTCTCTGCACATTGTAACTAGTGGAAACGAGTCTTGAACTTAATTGTTTCAGCTCACACCTCCACGTAGTATAAATACAGAGGTTCACCTCTTCCTCTCAAAACAGGGCTCCGAACCAAAGGCTGCAGCTAGTTGAGGTTTTCTTCTTACTAACTTCTCTTGGAAAGATGGAACTGCAAATTGAATGTATTCCTACAGGAGAAATCATCCGCGTGGTCAGTCGCAATGGAGAACGCAAGACTGTAAGCCTGCTTTTTTGTTCTCTGCTCCCTTCTTGTGTGGTCAGTTGTGTGATGAACAACTTAATAACGTTGTTCTGAACTGAGAAATACTAATGGGGGTGGGGGGAAAAAGCTGGTTTTCAGAAGTGTTTGGTGCTCTGCAGCATTGGCTGTCCATGTCACTGGGTTCCATCGCTGGGCTGTTTGTAAAAGCTTCATTTTCTGCACCCAAAAAGACAATAGCTGATTATGGCTAATAATGCCACTTATTGTGCTTTCTTGGAGGTGAATAAGCAATCATTTATACTTGAATGCAACCGTATTTGTGTCTCTTCATCAGAAGTACTTCTAAAGTGCTTAATAAGTCTTCAGTTCTGGTGGCAGATCTCTCAGAGTCAGCACGGACTGAAGTACACATCTGTGCATATTGCTCCTGTTTCCGAGCATTGTCTTTCTAGTAAGTAATCTGAAACTTGATCTGAAAATTAGCTAAGACATTTACTGTGCAGATTACACAATTAGTAGGTATGTTTCTCGCTTCAGAAACACCTGAGAGCTCTGCCTTGTTGGAAGGCGAGATGGCAGCAATTCTGCTATTCGGCTTCCAGTAACCGGTCCCGGAATGGCACTCGCTGACACGCTGTGACCATAGGGGACACTGGCTGGGCTGACTTGTCAATCCCAGAGGGAGCTGTTTCTTTAAACCTCACTCTGAATAGCGCCAGGATCCTGGGGGGAGACATCGTAGAGAGAAAAGCTATTAGTTCAGCTTTCTGAAAAGCCTTAGAAACTCATTAGCAGTCCATAAAACTGTAATTTGCGCTCAGTGTTTAAATACCGTTGGTGCTGCAAAGTGGCTTCCCATGTACTGTGCTTTTAATACAAAGGGAAGCTTGTAGCTGGAGATGCTTTGGACTGTTGCAGAATGGGTTGTGTGGAGCTCTGCTGTTTCAGCTCGGGGTGCAAAACAGCAGAATTCTGTGCATCCTGAGTAGGCCCTCCAAAAGGTACCGTGCCTGGGAGCTGCACCGAGCTGCTCCTTGCTGCACCGAGCTGCTCCTTGCTGCACCGAGCTGCTCCTTGCTGCACCGAGCTGCTCCTTGCTGCACCGAGCTGCTCCTTGCTGCACCGAGCTGACAGCGGTTCCTGCCTTCGCTCCAGAGCTGAGCTCGCCCTTCGGCCTTATCACAAAGGTGGGCTCTTGGTGCTTCCCCCAGGCAGCCAGGGCTGGGGAGGGGACGGTACAGTTAGCATCGGCGTCCGAGATTTTTATCTGGCGTGCGCCTGGATGAGGCAGGTGCTCCTGTCGTTCAAAGCAACAGGATCGCGAGTCGATGCGGGAGCAAAGCTAATCGGCGGGACGCCGTTGTCCCGAACAACGTCATCGGCTCGAGCCGGTTCCTGCCTCGGGCGGAGCTGCCGCCTGCGGGTCTGGGGCCGCGCGGCGCCGGGGAGGGCGGAGGTGCGGGGAGAGCCGCGACTGACGGCAGGTGAGGGCGGGGGCAGGGCCGCAGCCTCCCCGCCCGCCCCGCACTCCGCATGCCCGGCGCTCGGACATGCTCACTAGCGGCGCGGCGCGGGCTCCCGGGGGCAGTCGGTGCCGAAGCGCTGGCGGAGCCGCCGCAGGGCCCCGAGCGGAGAGGGCGGGGGGCGCGGAGTGCAGGTGAGTGCGGCGGGGGGAACGGGTGGACGGCGGCGCCGGGGCCGGGCGGTGCGGGGCCGGAGCCCGAGGGACGGGGTTCGCCTCCCCGTGCTGGGACTCGGCCACATGGCCGCGGGCTGCCCGGAGCGCAGCGCTGCCTGCGGGACGTGCAGAGGGGGGAGCCGGGACGGCGGCGGTTCCGTCCTTTCCCCGAAGTCAGCGGCGTTCCCGGAAACTCAACATTTCCATGGTAGAAACAAACGATCCTTTCAGGGCAGCTGGCATCCTGGCGGCTGCATGGCGCGTCTCCGGCAACCCGGAGCAACCCCCGCCCTCCTGTAACGCTGCTAAACGCGCTCCGGAGACGCTTGCCTAACTCCGTCCCGAAGCGGCGAGCCGCCCGCCGGGTTGCGGGGCCGCATGGAGTGGGCAGCCGGAGCCGCGGGGTGCGGCCGTGCCACCGACGGCTGTCACTGGGGTCCCGCCTCGTTCTGATCAGTGAGTTTTTGTACGTAGCGAACTTATTTTCCGTGTTCTTGCGCTGCTGTGCACTCGGTGGTACGTTCTGCTGTGGATAATTCTTCCTTGTTTGCCAGAGGCGGTACAGGTGCCTAAAAGCACTTCCTTCATGAAGCTCGGTATTTTTGATCATCTTTTATAGTTGGAGATGTTTTTGAGGACCGCAGTTTACTCCACGTGTCTGTGATCCCCCCTCAGACTGACCCATCTGTTGCGTTACTGCATGCCGTTTTTCCCCTTTTCTAATACGCCTGGGGTTGATTGCTGCAAGGGACAGTGGGGAGTGAGGGAAGGAATTGGACTCTTTGCTGAATGGATTTCTTATTCCGGTAGCTTGAATTTTCCAAGTAACTCAGTTTGATCTGCATCCTTACGTTTAGGGGGGACTGCGGAAGGAGAAATGGTTCTGAGATACAAGATGCGAGAGGATGAGAAGGAGTGGCCTGATGTTGTGCCAGGGAAGATTCAGGTTGTGTTATTAGGAAAAGCTTCTCCAAAAGAGCGGTGCTGCAGTGGCACAGCTGCCCAGGGAGGTGGGGGAGGCTGCGTTGCTGGAGGTGTTTCAGATCCATGGAGATGTGGCACTGAGGGATGTGGGCAGTAAGCAGCGTTGGTGGTCAGTGGAAAGTTGGATTTGATGATCTTAGAGGTCTTTTCCAACCTGAATGATTCTGTGGCAGAGACCGTGCTGGGAATTATTCTTTCTTTGTTGCTGGAGGTGGAAGCCTTCTCCAGAACTTGTTGCAGATGACAGCTGCTTCATTCTAGCAAGTGACAAGTGAGAAAATTTGCTTGGTTGGTGGGACAAACCCTGCCATGAAACAGAACCACATCTTAGAGCGAGCTGCAATAAAGGCGTTTTACTTTCATCTCATTTTGGAGCAATAGGCAATTACCAGCTGTCAGCACTTTTTAAAGCTCTTTTAGAAACTGCCTAGGGCTTAGAGAACTGATGAGTTCTTATTTTTCACAATAGGCCCTGGTATGGCAGCCTCTGTCATGACGCTTAGGGACGGATGTTCAGTTTTGATAGTGGATCCTGTCTTTTAGGGAGGGCCTGTGTGAGTGTAAATCTTGTCTTCTGTTTCTCCTGACAGTGGCCAATGGAGCTCAAGGCTACATGCATGCAACCCTAATTTTCCTAGCATAAAGGACAGATCTTTCCTCAACAAACCAATCCAACAAAAAACCCAAACCATACCTCTGAGTCATAATGTACCAAGGGAGTGGGAGATCCCTTGTGACTCAGGAGTCAGTGTGCAATTTCTGTTCTTTGTTGTCTTGCACAACTGACAGCGGAGAAACCTATGTGGCTGAAGACTTCTATGATGTATCTTCAGACTTTATAGTGTGCTTAAGAGCAATGAGGTGAGTTCTGACCAGATCATTCAAGTAATATAGGAGGCTCTTTTTAACGCTTGATCAAAGCCTACTGGTGGAAGGATGGTAAAAAGAGGCGGGGGCCAAGAAAGCTTAAAAACAAATCGAATATAGCGAGGCTCAAACTCCTTGTCAAGATAAAATAGTCTTTTTCTAGCAGTAGGCAAGCATTAGGAGCTGTTGATCGTTTGCAGTGTCACTTTGCTTATGGGATGTAGCCTTACTGTGGTGCAAGCAGTTTGCTTTTTAGGAACTATACAAATTCCTCCTTCCACTGTTTGATTTATTTTTTAAAGACAGCCTGCACCAAATGGATGAGAAATGATCTGCAGCAGCTGGCCATGGCCACAAAGCGATGCATAAACCATCACTCTCCTGTCTTTTGCTGCTGTGCCCCCTCCTGCAGCCACGTGCTCTCACCTGATGCTTTTGAACAGTTCCAGCATGCAAAGTGTTGAGGATCAGTGGGCTTAGAGCGCTCTTCCTCACAGTTTGAAGGAGTAATGGGTGCGTGCAGCTCACTGGGTGCTTTCAGACAACTAATGTCTTCTGTAGAATGTGTTTGTAGTTGGAAAAAATAGCGTGATGTTGATGCTGCAGAGAAGGAGATGAAGAGAAGCTAAAAGTGCAGCATGTCTCCCTAAGGTTGGTGTGCCCTGCTGCCCCTGTAAGTGACGCAACTGAAACTAAGCCACTTCTCCTTTCATACAGGCTGAAGAGCCATATATAGATATATAAATAGAAATGTGTATATTGTTAAATTAGTGCTGTGGGAAGAAGCACCGTGGAGGAGTTTCCTGGCTGAGCACATTGTGTGAGCACGTGGATGTGGTGACGCAGGAAGAAATGGCTGGGACTGGGGGTGGCAGTGGTGCTTTGTGCTGGCATCCAGTGACTGCAATTATAGCATGGATCTGTCTTCTGTCAAGGGTTCTGCTGCGTTTGACTCTCATCCCATTATAAGCAACTCATGAATAATGTGGTTGGTTTTGACTAGGGTTACTATCCCTGACTTTGATTGGGAGCCATATATCTAACCTTCTATCATTATTTCTAGCGGATGAGGTTTGCTTGGGTTGCCTTTCTGTGAGATTAAACACAGATATTCTTTCTGCCTGAGGAAGCCGCGTCTACTGTGCTTCTGGATTAAATATCTGATGTATTTTGTGTCCTCTGCACACCTTGTTGATGCATTAGTGAGGTAGGTGGGCAGCTCTCCCCAGAAAGTATTAACGAATCTCTAAGCAGCAGCAAGCCCATGTGAAATACTAACAAAGTTTCAGGTAGAGTGAGCAAATCTGAAGTAATTTGTTGCAACTGAGCCCTGTTCAGTTGGGGTGCAAAGTGAGGAGGAAAGCTAAAAGTATCCTTTAAAGCCTGGCCCTGCCTTAATTAAATATGCTTCAATGCAGCAAGGAGCAACAGGGCCAGTACCTTTTCTTTTTGATCTTCCGTATAGTCTGTGTTATATTAAATTCCTGTGCTGGAAGACAACAAAGGTTAGTATTTAGAACTGGTGTGTTCATTCATGCATGAGTGGATTGCTTTCCCTGGGAGCTTAAGGAAAGAGCCTGGTCACATGTGATGACCAACGAGCTGCTCCTCACTGTGACACTGCAGCCTTTGAATTGGCACACTGACCTTGGTTCAGGTCAGACAACACCCTTCCTGTAATTGAGGACATGGATGTAGATTTTTAGCATTTGGCAGTGCCTCGTGGGGTGTTATGTTGCTTGCCTTCTAGGCAATAAAGACATAATGCTGTGAGATGTTACAGCCTTCCGTCATTGCAAAGTTTCGTTACTGAATGTGCAGGGTAATTGTTGGTGCCAAAAATAGAAAAGGATGTTATGTCACAGTGTATTCTGACTTTTGCCAGGTACTGGGGGATCTTTGAATGACAAAAGGAAAACTAACATCCCCAACACTTAATTCCTGCTGCTCCATATACACTTTTCTCCATAAAAGAGCTTTCTAAAATCACTGTTATGCAAAAAGATGTACACAGGCAAAACAGGTACGATGGCATTCAGCGTGCTATCTGGATGCAAGATGAACTTTGCCCTTGCGTTGAAAGGCTGTACCTTTACATTCTGATTTCACTGACTTTTTTTGAGGTGCTTTTTCTGGTAGAAGTTTACCATGGATGTTTGACTCTTTCCTCGTAGCATTCTGGTGTCTGTCCAGAGATTTCACCTCTACAAAAGGTAACGTAGGGATGTGTGGTCCCAGTCATTGTGACTGCGTGGACTCAGAGCTGGAGAACAGCCCTTGTGGAGATTGTAAGACTTCAGGGAAACCTTTGTGTCTTAGAGTCTAGGGTTGCATTTCATTAGTTAGAGTGAGCTGCGGTGCCTTGTGCCAGCTGACAATCATCAGATGTATTGGCCATTTTACTAATGAAGCAGAGGATTATTGAAAGAGCTATAATTCAACTGGAGACCTGTATTTGTCAGAGGATTTAGGTGAGCTCACAACTGCATGCTTTTCTTCGTTGCCATATGCTCAATATTTTAGTCTCCTGTTTTTCTTACGCCTGTACGTGGTCTGAGAAGGACATTCCTGTCCAACAAAGCAACACCTTGAACCACAGTGAAGAACTGGGGAAAGAGTAAATTCAGCTCTCACTGTGGTGATTGTTAATGGTTGAAAAGTCAGGGTAAGTCCATTTCCAGTTGTGTAATAAGGAGATAGTGATCTGTTTAGCTTTACAGAAAATTAAATTCCACTGCAACAGTATAACTGGAAGCACAGAAGTAGGAGGAAAACTATTTTCCATTCTGAAATATGTCTTTGTATAATGCTGTGAGTTGAGTTTTTTAAACTTGCTAACAGTAACTAATAACTTCTACATTATACAGTCTGCACTGAGTCATTGTTTACTCACGGAAATGGCTTTCAACAGACAGACTTGCTCGCTAACTTTAATAACTGAAATATGCGGTTCCACACATTACAAAGGCAGCACACTATAATCAACGTTCCTTAAAAACATAAACTGATACATATTTGCAGCACTGAGGTGTTGTGTTATAAGCAGTATTTCTGCAGCTCAGATCTTTCTCATGTATCCATTGCTGCAGCTCTAAGAAGAGAGAAAACTATTACACAGAAGTATTGCAGGTTTTTTTTCCTAAGTGAATTGTATTGAACCTTGAAAAGTAGAGACCAGAAAGCCTTGTTCTGTGTCCACGCATCTCATTGTTTTTAATAGCAGGTTGTTCTCCACTCCTAGGATTTTGGAGGCAGTTCAGAATTGCTCCTTCTGCATCCCGGGAGGGAAAGGCACACCTCTGCACCAGGAGTCCAGGGATTCTCTCTGACAGGATTGGAATGTAGATAGCAAAGGAGGTGGTTGGCATTTTTCTGCCTTGATTTAAGCAAGTAGTGGACTTCAGTTGCAAATCATTCCCTTGCCTTTTTGTGACTGCTTACCTGCTATTTTATGTTAGCACATCTATTTTCTCATAGATTTTACAGGTCTCTTTCTTACACACCCATTACATCTATTAATATTAAGATAACTGGGATTTGTATACCCGATTGTTCTTCAGTGTACTGAACCAGCAGTGCCAAGTGCACACAAGGCAGTGTAACAGTTTGTCCACTGGTTTGTTCACATGGGAATGAAGTGGGGGCAGCTCAGCGTGCCTGACTTATGCAGGAAGGGGCAGTGTGGGAGGAGTGTTTGGATGCTTAAACGCTGGTGGATAGCAGCTATGAACAGCAGCTTATGGAGTCATTAGCAAAACTCGAATGTATCTATTTGTTTAAACAAGTCTGGTGGTGGTTTGCATCATCGCTCTGATTTTATGTCAGAATTTCTTGTTTTGCTTTTGTTCCCCAGGTATCATAATGAAGTGCACAGTGCTGTGATAGTCCTGGCAGAATTCAGATTTACTGTCAGAGTTACAGTGTTTCCTTGTGCAAAAACTGATGTTTCTATGACTGTAGGATGTCAGGATGGTAGCAAGTATGTTTCTGATCAGCTGGAGTGTCTGCATGTAACCAGGTGGCAGTGTTCATTGCAGAGGGACCTTACGTATACATAAGCCTTGGAAGATTTGAATATTTTCAGCTGGCTGAAGCCTGTAACGCAGATCAGACCAACCTTACTTTGCTCTCCTTCCCGTCTCCTGAAGACACTCTCCACGGACCATTCAGTTCAGCTGAAGAAGATTAGTGCTCAGCTTTATGGAATAACCTAATGACAAATGCATATATTCTAACTCTATCTGTTGGTTAGATGTTGCCTGCATTAAAATATTATCCTTTAAGATCACCAAGAAGATGACTCTTCAATTTACAGAAGAAACAATGCTCTCGAGACTGCTTATGCAGGGAGTGGAGGGAGCTAGGGGTAATTTGGAATAATAGAAGGGGTAATTTATGTGCTTTTATGAGCTATTTCTAAAACAGGTGTGTTAGTCCTTAGAACATTTAAGAAAAACATGTGACTACATGATAATGCAGACACAGTATGTTTTCTTTTTGCATGACAGAATTGAGTGCATGGGTTATAGGCCATTTGTATGCTTTGGTTAAAGCTTTCAGACGTTATTTATCTTGAGTATAAACTGATCTGATTTGAGACAGTTGTGTCCAGGTACAAGGAAGTACAAAGAAGAAAACAATTCAAGATGAGTTGCTTTTCCCAGATATTGCTGTAGATGGTGACCGCTTTGAAACCTTTCTTGACAGAGCCAGTGCATGCAGCCAGAACAAAGGGTGTGAGGTGCTGAGAGCCTGCGGGTAGGGAGTGTTGGGAGCATGGGCTTCTGTGCTTCCCTGGCACCTTGGTCATGGGGGCACCATGTGAAGAGGAAATGTTGCAAGAGATGCAAATGTCTGTATGTGGAAAAGAAAAACCAACACAAAATGTTTAGAGAGAGGGAGGCGGTGCTTGATCTCTCTTTAAACTGAAACCTGATCAGCTGCCAAGTGTCTGTTCCTGCTCTGATGTTTCAGTGTCTGGGCAGGGACATAAGGGAGCTCCCTCCATCTTAAGCCTTGAATATATTTACCTGGCAACTGCTATTATTCAAATCACTTTCTTTAGCTCAGCTTGCACTAAGAGGAAAATTCCTCATAGCTCAGTGTAGGATGAGAATGTGAACTATGCCCAGGCTGAAGTCCATAGAACTCAAAAGCTGCACTCATGTAACTGTTTATTTTTATTTTTTTCCAGAAGCTCCAGTTAAATTGTTTATCACAGAATGCATTTTTCCCTGAAATACTGATTGTTTGCCATCAGAAATAAATAGCCTCTGTACGAGGGTCACGTTGCCACCTGCGTGGAAATGGAGAATGGAGGAAAATCAGCGTTGCTGTGGGTTGAATGCATGTGTCTGGGAATAAATCTTCTTGGAGCACTGCAAAAGCAGGTTATTACTTTCAGAAGAAAAGTTTTGTTGTGAAAAATCTTGCTTTTAATTTTGGATAGGCTGAGAAGGAAAGTTATGGCCTAATGGTCTAAAAGCAACTGTCAGCCTGGTACCTGGCCTTTGATTTTGGACAGTGAATTTCTCTAGTTAACCTCTCTAGCACTGCTGAACTCTTGGAGGTGCTCTTTAAGCAGTGCTTTCACTGGCCCCAAACCAAATGATCTTAATTGCAAACCACTTATCTAAACTAATGGTTACTCAACACAAATGTGACACAAGGTTTGCAGGAGTAAAAATACAGACCGTGTTCAGTGTGGGCTGGACTGAGATTTGCAGTTTGATAGAGAATGGGAAGGTTCCTTTGGGTCACTAACAGGTGTTGATGGGTGTGTGAAGTGACCATCATCTCTCCTTTTTCAAGCACTTGCCACAGTGTCATTGCTCCTGCTGAACAGCAGACCCGTTTACTAGAGAGGCATATTTCTTCTGGCAAATGTGGGGTAACATATATACTCACGTGTGTCAGGTTAGGTGATTTATGGTGTAGACTTCCTGATCATGGAGCATTACAGCTGTCAGCCTCATTGTCTCTTGTGTCACTCCTGGGCTTGTCCTGGAGGCTGCTAGTGGTGGTTATAATGTGCATCTCTCTCCAGGGTTTTAGACATTAGGAGGCATGTATATGTAGGGAACTAAGCAAGCACCCAAAGAGTCTTAGAGCTTCATCCACTTCACTCTCAGTGCAGAGCCCTTTCTTTACTTGTGTGCCAGGAGGATGCATTTCTCCAGTATCTAAGAAAGGCTTATATAAGCTCACATGAAGGTTTAATTAAATTGGTTTTGCCTGTAGTTCTGTATTCCCTGCCTTGACTTTAGTGAACATGCTGAAACAAAGTTTGGAGAACAACAGACGTTTGGGTTCCCTCTCACTACAGAGCTGGACAGATGTCAGTCCCAGCCTGGGCAAGCACTGCTTGGGGCAGCGGATGGACTACAACACAGCAATGCTGGCTGTGTATGTCAGCTCCCAGCAGCAGCCTGGGTCTGTGCTGTGGTACCTCAGAGGGTGCTTTTCATCTACAGTATGTGCTTGTTGTGTCCCTGTGGCTTGTTCAGCCATTCTCTTTTTACACCACTGGTTTTGTATCCCTGAAGTCAATGGTAGTGAGGAAAAGTCTGAGTTTACTAGAAGCTTCTGCAATCATATTCAGGAGCTTGTGTGGACTGATTGGCACTAAAACCTTCTAGTTTGTGAATATGGAGCTAGCTGTGGCAATTAGCTGTCTTTTAAACACTGGATTTATTAAGATTTACATGTAGAATGCACTATCTCTACTCGCATGTACTGGGAATTCCCAAGCTGTGAAACTTATTATAGCTCCTAAGCAGTACAGTAACCATCTGCCCATGGAGTGCCTATGTTGCCCGTTAACGTGGGATCAAGTCAGGAATAGAGGCATGATGATAAGTCCTGGTGCAGGCTGCCAGGGTAATTGCACTTAGACACTGAGCCAAGAGAAGCTGGTGTCTGTTCTGCCTCCTGCCTAAGCAGTGCATGCACTGGCTGAGGTTCAGAGTGGGGGTCTGGCTGGCTACTGGTATCAGACGTGTTTTGCCCACTCTGGAGGCAGAACATCTTTGCTGCTTCCCAGAGCAGTGCAGTTTGTGGGATCAGGCTGCTCATTAGCTGATAGAATCAGTGCTGTGGGGTCTTCGTGTGGAGGGACGTCCTGCTGCTCAGCTGGGAATGTGGGAACACCCACTTTTGCATTCCTCTGCAACAGGTCTAAATGTTCAGAAGTATCCTGGGCTCTGTTGGGACTCTTTGGCAAGGTAAACATGTGGGATAGTAGCACAGAGTTACCCTGTTGTGGTATCTGAGCATGACGTTGTAATCAACGCAGGCAGAGAAGGGTACAGGAGAAGGAATGCATTTTGCTGCCAAAACCTTTCGTGCAAGAGGTTGGATCTGGATGTGTGCCCTTCCTGGGAGTACGTGCTGGTTCCTGAGATTTGTAGCTGCTGTTGCTGTCACCGCCAGTAGTGACACTCGAGTAAACAACATTTGGGAATGCCGTCCCACGATAGAAACTTCAAGAGGCTATTTCTAGTTGGAATTGAAGCTCCATGTGATTCAGTGGACTGTAGCCTTATTGTGAGAGGAGAAGCGGTTTTAAATGGAATTCTTTATATAGTATTGTTGCTAACACAGTAGTGGGCAGTTGGATTAAACTATTTTGGAACTGTATTCCTTTTTGATACTATACTAGCATTCTTGTTAAAGATGCTTCAAAACAAGCTGAAGTAGCTTGGCGGCTGCTGGTTGCGAGGCCATATTCTTTAGATGCTTCATTGTTGTTGTTTTTTCTTCCAGAAGAGAGAGATTTTGGCAAAAGGAAGTTGAAGGTAACTTAAAAATACGTGTATTAAACACAAAGGTTATCACCCAGCAGGCGAGCAGAGGCAGCAGCGAGTTAGCACTTGGATCACTGCATTTTGGAATAGTGGAGTTCAGCTTTACAGGAAAAGAGAGAACCTACATGTGATTACTCCTGAGACCCATCAGCTGTTCCGGTAATTCTCCAGAATGTGGAATTTGTAAAACAACCAGACAAGTGTGTGCTGCCTATCACAGATACCAGGAATGCCAAGAACGTGCAGGATTTTCTCTCAAATTCCAGTTGCGTGCGCTTCCCTTTCCAGTTCCTTCTCTAGGGGTTAGTGGAAGCAGGAAAAGAGGTCAGTCTTGAAACACAAAGTCAAAGAGGAGGAATTTGTGACTATAGAACAGATAACTCCCATTGCTCGCTGTGCTTTGCCACTCCCCCACCCCCCCACACCACTGTGGAAAGTATGATTAAAGTCAGCCCCTCCGCCCTGACTGTCTGAACCATACATACATGCACAAATGCCAGATTCTCTTCATTCCAGGCTGCTGACTTCAAGAAGGACTTGCTCTGACAAGCTGGAAATGAGGACTGGCAGCTTTGTCTGCAACTCAAAGGCTTTATCTCTCTTAGACACTCTTCCTAACATTTCCCACAAATACTGTTCTGCTGGTAGGATCTGTTGTATACACAGGATGCCATAAGGTACTTATGAATCAAGTCCTATGTTGTGTAACTCTCATTAGAACAGGCAAAGAAAACTTAACAGAGCAATTGGCATCAGGCCCACAGGAGAGCTTGCTCTCCCTGTGCTTCAGCCTCATTAGCTGGGGAGCGGTAGGGAGAGTCAGCTCAGCTTTTTGATTCTCTGTCCACTTACCATAAGGTGCTGTTCTTTCCTCCACAAAACTTAAACAGACCTGCCTTTGTCTCTCACTTTTAATATTTCCATCAGCTGATCACGTGCAGCTTCCATGGCATATCTCCATGGTCTCTTTCTTTGCTGTGCTGAACTCCCACCTGGGTATCCCTTCGCTTCCTCCCCATTTCACATGGGCAGCACAAGTTTGGACTTCTAGGATCATCGTACTCCATCAGCAACTTGTCTGTTTGTTCTTACCTTTTGGCATTATTGCTTCACTGATGTTTCTACTCTGTGAAGGATGCCAGCTGTGTCCACCTGTTAGGCTTTTAAGCTGTCTGCTTACGCTGCATATGCAGGGTTGGTTTTTTTGCTTAGAATATTAATGTTCCCTGACCTGTCTCAATCAGTTGATAAACTTGGACTTCAGTAAACGCCTTCCCTGGAGTGAAACTAGTTTGAGATACATTGCTGTGGTCCCAGACAGCTTCTTTACCACTAAATATAAGAAGGCCAAGCTCTTCTTTCAACTATATTTTTATTTCAAAATGAGCATTAAGGCAAGTATATTTTCATGCATATATAACATTAAGGCATGAAACTGAGATAGCTTTGGTCTTGATGCTGTAAAATGTGCACCCTGTAATAAAAACATCATAAATCAAATTGGAGTAGCCATGGTGGTTGTGATATGATTTCTGCTAGAAGAAAGGGATCCCTGGTGCCATCATTCTATTCTTTCAGAAGCATCTTGCCAGTGTTATTTTAGGTTGTGGAGGGTGTGTACATGCATATGTCCTTCTTATGGTATTTAGAAAACATGCCAGTATCAAATGTCTGCCTAGTACTTCACACACTGCATGATTTGCTGCTAGTAGACAAAACTTCTGACTCTTGAAGGAGGGGTGTTTTTCATAGGGGCTGTAGCCTTGACTTTTGGCCATATAACTAAAAAAACTTTTAGCAAAAAAGGGATTTTCCTGATCACAGTTCCAAATCCTCTCTCCTGGCCATGGGACTTTGCTTTCTGGATATTGTGTGAAAAAGACTGGAGAAACAAACTCTTATTCCCTCCTTATCTGGCTCAATACCTGCAGAGAGCTCAGAAACAATGACATAAGAGAATTAAAGTTAGTGCTGTAGTGAGGATTTCAAATGATAACCTGGCATGAAGAGGCACCTGTAGCATTTAACTGCTGTGTTTTATTCATCCTGAAGCAAGTGTAATTTAAAGGGACACCTCTATAATTGATGAAGTATCTCTTTACTGTTTGTTTAATTACCAGTTTCAATGTCTAGAAAGCAGTGGATCAATAATTTACAGTGATGAACTCTCTAGTGTGTCCCTCTAGTTCAGCCACACAAACAATAGCTCCGGAAACAAACACTTGAAAAGTTTTGATGCTTTTCTTTCTCTGTAGTTGATTTGAAAGAGTTTAACCCTTATTCTCCTACCACAGGCATATTCCAGCACAACTGGATCTGATGGCAGAGATCCCACTGACAGCAGGGAAGCAGGGCTAATCTAGGCCGTGCCATGAGCACTGTATCAGCTCTCATCTTTTTTCAGTCTCCTTTCACAGAGTGGCTAAGCCTGGGCTTGTGTTGTTGCTGCAATAGCTGATGATGCTGCTTACCCTCTGAGAACTGTTAAAATACAGAATTTCGATGAAGGAGATGAAGCTCTGTATTTCTCACTTTCTGCAGGGGAACCTAGGTTATATCTGCCTGTAGAATCAGAGCAACAAAGTTGTTCTCTTCCCATTAGATGGGATAAGATGTCTGGTGGTTCCTGTCATTGTCTTGGCTGCCACAAACAGTGGAGTTTGATCAGGAGTATCAGAACAGAAGGTAACTGGCTTTGTGAGATCTCCAAACATTGGCTCTTCTAGCAAGATGTGGTCTTACATCTACACACTGGTGGCCTCAGGGTAGAGGGGTAACTTCACTTTTCTGCCTTTTGTGAAGATGTTCTTGTTATCTGCATCAGCACAACTCTCTTCATGCCTCTGATTCTTAGGGGTGCTAATCCTCATCTTCTGACAGAGAGCAGAATGCTGTGAGACAGCTTATATTGTTATAAATGTCATATCTGTCACACTCAGCAGTTTATACCCATGTAACAGGAGCTATGAGAATTCCCTCACGATCTCTCGTTTGAGTTGAAGGTCACAGCCTGGACGTATTCTTTGATATGGTAGCTGTAAAGGGTAGAGAGCCCTACATGTTTATGGCTGCCTGTTTTGTGTGTGTCAGCAGGATTTCTGCTGTTTTTCAGCCACCCAATGTATGACCATAGGTAGGTCAGAAAGGAAGAAGAGGGGAGAATGAATGTTTCCATTCACTATATAGGCCTCTGTTTATCCAGATGTGGAGCGTGCATTCCCAAGGACCACAAAGGAACAGGCCCCCAGTTATTCTTTGTATATTTTGTCTTTGGTTTTGATTAAATCTACGCTGTTGATCAAGCAGAAAATCTCAGAAATGCTCTGAGCAGAACAGTGTGGCCCTCCTGAGTGGGCAGAGCTAAAACTGTGTCGTAGAGATGGGATGTTCCTCATACTTCACAGGGGGCTCACTAAGTTGCACGCCGATGTTTTTTTGTTTATCATTGTGGCTATTCTAAGAAGCTTGGCTTATCAGAGCTTTGATTCAGTAGGAGTCGAAATGTTTAAAATGTGGGAAAACAATGTTGTGGATCATTGGAGGAACACAAGCCAATGTCGATGGATGTGGGATGTCCTTCTGAAATGATGTCTGTGTTTTTCAGGCATCTTGGTGTATCTTTGCCAAGATGATGGTAACTCATGCTTTGCTGGTTCCTGTTAACTGAAGATAGATGTATTTTAGAATCAAAGCATGTGCAATGCATAAAAACCTATAAGACTTTAGTGGAAACATTGTGGTCCTGTCAGGCTGGTCAGAAGGAGATTACTTCAGACAATACCCTTCATCTGGTGGCTTTTACTCTCCTTTTCAGAAGCAACAGAAGAGACGGGGTAAAGGGAAGCAGCTCAGACATGAGCCAGCTGCGAGCCCACGTGCTCCTGTTGGCTGCCAGGCCTCAAACCTGACACGTTGCCAGATAGCCAGTTTGCACTGTGTGTCTACTTTTCTTTCTGCTTTTGGAAACTGCTTAGGCGGCTTCTTTTAGCATAAACTCGAATCCTTGCAGATCAATGGATGTGTTCCTGTTTTGGGTTCATTATCTAGTTTTATTCCAGACTTTTGAAGATTCTTTCCTTAAGCTTATCACAGGAGCCTTATGCCATCAAAATGCAAAATGCTTTTGGTTCCCTTGCAAAGAAGGGTATGAAGGAAGTTCTGTACCATATGTGTTTATAACAGTTTTATTGGACCTTACTTAAACTTTTCTCTGTCCAAGATAAAAACCAGCCAAACAAAGTCAGTTTGGGACAGAGGGGGAAAAATAACCAGAAGTGGTGGAAGTACAAATTGTGCCTGTAAAATCTAGGCTTAAAAATCATCAAATTCAAAACTACCCCACTTGTTTGAGCGTCTAAAGCATTGAATGTGTCCTTTTTCTGTGCTCAGGGAACTTGGCTCCACTCGGTAGTTCATAGTTTGCTTGCAGGATTGCTAAAAGAGTCCCACCCAGAAGGAAAATAAGAATGTTGTTATGCTGTTATGCTGTCTCTCCCAGGTGTCACTTGCATCTGGTGTCAGAATGACATGTCAGAATACTTGCAAATTGGTACCTTGTGATTTTATTTCCCTCAAGGGAGCTGTAGACATTACATGACACGAACCTTTGATAGGTACTATTGTACCAGTATGGATGTGTTTACCTCACCATTTCCCTTAACTTCATAACTTGAAGTACAAATTAGACTGACATAAATCTTAACATTACTGTAAACTTCCTCTATTAGACTTAGCAGGAGTGGGGGGTAGGATTAGCTGTTGAGACGTTCTTCATCTACAAGCTATTTTACAAAAACAAACCATTTCAGGAAGTATATTCCATATGTTATCCCCTCTCCCATGCTTTTCAGAAGGTTTCAGCAGTTGAGCCTTAGTTTTTGTGACACTGGAAGCTTGAATTTACCTAATATAATCTAGATATTACTTACATTCCAGTCTCCATATGGCAGAATTGTTTTGACACCTGGCTCACAACTCAACATTAGCTTTATTCAGACTTTAACAAAAAGAAAAGCTTGGTGTTAACTAAAAGAAGCAGTTTCTTTTGGCTGCTTAGGAGGGAGATACTTCCTTCTTAAACCATTTTTCATGGCATCAGGTGGTCTGGTTTTGGGTGTGTTTTGTTGTGATGCAAAACTGCACTGATTACCATTGTCAATTAGGAAAAAAAGAAGATTGAGTATAGGACATCCTGAGATAACAGATCTGCTGTTTTGGATTCCTCTCAATCAATACGTGTTGACATACTTCAGAATAATATCATTCTCTAGATTTCAGAAAATAAAACAGCTTAAATGTCAGTTTTGATGTCAGCGTTTTATAAACAGGCAACCCTGTATTTGGAGAAGAACTTAACAACTATTGCTGACAAGTTCCCTCAGGAGGCAAGGATTGTTGGTCTGACTACATCAGACTCTTGTCTTCATACCTGAGTTCCTTCTAACTGGAGAGCCAAAACAAATATCTCACTTCTCCTGAAACAGAATTTTTGGTACTGAACAAACAAGTTACTGACTGTATCTTGCAACTTAGTACCAAAAATAAGGAGAGAAGACAGCAGTGTTAAGGTCAGACTTAAAGTTGAGACTTTGTACAGCCATAGATGTACTCTGTCATGCATACAAGAATGTGTAGTACTTAATTGGACAAAAAAACTGGAGGTCAATTTTAACACCTTCAGCAGCGAAGATGTTCCTAAACATAAATCAAATGTGAAGTGGCATCTTGGGACAGTGTTGCTATATGCCCTAGAAAGCTTCTCATACCTTTGAGTGCACGCTCTTTTCTGGACAGGTGGTGTAGGCACAGGGGCAGGCAAAGGGCAGCTGGTGAAGAATGTTACCAAGACCTGGTTAAGCTGGAGCAATCCTTTGGACCAGTGAAGGGAACAGTAAATCTCAGCTCCTTCTCAACAGGACTGTGAAGCTCCTGATGCTGTGATGAAGAACAGGCAGGTTCTCCTAGAAGCTGTGTGACTCTGCAGGGGCTGTATTTGTAGACAGGACAGAGGTAGGCAGGAGGTAGGAGGGCTACAGGCACAAAATCCTTTGTGCGTTTTGTCACAAACGTCTATTCCAGTCAGTAAAGAAGTCTAGGTGATGAACCTGCCTGGGAACTTGTATTCATTTCCACGACAGCTATGGGACTGTCAGACTGTGTTTGCTAAGCAAGCTTCTCTGCACTGGGAGCTGAGAAATTCTGCCTTTATCTGAAGACAAAAGAGATGGAGAGATACTGCAGAGCGCAGGGAAATGTTCCTGTTATGTCGCTTTGGCCAACCTTTGGCCAATGCTTTGTTGTAGGAACTCCCTTCCATAGGTATAAAAAGGAAGAAAATCTATTTTTTTAGCTGGGCTTGCAGGTTTGGCATCTGTTCAAGTGACAGTAAGAAGCGTGCATTGGGGCTGCAATTAAAGCTCTAGGCAGCAGTGAGTCTGACAGTTTTGCTGAGACGTACATGGCTTGTTGTAGTTAGGTGCATCTGTTTGCTGCCGAAACTGTTGGCCTGCAAGACGTTATTGCATACAGTTATATAGGAATGCTTTGAAAATTAAATTAAATGGCTCCTTCTACAGGTGCCCAACATCCTTACAGTTTAAAATAGAATGAGTAAGAGAGCTGTCCCGTTCACAACATGAAGCAGCAAACTGTTGTGCTCCAAGGATCTGGGAAAGCTGTCGTCTTCTCTTCTGCATTACTGCTGGCATATCGTGTATTAGGACAAGCTGTGTCTTTTTCTGCTCTTTGTGTATCATTGATGTGCTCAGCTCCGCTTTGCAGGTGTTATTTTATAAGTCTCTTCTGTCTGTCCTTTTGCTCCCAAGAAGAAAAAGAGCTAGCAGCTGTAATTCGTGCATTTTGTTTTCTTTATCAGGCAGT
The DNA here is from genome assembly GCF_039878825.1 of Excalfactoria chinensis. NCBI lineage: Eukaryota > Metazoa > Chordata > Aves > Galliformes > Phasianidae > Excalfactoria > Excalfactoria chinensis. Next base: position 4,155,334 of record NC_092843.1, on the reverse strand, counting down.
GGGAGAGGCCTCTTTCTGCCCAGGAGAGAAGTGTTACAGGTCAAATATTGCCCACCTCTAGAGAGCAGCCTGAGGTTACTGCACACTGCTGGTGTGAGAAGAGCCCTGCTCTGCCCGTTGTGTCCCTCCTCAGAGTATGCTTGTATGTTCTTCTTTTGCAGACTGAAAACAGTTTAGTGCTGATCTGGCCTTATATAGTAATTTCCTATTATTAGAAACATTTCCTTGGGACCTTGTTCAGGGAGTAGCAGAGGGAAATCCTGTTTCCTTCATCTAACGTGCAGGCAAAGCACCACCGTTCTCTCTTTCCTTATCTAGTATCAGTAGAACAAGAAGTTTTTATTATAACATGCTTTCCAATCCGAATCCCTTTCTAACACTAAGCCTCTTTCCAGAAGTGCAGAAAAAGAAATGTGAAAGAATAGGAACTGTCAGTCACCAATGTGAGCTGTAAAGCATTGCCTGCAGCCTGTAAGTCTTGCTTGCTCTTTCTTAGCCGTGTTTCTGTCTCTCAAAATGAGTCTTCCTAACACTTTGGAAAAATGTTTTGTTTTTCCATGATGACTTGTGTGGAAAAATAGCAGGACAGGATGCTTCACCTGGGTCTACCAGGGTACCTGTAAAAGCCAATGGCTGTGATTAGGGAGAGGAACAATTAAGGAGGGAGATTTCTTTTGCTTTGTGTGCAGTGTGGATATATTTTTAAAGGAGAGATTGGTTCCTGAAGCACAGAGATATTCAAAGGCTTTGAACGCTTAATTTTTCCTGTGAAAACATTTTTTCCCCTTAAAAGGAAGATGTAGGTCCTGCCACTGGGAGTGACTGTTTAGAAAGTCAGTTGAGAGGAATGCGCATCAGCTGAACTGAGTCAGGCTGTTTGCATTAACAGCTCTGTCAGAACTGCTCTTCTTGTTCTTGCCACGGGCTCTGCAGGGGAGCTGCTTACAATGATCGTATCAAAGTGAGGGCAAAGCAATCAAACTGCATTAGCTGTTGTTTTTAAACTCTTTGCTGTTGAAGTTAGTACAACAATTACAGCTGGATTCAGAATGGGTAGGCTGTGTTTGTAAAGTCAGTCAAAGAAACGAGTGCCCCGTGGTTGTGTAAAGTAACCAACAGAGCCAAACGCAGGGCAGTGTGCAAGTGAGACTAAGTGAGAGTGGCCACATGCATGAGACAACTGGCATCATGGTAAGGGCATCTGGTATTTATAAAGCGGGGCTTTGTTCTGATGGTGGCTGTCAAAGCCAGACATCCATTTCTGTTTCTTTGGTTCAGCAGAGAGCAACAACAAGGAGAAATGGTCTTAATTTGTTACATTAACCCAGTTTCTGTTTTCGCTCACATCGTAGAGCCGGGATTATTGTGTGTGTGCGGGAGCCATAACTAAATGTGAGTGCCGTGTAGGTGCTTTTCATCTGCTGTTTTTCAGACACATCTGTCATCAGTCATATCAAAGTAGTGAACAGCACCTCCAGAGAAAGCATAGGAGTCCAAGGGGAGCATCTTCATTTTCTGTAATGTTCCAGCTTTTTGTATTGTTCTTGTTTATTTGTGAAAGACTGAGCTTGGGAAGAAGGGAAGTTTAGTGTTCTCACTGTTGAAGCTTCCTTGAAACAAACAAAACCAGTATTGACGGTTTTAGGCATTACAAAGCATAAATTAGAATCCAAAATAATAATTTAAATATTCTTTGTCCTTTGGGTTTTTGAACCCTTTTGGCCACACCTATCATACTCCTAAGCTTTTGTCTATTGCTGTGCTAACACATTCACTCAGAATCTGAGCACTCAGAGGAGGTGATGTCATGAAGTTCTCCATAAGGTGAGTCTTGAGACACCTTTGCAGTGAGTACAAGGGGTTTTTTATTAAACCTTCCTAGGTCTGCAGCTCCATAAGTGACAAAGAATGCTGCATCTCCTGGGTTCGATATCCTGTGTCCAGGTTTCTGTTGCAAACTTCTTGTCTGGGGAACATCTCGCTGCTCTCTGCACGCTGGAGGATGAATTGCATCAATGTAAGCAAAAAGGGGGTAGAAAGCAGGTGATTGTTAGCAGAGCTAATGGTGCGGGGGAGAGGTTCTGCATTGTTATCAAGCCTGTTAGAACAGTTAACGTTGCATCTTTGGTAGGGCATTGAGTTACCCCGTTGTGTTGTCAGATGTTTGTCCTTTGCTGGCTTTTTTTCCTTAGCCAGTGGGCCAGATGTCCTTCAGAACCCTCAGGTCCTGCTATAGGGCATCTTGGAAACGCAAGGCATGGAGGTCAGGTTTCGATCAGTGCTGTGCAGACAGCAGGACACATGTGGTAGGTTGAAGAAATGTCTGTTTTTTGCAAAAGACTTTCCTCTGACCTGCAAGAAGGAGACTCGAATTCCTGGCCTGTTTAGGGTGGTTTGTTTCCCATGGTGTCTTTGCCAAGTACTTTCTAATTATGGAATATGTGTTATTCTGCAATTCTTTCTGCAAGGCAGAAATAATGACTATTATAAAATACATATATATCTATAAGCATTTATAAATGAGCTCAACATCTTTTGGTTTTGAAACAACATAGATACAACCTACATTCCTTTTTGAATAACAAAGACCAAAGCTGGAATCTCTTACCTCCAGATTTATATTGTGTGGTGGAATCTGCACAGCACAGGAAAGGACTGTGGTTTGCTTGATGCCAGCTCTGTGGGGCCAGGCTTTTTTTCAGGAGAGCCATTCCTTGTGGGTAGCACAGCAAGTCACGCACTGCTCTGTGAGCCTGCCGGAGCAGGGCTGGCAGGAAAGGTTTCCAGTCCCCTTGCTTTGAATGTGAAATTGTATGCAGGGAATCAGCTGCTTATCAGCAATGAGCAGAGCAATCCCAGCGCCCTGATCCAGGGTTTGTATGAGTCATTTCTAACTGGTGAGGCCTGGAAAACTTGATTCAGACCTCTCTGCCTGTAGCTGCCTGTATTAGTGATACAGAGCTAGCTAGCCATCCTCAGCAGAATGTGCAGACAAGGGCAGGGCTCTCTGTTGCTGGAAAGGAAGAGCCTGATCTTTTCACTTTAAAAGTCTGTGATCAGAATAAAAATAAAAGTAGTGTTGGTTTTCTCTGCTTTCCAAATACATATTTTTTTCCTCTTAATTTAATCTAACCTACAAGTAGGAGTGTTTTCCTTCCCAACGAGAGTTGGGCAGTAGTGTGGCTACAGAAAAAGGCTGTTTTGAGTGAAGGTCTTCTCAGTATGTAAGTATAAATAAAATGCTAATACGTAACTTAAGCTTGTAACATGAATGTTACAGACCTCTATAGAGTCTGCCTATAACCAGACCTGAGGAATGATAATGGAGGATTGCCATTACCTTCCTGGAGAATTAGAGCTGCCAGGCAACGTTTCTAATTAGATGTGGAAAACTCCATGCTCAAGGCTTGCTGTCATGCTTTGGAGATGGCTGACGTGGCTCAGTTTGGGAAATGTAGCTTAGATTACCTTTGATCTTACCCGTGCTCCTGCACTGAGCAGGGCTTTGGGATACTGCTTATTTTTTTTCAGTGCTCTAAAGCTGACCAATGCTAAACCTGCCTTTGAAATGTGTCCTCAGGCTCTCAGAAGGTGTTCCACGAGCTTCACTGCAAGTCCTTGGGAGCTTTGGCTCCTTCTTCTCCTGACGAATGCCAGCACAGGATCGATGCTGGGCCTTGGGTCAGAGCTAATTAGAGAGCAGCGCTGAGCACTGAACCACTGACAACATCTGCTACATTTCTTGGGTTTTAAATAGCTTCCTACTGAGCAGTGGCCACGCGTGGCCTTGAGTTACTTTACTTGCTTTACTTCAAAGCTTTTTAGCTTCTTGCTTTAGTTACTTTCATAGAAGAACAGTATCAAGCAGAGCTGGCTCCAAACAGTGCTAGCCATGAATTATCAGCCATCGGACTTGGTGTTGATTTTGTAGCTCTGTTTGCTCAATGATTAGAGAAGCTGCCATTTGGTGCTGCAGAATTTGGCTGATGAGTGCCACGTGGGACCACTTTATATGGATTTCCCACAGCTGAGCTGCTTGTAACGTTGGTTCTGGGCAGATGAGCAGAGCAGGGTTCATTCTGCAGTTCTGAGTGCTGCCTGGGGTCCCACACTCAATGTCTGAACCAAGACTACTTCACCTAAGGGCCAAGGGGCCTGTTTAGAAAAAGGAAATCCCACTTCTTCCTGCTTTCTCCTTTTATCCTGTGATCAGTATAGAAGCCTTCCTCACTTAAAGAAGATGAAAGAAGTGCTGTCTCTGCGTTGAGGGAAGCGCGTTGTTGTCTGCCACCTCTGTTCACCTCTACATGGTAACAAACTGGTGATGTCAACTGCCATTCAGTGGCCTCGGTGTGACACCTGAATTTCAGAAGTATTTGAGCTGATGGTACAGCCTCCTGTTTTCAGAAGACGATGCAAGAAAGATCACATTCCCCTTGGCCACATTCCAATGAGAACTAAGGCTTGAGTTTGGGTTGGGCTCTGTGTAGATGTGTGCATTTAGAGAGGATGGCATCTGAATATATTCAGCTGATGGGTTTGTAATGACGCACCAAGTTTGAAACCTCTGAGCTGCAGGTGCAACTGAGGTGTTCTGTGTGTGGGCAGTGCTTTGTGCACTGGATAAACCTGCATTGAATTTGCAGCCATTTGTCGAGCTCCTTGCTGACTGTAGAGTCACACACTATGGAACATTTGATGAGAGGGGCCTGTTAAGAGTGTGGAATAAAGGAGAAATGGGTGACAATACGCTCTGTGCAGGTTGTGACTGTGTTGTGAGACTTGCAGACAGAAACCCATCTTTTCCATTAGCCACTAAGAGTCACATCAAGTGGATGACCAATTTTATTGCTGCTGATGCTTGGAAATGGCAGAGCGTGGCACAGAAGTGTGTGTGCAGGGGTCTGTCTGCCCACCAGGCAGCTGTGTAGCTTAGACCACTGAGGAGCAAAATAACAGAATCACTGAACAGTTTGGATTGGGAAGGACCTGTGGGAGACTCTGGCGCAACCCTGCTTCAAAGCAGGGCTGATTTAGATCAGATTGCTCAGCCTTTCTCCAACTGAATCTTGGGTATTTCCAAGCATGAAGTTTCACAACTTTTGGGGGCCTCTATTGTGGTATTTGATGGCTCTTATAGTGGGGGGGGAAAAAATGTCATAATATCTCCTTGGAATTTCCCTGCTCTCCGCTTGTGTTCATTGCCTCTTGTCCTTTCACTTCCACCTAATGCATATGCAAAAGCAAATATACAGTTTGATTTCTGTCAGAATGCCCTCATCTGATGGTTTTCACAGCCTTGGTGTAGTTATGGCCAATAATTTTTTTATGGGAGACCAAACCCTGCTGACCTGCAGGGCAGAGAAATGTGCCACTTGTGATTGCAGTGCATGGTGACTAAAGGCAACAGGGGCTTCACTGTGCCCTGTAAAGAAGTGTCCTATGTGGCAGTGCTGGTCATTTGGTGACAAGAGCTTCCACAGAAAGTGGGTGTTCTGAGAGTGGGTGTCTGCAAATGCTTGGGAATAAATATTGCTGAGCAAATATACTGAGTCCTTGCGAGGACAGACAAGGCAGACTGTGTTACCTGTGGACTCTTTGTGGTCCTGCGACTTGCTGAGAGAATGATGGCAAGTGGAATTATAATGACATGATAATTGCCCAGGAGGTTCCGCTGTGGTTGGGGTGAGTCTGGAGTGGATATGGGGAGCCCTCTTGATACAGCTGCTGCTGTTTCAGTGCAGAAAAGAATTACCATAGCGGAGCAAATGGCTTCCTGTCCTGTTTGCTGCGGTTTGGCCCGTTGGGCTGCACACCAGTTTTTCCATCGCCCGTGATTACTTTTCTTTCCGTTTTTCCCCCATTGGGTTGCAGGGACCCAGCTGCGGGCTGAAGGCAGGGGACAGCCGACTTCTTTCCTCTCCGACTGCCTCTCCCCATGTGTGCTGTGTGTCCCCTCGTAGCCAGGGGAGGAGAGTTCCCCTCCCTTCCCTTGTAAAACGCCCTCTCCAGGATGCTCCAGTAGGAGCTGGTGGGAGGGAAGGAGTTCTGACTGCGCTGAAAATGTCATTAAAAAAAAAAAAAGAGGGCAACTGACAGAAGAGAGAATTTGTCCTCAGATTCCTGCTTTATGCAGCAGCGTAAACCAAGTCTCTGAAAGTGCTGAGAGAGCTGGAAGGAGTCAGAGATGAAGTACAGAGGCGCGGTAAGCTTTATTTCACTGCTTTGATATTGGTGCAGTTTTCGGTTGTGTGCTTCTCCTTCTTGTCTAGACTGAGAGGAAGGGAAATCAGTTTAGAAGGTTTCAGCATGAGAGTGGAATGTTTGAGCCCGCTTTGTGAAACGTGCAGGAGTGGGATGGTTACTTGAAAGTGGTTGGAATAGGGGAAAAATCAAATAGAAGTTTTGAGGCAGCAGGGAAGGTGGGAGTACGGAAAGTGGGAAGTGAGGGCTTAGCAGCAGCACGCTGTGGTAGGGGAGAAGAAAGGGTGGAGCTTTTGCTTGGGTGGAGAGGACACAAGCCTGGGAGTCCCGTAGTGGTGGGCACTGCTTGTGTCCCACCCTGGGTCTGTGCCCATGGCTACTGACTGCTACAGGGAATGTCAGGAAATACCTGCTGAAGGACTCACTGCCACTCAGTCCCTCTGGGGTGTATTTACTTTAGTAAAACTTTGTCCATCTTTTAGCAGCAGCCAGGAAGCCTGAGTCTGTGCGCAGCATAGCAGAGCTACTCAGAGCTTTGATAAGTGTGGCAAAAGATGGAGGAAATTAGGGTTATTACATAGAAAAGATGAATAAGAGAGGAGAAAAAGTAACATACGCAGAAGTTTGACAGGGCAGACCACGAGCTCCTGTTCTCTGTGCGGTAATGTAGGAACAGGGGCATTCCATTTGGTTAAAAGCTGTCAAATAGCTGCAGTGATTACTGTCATACAGTTCATAGTGGTGCCACGGAATTCACTGAATAGCAGCCAACCTGTGTCCAGCAACAGACATAAAGAAACAGTGGTTTTTTAGGGTGATAGCAGTGGTGTTGTCTAGGGTGGTGGTTTGATATTCTCCTAGAGAGCATATGGGTGTGGAAGTGCCCTTCACATGCACTGAGAATGCATTGCAGGGCTTGCCCTGTTTGGAAAGTTTTACTGTGTTTGAAAGACATAATGGTCTGAAATGGTTGTGTGGGGCGTGTGGAATCCAGGGCAGAAGGTGGGAATCTCTAGTGTGGGGAAAGGCAGAGTGCACCAAGAATAACAGTGAGTCACACAGTGTACAAATATGCGAGAGAGAAGAAAGAATGTGTGCATTTAGAGAGGACTACAACAGCAGTTACCAAAAAGCAGGGAATAGGGCCACAAGGTCAGCACCCCATTGCTGCAGGCTGGGAACAAGTCCAAGCCACGGTGCTTATCTGTAGGCCTATGTTTGAGTTTCTGTTCCCTTCTCGCCTGCTTTGTCTGATGCAGAAGTGGTGGCAGAACTCCTCAGGAAGTGTTGTGGAAGGGCAGTGGTTCCAATGTTTGCTCTTTATGCCATCTGTTTGTCTTCTGAAGCTTCTGCTGGACCTGAGCTCACAGGTAGCACTGCTACGTATACTGAAATCAGCAACATCTATCAACTAGCAACAGCTTTATGCCACCTGTTCAGGAGCAAAAATGTCAGTTCCTTAAATACAGGAATTCAGTTTATTCACATTTCCAGCCTTGTTCGTGTTCCTGGTTTGCCTCATTCATTTTTCTTACCACTCTTTTATATCGAGCTTCTTGATTGAAACGTGAGCATCCCTTCTTGGGGAAAACCTTTGTTCTTCATATTAGTTCTTTAAACTCTTTCTTTTTGGTTATAATTGCTTCTCTATATCCATTCTTACTTCCTCCATCCCAAAGGTGTATCATCTGGAAAATATGTTTAAATATTGAACAAACAACATTTCCTACTTCTCGTGCAAATCTCCATGGCTCCATTTGGTTTACAGTTAATTGTTATTTGCATTTCTAATTTACATTTGAGCTCCTTGGATAGATTTCTACTATTATAAATATTGCAAGTGTCAAATGCCATTGATTGATATATTAGGAGTGGTAATTAACTGCAGCAGCATCCACACCCTGCATTATTATTTGTCAGAAGAATGAATTTTACTTTCACAGTTCTATCTCCCTGTGACCTACATGCATTTAATAGATACTTAAAATATGCACACAGTGTGATTACATTGCTCGCGTTCCCCATTCTGCTTTGCATTTTAGGGTGGGAGATTAAATGTAGCTTGAAGAAGGGGAGGCAGGACTTGTAGCTTCTAGGTAGATTGCTGCTAGAGACATAATAAATCTTGGTGAGAGCAAAAGAAGCTTGCTTCCCTAACTTATGTTAAGTTTTAATGTACTCCAGCTTGTCTCTGCTTAAAATATGGAAGACTTCAAAATAAATACTTCACAGGAATTAGGCAAGGAAGTGGCATTTGTCTCTCCCTAATATGATTTCTTGCATAGTGCATGTCATAGCTAAATCCATTCAATGTGTGTTTTAGGATCAGGTTGGAAGTATCAGAGGGAGAACCGAATTCTTGCATGGGCAAAGTGCACCCAACTCCAGACATTCCTTTGTTGGAGATGTATTGCTCTAAAAGAAGCAAGAATTAAAAGAAAAGAAATCATTCTGCTATAAATGGTCCTTGAGTGGCAGCTGCTGGCACAGTAATATCTTTTGCAAGCTGAAGTTGTTCCCTTTCTATCTGCTATTCCATGTTTTTGGTGTTTTTATCTCGTTTTGATCTCGTTCAATCTGACCACGGTGATTTTTCTCAAGAGCTTGACTAAGTTCCCTTGACTCAGATCCACTTGTTTTCATTGTTGCTTTCTCAGCATGAAAGGGAAGAAGAGCTTTCCCATTCTGCACCTCTGGAATTGAAGCCCTGGATAAAGTAGCTGCCTTTATTCTGCTTTGCTGTCTAGCTCATGCCCTGCCCAAACCCTTTCCCAGGCTGTATAGTTCAGGAGAAATCCGAGATTCTTATTTTCCTTCCTGCAGCTCTGGAATGACGCTGAAGAATGTTATGCTGTCCAGGAGACAAATGTGTTTTAAGTGTCACCTCCACACAAGAAGTTCATTATTGGTTTGGACTTCTTATTGTCTTCCAGAATCTAATCTGTATTTTCCTTCCCACTTAAATTTGGTTCTTGCCCGTATTTCCGTTCCCGGCTTTGTAACTATTTCTGGAACCCACAGATCAATCATCTTTCACTTGATACTGAGATAAAGATGCCTCTTTCCATATGCACCAGCTTCCTGCAGCTCAGTGCAAGTCTCCTGGTCTGCTGAGTGGTTACTGGCTAATCTGTAATAATGCTCTGTCAGAGGAAAATACTAAAACATGCGTCTTAGATTTAGAAGGAGAAATCCGGTTTCTGTTGCATGATGTTTCATTCTACATCAGATGATTATAAATCATCTCCACGTCGGACCAATTCGCTATGAGAGCTCCAGGTGTCTTCCAACCAATCATTCAGGGATGTTCCAGGAGGAGGGAGAGCTGCATGAGCCACAGGCAGCACTTCTGTGTCTGGAATTGCTGTGTCAGTGCTGACCACTCTGATACACCTCTGGGAAAGTGGAGGTAGGAAATTGTGGTATTAAAGACGTCTTCCTCCACGCACATTGGGATGTTGCTTGTTGCTCTGCTATAGACCAGCTCACGGACAAAGCTGTGGTGTGAGTTACTTGCTCAGTTCATGTCAGCCCTGATCTTCTGTGCTGGTGGCAAAGAATTGCCCTCCATCCTCTTCCTTCACTAAGGGAAATTTCTCAGCTGTTACTCAGTCAGTCTGAGCACTCTCGTGCTTTGGAACTTGTTGTGCTGAGGTCAGGAAGCCTTGGGTTTTGTTTTCAAGGTGTATTGGATCTCCAAGTCCTAAGCAGAGGAAAGTCTTTATCATGTTTTAGCAGTTGACATAGTTTGAAAGTAAAATATTTGTTTACACCTTCACAATACTGAGTCAGAGATTTACCAGCTCAGTTTAGGAAACTCAGTGGCACAGTCTCAAGTGCTTTTGTACTCGTAGGTGCTGCTTGTAAGGGTATTTTCTGATCTTGTTGACTCTTGCATGAACACAAAGGAAGACTGGAACCTCAGCCAACATAAACCTGGCTCTGCAGGCTGCATTGAGCAGCACCACTTCACATCAGCTGAGAGTCGCTCCCAAAATGTAATCGCATGGAAGAAAAAGGCATGTGGAAGTTGCACCGCTTTGGTAATTGCACTGGCTTGGTCCCACCATTCAGGAGTGACAGCTTTTCCTTTCCTGGCAGAGAGCCACTGTTGTGCTGATGGCTCTGGATAAGAGATTAAAAGCAAAAAAGTAGGTTAGAATAGTGTGGGAATGAGTCCCTTGGAGCTGGACCTCAGGGTGGGTTCAAGAACAAGAACCTCCTGCAGTCAGTTTGTACTCCCTCAAGCAGGAGTGACCATTAGGAGTTGATTTTAGTAAGGCAGAGTTTCAGTCAGAAGACACGGGCACTCCTAAGCCCACAGGCACTAAGATCACATTGAGATGGCTCTGATTTTTGCAGTTCCATGCTTGCAGCCCATGCTGAGTCTAAGTATGCCTTAAGTAAGGCATTGTCATGGTATGCCCTACACAGGTAGGGATCCTTAGTCTGGTCCTTTTGTTTCCTGTAGGCAGGTTAAAGAAGCACATGGTTGAGGTGACATAATGATATGTTACTGTTAAAAGGGGCACCTGTACTTCCTTTGCTACTGGCCCTCAGTCTGACACTCACCTGATCCCATGGCAGAGTGATTCAGCTCACTAAGCTGATAGAAAACTACCTGATCATCTGCTTATCGTTTTGCAGGGTTGGTAAGTTGCACTGATTCAAGCTAAAGGCCACAGTTGCACAGAGGGCAGTTGGGACAGCCCCTTTTGTTTGCATTGGTGCTGTGAGAACAGCTCATGCACCCCTGTGCTCTTGTAGCAGCTTCAAGCAAAAGTGATCCTCACAAGAGAGGATCAAATCAGACCCTCACAGCCCATATTCTCCTAATTATCAGGAGTACTTACTCCCTACTGCAGGGCTTTCAGAACTGTCCAAGCTGATCTCTTGCATCACATAGGCCAGAGGATGTTTTAAATGAGCAGAACATTAGCTGGATGTGCTTTGGCAGAGAGAAATCTATATATTACCAACAGGTCTTGCTGCAAGGGTGCTAAAGGTGCTGATCCTGTTGCTGCTCTAATAGTCAATTAGCTTTGCTGTAATATTCTTTTAACACCTGGACAGGGTTTTCTAGCATTAATTTACAGCCACCGGATTTGACGGCTGCCTACCGACACAAAATAACTAACATCATAGCTATTTTAATTTATCCAGTGCATTACTGTCACGTTCATCGTTCAGTAGGTACATATGGTCAATCTTTGTGACTATTTTTTCCCCCTAAATAGTATCTTCTTTGCCCACTTTCTTCCTTCAGCATGACTGTTCTGTTTCCATTTTTAGCAATGATTTATTTTCCCCTCCTTCAACATTCCATCTGTTGAAGTTACTGGTAGTGAAATAGTTGGCGTGGACACTTCAGGTTGATGGTAGGTGTGGACATAAGCAATAAAATGCTGAAATGGTGGCATGGAGGAGCACGTGTTGCTTAGTGGTGGTTTATGACTGATATATTGCATTTGCTTTGAATTTAGGCTTGGGAGAGTACAACGCTGCCTGAAGTTTAAATTCTGGATCCTGGAGAGAGGGTAACCTGGTCACATTTAAATGTAGCTAAAAAGGTGCATTTCTTTGTGGGGGTTTTTTTCTATAAAGGACTGAAAAAATGGGGTGTTTATTTTGTTCACACTGGGAGAGATTGGACTTCAATAAGAGGAAGAAAGCATGGAGCAAACTGGAAGCTGCTTAGGCTTAAATGCCTGTCCCAAAGGAGGCAGCTGCAGCAGCGTTCTGTGTTGTAAGTAGGATGGATTGCTTCTTCCTTAGGCTGGCTGCGTGCAGCTGGGATCAGTTTGTCCTGAGCTCAGGGGAGTGGCTGATGAAAGAGCTGCTGAAACTGCTAAGTGATGTTTGCTGTGAAACTCTTCAGAATTATATAAACTTGGATTAACTGTGCGAGGGTGGAAGTTTCTCAGTCATTTTTCTGAGGCAGCTGTTTTAAGACTGCATTCATAAGCTTTAGCCACTTGGAAGCTACCGATTGTTCTTTTGTTGCCACCTTTGGTCCCTTCACCTTTTCCAAAAGCTGCTCCAGAATTGCATGGCTATGACATAAGCTTTCTCATTTCTAGGCAGAGTTTATTTCTATGTGGCTTATTCCTATTCTGCTTTGTTTGAGGTTTTTTTAGACAACCTTGTCTTCTATCTCACCACCTTTCCTCTTTACCTTGGCAAAAGGGATAGAAAAAGTCAGCAAAGCACTTTGCTTGAAGGCATGGAGGAGTTGGCTTGGAAAGCCTGGACACTTAAGGAGGATTGCTATGCCAGTACCTGCAGAATTCTCCCAGGCTTGATCTTTGAGAGCTTAGAAATCAAACCATGAGACCAACTTAAAACAAAATAAAAACTGAAATTGTGTTTCTCTGTTACGTTTGAGCCATTAGAGTGGGTCTGGATTTGAGATTTCCTAGTGGTAATTTGTAGGAGCTTGTTTTTCTCTTCAAAAGCTGCTGGTTTCATGCGGTGACTTATGCCTGGGCACTGAGCTTTCAGGAAGGGAGCCAGTTAGAACTTGCAGAAGTTGGGAAAACCACTTTTGTCAATGCTAGGCAAGCCTAAGCAAATGCAAGCTGAGGGGATCTGCACTCCTTTGGGCCCATATTTATGCTTTAGTGGGTCTTTCCTTTATTACTACTTAACAAATCTCGAGCTCAACTTTCAACTTTCTTCTGACCAAGGCTGTTTTTATTTTTTCCTTGCCAGCCATCAGTCCCTGTGCTCTGACCACTGTTACATCTTCAGAAAGAGCAGAAAGGAAATACCTGGCAGTGTGAATCAGCAAAAATCATGGTCATCATTGTGCAGGAGGAGGACTTTGTTTTAGCAGCAGCACAGCATTCCTGGGCTGTAAAACTGCTTTGGGAGGAGGTAGCTGGACATTGCTGTTAGTGCATGAGCCCGTATAGGAGCAAACTGCAGTGGCATTTCTGCCAGTGGTGGGAATATCTCAGAATATAGCAACTCTGCAATGCCATAATGCTGTAGGGAAATGATTTAAGAGAAGGGTGCCTGCTGTGGGGAGTTTGCAAAGTGAGGATTTAAGAAGATGATAAGGAAATGCAGACAGATGTGAGGCGAATTGTTGAACACCTTGCATCTCTGATTTGTGTTGTCTCTTGTCTTTGCCTCGTACCCTGCGTCTAATTGCCCATAGTAGAAATTTTCTCTGCAAGTAATGACTGAGTCACTTGGTGCACATTTCCTCCCTTGTTTTAATATGTGAGGTCGAATGAAGTAAGCAGTCAGCAGACCCATGTCTTCCAAAGATGGCTGTGTCTGAACCACACTGCACTGAAACTGTAACCTTTGAAAGAGCATCAGGGAGCAGAAGTTCCTTGCTGTATGGGATAGATGTTAGTGTCACGGTCTCAATTCGTAACAATAGAATGGGATGCAGCAGTGCCCTTTTCTCTTAGTTCTGTATTTTCCCAGAATTTCCCATTGGGGATCTCACTAAGGCTTCTCAGCTGATCAGCACTGTGAAGCTGTTTGCTCATGAGATGAATCACTGTTAGTCATAAAAGATTCCTTACCTCAAAATGACTTCCTGTTAAGAACTGAGAGAGAAAGAGAACAGAAGAGAGAGCACGTTTCAGTCTCTCAGATTTATTCTCTTTATGAAACACTTGTTTGATTTATTCATTTATTTAAAGTGATTGGAAATTTGGCAATAACTTCTCCCCAGCGTTGGCTTCTCTTCCATCAGAACAATTGCTGTAAACTAACTGATAAAGCATCGGTATACACAAACTAACATTTTTCACCAGTGCTAGGGTTATTCTGATCTCCTATTTATAGGTTGTCTGTGAGTAATCCTTATGGATTCAGCGCACTGCATAACAAAACCACAGCTGTCCCAACCTTGTTCTGCTTTTGGTTGCAGGGAGCAGGGACTAACGGTGTTCGTTTGACCATGGAGAGCGCCCTGACAGCCCGCGACCGCGTTGGGGTGCAGGATTTTGTCCTGCTGGAGAACTTCACCAGTGAAGCAGCGTTCATTGAAAACCTACGGAAGCGCTTCAAGGAGAATCTGATCTACGTGAGTAACAGAGGAGCAGAAGCCAGAGTGTCCATATGTGACCTGGGCTTGGGTAAATCAAATGGAAGGCGTAGCGTAGCTTTGTTCAGTAGTTGGAGGAATCTGGAGATGATGGTATCAGTGTTAATAGACCCTGGCTGCTTGTGTCAGAACAAGTCTTGAATAGTGTCATGTTAATGCATGAAGGGACTCATTTGCAGCGCTTCAATTGAGGTCTACAGGTGTTTGCAGGTCTTGCCAGCACTGAAAACCCAAAGCACACCACATTTCATGAATTCACTCTGTAGTGGGTTGTCATTAACCCCAGGCTTGAACCCAATCCCAAGCAGTATATGAAAAATAATCTAATATTCTCACTTGTTAGAAGATCTAAAACCACTTGTAGCTGCTGGTAGTCTGGCAAGGATGACATGTCTAGCATAACTCTTGCCATGTCATGCTGCTTGAAGAGGTCACTTCTTCAGTACCCTTGGTCTCTTTGGAAGCCTTTAGCAGCATCCCCAGCACTCTGCTGCATGCAGTCCTTGTCAACAATGTGAGCCTTCAGAGCAGCTCTGTGGGCTCCTAGAAAACCCACTGCTGTTCCTTATGTAACCTCTTTATTTTGCGTTCTCTTTTCCAGACATACATTGGCTCGGTTCTGGTGTCTGTTAACCCATACAAGGAACTGGAAATCTACAGTAAACAGAACATGGAGCGATACCGTGGTGTCAGCTTCTATGAAGTTTCTCCCCACCTGTGAGTGGCCTGTGGGTAAACAGTGCAGTTTGTGTAATTCCCACGCAGGCATGTGCAATAGTGACATGTGAAAGCAAGCAAATAGGACTTCTTGTTCCAGATACAGCCCTAAAATCATAGGGATATTGAGGGATCCTTTAAAGGGTGTGGTGTATGGCTCTTTCTATTCCTGTTTCCCTCTCCAAAGAGGATGAGTTGCCTTTGCAAGAGCAGTATTTGGAAAGGGAGGTGGTTCCTTCCTGGCTGGAGGAACAGAGCTGCTTACCCAGCCCTGGCAGGACAGGAGTTCATTGTTCCAGGGTTACTTGGGGTCTGCATGTCCGGGTTGTGAGTTTCCCCTGCTGCTATATCACTCATTTAGCATGAGGTTAACTAGGGGAAAGAGTATGTATATGTGTGCAGTGGTTTCATTCCTACCTCTGATGTTACAGCCTGACCAATATTTATCTGGTATTTCCCCTGTTGCTAAGATACCATGTGCCTGTTGGAACAAGGAATGTATTTATTTACATGGTCTGGCCTGGTGAACATTCGCAATTTCCCATATTAAAAAAAAAGAAAAAAAGAAAAAAAAGAAAAAAAGAAAAAGAGAGGGCTGAAAGTTATTTTTGAAAGCATTTGGATCTTTTAGTCAGACTGAAAGAGAAAGATGACTGGGAGCAGAGGACATTTGGCTCCATAATGCTTTTCTTTCAGTGCCAAGGGCCAAACTCGGAGCACTTTTTGGAGAGAGGTTTTTTTTTTTTCTTTCCTTCTTTTGGGATCTTGGAAGAGTAAATGATATTATTTTTGAGCAAACTATTTGGATTGTTTCTTATTATTGGCACATAATCCAGAAGAGTAAGCAAACCAGAATGCGCTACAGGCGCGGAGAGGGAGAGATGCATCATTTCTTGGGAAAGTCTGAGCATTTGAAGCTCTGTTTGCTTCGATAAAACTGTGATTTTTACAGTGTTTCAGGCTTCTTGCTTGGGTGTACATGGAAGGCAGTTAAACCTGAATAACCAAGTTCTCCCTTTGAACTGGATGTTACATGTATATATTGTTTGTGTGCCCTGAGCCTTAACTCTGCTGTGAGCTCTTGCAAATCCCTGTTACCATGTGGGTTTCCTTCCATCCTGCCCTCCAGGCAGAGGCCTGGCCTAGAGGCAGCTCTTTGGCCTGTGATCTGGGCACTCTTCAGGGCTTTGTTGTCACTGGATAAAAATATTTGGGGTAATCATTAGGTCTGTGGCTATTTTTTTGTCTGCAGCAGGCAGAGGGCTGAGCATGATGGCAATGGGAGTGTGCTGACATGGAGGGCCAAGCAGCTCTGCATTACACACAGTGATGTGAATCACAGAGCAGCTGATAATTTCTGATGCTGTCTTCTTCCTTGATGTAGCCCTATGAGGAAACTGTAAAACCTGAAGCTTGTGAATAAATGCCCTTGAGAGCTGTGATACCAAATAGCAGCACTGCTCCAACTGGAGAAAGCAGTAATCATCGTCAACTGTTACTATCATCCCATTAAAAGTCATTACATCATTGGATTATTAATTCCCTTTCAAATGTTCTGAGGAGTACTGAAAGGATCTGTGGTGTAGTACTCGGTGCATCTCCTTTTGCACTACTACAGGTGCCTTTTTCTTCTTTATCTGGTTCTAAACCAATTAGAGGAAGCTGAAATACTACACTGTTAGTATTTATATTAAATACTCTGCCTCCCCACTGTCACAATAATTTGGCCTGAGCAGTGGGTTTTCTGGGAAGTGTATCACATGCAGCCATTCAAAGGGGAAGATGTATCCCTCTGGTCTCGAAGCACAGCATGCTTCCCAGAGTGCTGTGTCACATCCTGCCCTATTTATAGCCTGCCGTGGGGTTTGGAGATGGTGGCTACAAGTGGGACAGCGAGCATCTCCAAGTGAAAGGGATTCTGTAGTAGGTACAACTGAGAGCATTCTGCTCACCCCCCAATGAAGGCATGCAACCTAAAGGCACTACTTAAAAACTCAATGAAATTTATATTTATTTGACTGACTGACTTTCAAAATACTTCAGGGACAGAACTTGAATGGGAAGACAAGGAGCTGATGAGTTTAGTAGGGGTAAGCGTGCAGTTGTGTTGCTAGGTAGCTCAGTGGTGTTGCCTTAGCACCAAGTATTAATAGACTTGAGAAGGCCACGGATGTTATTTTGGTGTGATCATATTTAATTAATTTCACAGCATGAGAGTTTAAAAAAAACAAAGTCAGAACCCAGTGATTATTAAGACATTAATATGTATATGAAGACAGGTATGTGCTTGATAGCTGCATGTAAGACAGCTGAGAATGTTATTATTGAGGTGTTCTTATGCATCTGCATTTTGAAGGGCCAATGCTCCCCTCCTCTCTTACCTTCTCTCCTTCCATCTGGTCCTTCCTTTGCTCTCTCCTTCCATCAGCAATTGCCACCACTGTTTGTCAAACCTTCTTTCTGCTCTCTGGTGCTGTGAAAGTATGAGTGATTCTTGGGACAAGAACCTGTCTGGTCTACTCCAGGGAGGAAAGTAAGAGAGAAAAAGGAACAGGAAAAGCAAGCATCCAGGGACAGCAGCGATAAACCGTGGTTGTATGCAGGCAGGAGGAAGCGTTGGGTATTTTGGGGAGTGTTTGGCCATCGCTGGATGCTTGTTAGTCTGTTCTGGCTTAATGGGCAGGGGGAGCAAATGGCTCACCTGTTTCCTCTTTCATATTCACTGTCAAATGGTTTTAACAGCATGAAGACCTTTTGCAAAAGAACTGTTTTTAAGGGAATTAATTTTGATAGATTTACGCTATGACCCTGCAAAAACTTGGCCTGCAGATTAAGATGTGTATAGAGATGTCTGAAATCATTCCCAGCCATCTCCTGTGTCACCAGCAGTGCGTAGAAGCAATACGCTCTGACTCAAGCCATGGACACCAGTCTCTTTTGAACTATCTCTGCTGGGGGCTCGCAATGTGGGATGGTCTCTGCCCTTTCCTTGTGGAAACAAACTCACACCTGCTTCTCATTGTTCCATAGCTACGCTATCGCAGACAATTCGTATCGCTCTCTGCGCATGGAAAGGAAGGATCAATGTATTCTGATATCTGGAGAGAGCGGGGCTGGCAAAACAGAGGCCACCAAGAAGATCCTGCAGTACTACGCCGTGACCTGTCCAGCCAGTCAGCAGGTTGAAACAGTGAAGGACCGTCTGCTGCAATCCAACCCTGTCCTGGAGGTATCTCTATAGAGTCTGCAGCACTGGAATTTGACATTGAGTCAGGCCAGCAGTACTCACATTTTCCAGCTGAGGGGGTGGAGGCAGCTGGACCCTGCTGGGTGTGATTAAGCTGTCTCTGTGCAGTGAATAGCATATCCTGGGAACGCAGGTGGGCAGATCATCAGTACTGCACACAGGGGAATCCCAGCCTGCTTCCAAGCCAAAGAAATGGTCATCTGCTGCCAAGCTCTCTCGGCCCTTTCATGTCCACCAGAAACAGTTCAGGCGTGGCCAGGCTGCAGGAGAAAAGCATTTGAAGTGGGAAGAGTCCTGGTGTGTTGCCTAAGCTTGTAAAGCCAGAGATTGACACATCTGTTGTGGGCAGCTTTGCCCTCCAATAAAAGCATTTGTGGGAGCATTTTCTAGTGCTGTGGTGTCCTCTAGTGTCCAGCCCTGCTCTGTCCTCATAGTTCCCTTCAGTACTTCCATTCTACTCAAATCCATGCTGTGTGCAGGGAAGGGTGTGCTTCCATATCAGAAGGAGAACCCTGAGAGGCCTAAGGCTGTTGGTATTGTGCCTGCTGT
Organism: Excalfactoria chinensis; assembly: GCF_039878825.1. NCBI lineage: Eukaryota > Metazoa > Chordata > Aves > Galliformes > Phasianidae > Excalfactoria > Excalfactoria chinensis. The sequence goes on along the minus strand of NC_092843.1, from coordinate 4,136,549 downwards.
GAGCAGCACTATGAGATACTGGAAGCAAGCAGCTGTGATGAGCAAGAAGGCTTTGAAAAGATGGTCAGACTTGCTGTGTGTTGTCAGAAGTCAACTGACCTTAAAATGAATTTGCTGGGGGGATGGAATTGTTTTCAAAGGCGTGCTCCATCTGCAGTAATTGCAGAGGGTGTAATAATCGGCATTACTATTTTGGATTGTAATCTGTTTTCATCTTGCTTTTGCTTTCAAGAAGGACAAACCTAAGCCTTGATGGCTGTAAATAGCAATTGGCACTTTCACAATTATGTTATTTGATACTGATCTGTTTTTCTCTAATCATTTATCATTTCAGGCCTTTGGGAATGCGAAAACCCTTCGGAATGATAACTCCAGCCGATTTGGGAAATACATGGATGTGCAGTTTGATTACAGAGTAACTTAAAATCTGTTTTATACCTCAGAACTGGTTCCAGTCGTAGCAGGTCTCTGTTGCCTGTGCTTTATTGCACTGATGTGTGCATGGAGTGCACGTTCCCTTGCTGGCCCCATGAGCTGTGTCTGTCGTAGCAAAGTTTGGTTCTAGAGGGTGTTGAAGAATGCACTTTGCTTTCTTTCCCTCCTCTCTATAGGATGAGAGAGTGAGATTGAATCCTTTTCCTTCTAGGGTATATGTGCACCGTGCAAATGGATGCTCCCAAACTAAATCCACCTAGATCAGTTGTGAGCTGTCCTGTGTAACTCTGCATAATGTTTGTTTCGATCCTGACCCAAATTGCCCCACACAGGGAAGGTGAACACAGTGCAAGAACTGAGTAGTTGGGTGTATGTTTGTTTTAGTGAACTTCTCAACATGTAATCCCTCCACACTCATAGTTTTACTGGGTTTTTTTTGTGCGTGTTGAGTGAAATCCAATAGAGAAGAATATACAAGTTAGGATATCATTCAGTATACACTGTAGCCGTGATCTATATAATCTTGTGTTATTTTCACTTGATAACTCATTTTACATACACCTAAAACTCAAACTGGTGTGTGTTTGCCAAGATAGAGATTGCAATGCCGAGTTACAAATAATGTTCTGCCTTTTTGTAGTCAGTTGTTCTGTATTCTGTTCTGCCAAAGAAGCCGAATGTTCTCCTTTATGTTAATAAAGTATTCCAATGTGTCTGGTTTGATTTAGGGGGCTCCTGTTGGGGGTCACATCTTGAACTACCTCCTGGAAAAGTCTCGAGTTGTGCACCAAAATCATGGGGAGAGGAACTTCCACATCTTCTACCAGCTGCTAGAAGGAGGGGAAGAGGACTTGTTGCGAAGGCTGGGCCTTGAAAAGAACCCTCAGCAGTATCACTATTTAGTAAAAGTGCGTGTTAAATTGTCATTGTAATATTGTTATATCGTAGAAGAAATATATTCTCAGTTGACTTTGTTTTCCTTATGTCACTTCAGAAATAATACTGAAATACCTGCTGTAGAAGGAAACATGGCAGAAGCCCACTGAGCATGAGTAATGTGTCTTTGACAATTATGTACTTATTATGTCAAAATGTGTTTTTTAGGGTCACTGTGCAAGAGTCAGCTCCATCAATGATAAAAACGATTGGAAGGTTGTGCGAAGAGCTTTGTCCATCATAAGCTTCAATGACAACGAGGTGGAGGTAGGGCTCGTTGACAGCACAGCTGGCATTCCCTCTCCTGAGGCTTTTTCTGCTTTATTCCTGACCAGAGGCAGCCTTCAGAGTGAAGGCATTCCCTGCTAAAACCTTCAACCAAAGCACAGGATGTGTTTGCATACTGTGAATAATACTGCAAAAATCTCATTGCCTTTTCTGTCATTATTCTGTGTTTGCTTATAACTCACAATCCTGATGTCTGCCTGTTGCTTCTGTCCTAGGATTTGCTGAGCATTGTAGCCAGTGTTCTACATCTGGGGAACGTGCAGTTTGCTGCTGACGAGCAAGGAAATGCTCAGGTCACTACAGAGAACCAGATTAAATACCTGGCACGGGTGAGTATCATCAGTAAGATGTATAATACTTAAAGATGAGTTTGAGATTTCCTTGCTTAGAACTTGGTACCATTATCTCATTATAAAATGTATAAGAGTTGTCAAATGCACTTTCATGTGGGCTAAGTACAATGCAAATATTAACATCCAGTCATTTTTTAACTGACAATTGCAAGAAGGCCAGCAGTATGAATAGGGACTGTAGGGTTGTTTCACTGTATTGTGGCTTTGGGGTCTAGCCTTTTCTGATCTCTTAAAACTAGTACTGATGAACTGCTTCCTAAATACATTTAACATTCTACTGCCTTGCAGCTTCTGGCAGTTGAGGGCTCTGTTCTGCGAGACGCATTGATCCACAAGAAGATCATCGCAAAAGGGGAAGAGGTAAGAGCACAAATGGGGGGTCTGGGATGCACATAGAGTTAAATCAAGCCAATGCAATACCAGCTCTTTATTAACCATGAGACAGGAAGCTTAATTTCTCAATGGAATGGCTGTTGGGTGACTTCTTTCTCCTTCTGCATACAGTTAATCAGCCCTCTGAACCTGGAGCAGGCAGCCTATGCAAGGGATGCACTCGCTAAAGCAATATATGGGCGCACTTTCTCCTGGCTGGTGAACAAAGTTAACAAATCTCTTGCTTACAAGGTAAATGAATCTCTTGTTTGTTGATGAACAATCCTGCCTGGAAGGCAGTTTCAAGCCTTTAAGCTGCAGCAAGCTGTTCTGTGCTGTACAGTGATTTCCAAATGAATTTGTTTTCCACAAAGAAGAGGGTAAGGAGCAAATGCTACAACTAAATGGGGGAGGTATGGTGAATTGTAGCCATGACTGTGACCATACATAAACACTTTGTGCCCCGTTGCAGGAAGGAGAGTTTCCGGGCTGGAGAAGCACGACAGTTCTAGGATTGCTTGATATTTATGGGTTTGAGGTTTTCCAGCACAACAGGTTTGTTTCTTTTGATGTCTTTGAGTTCTGAGGAAGCTCTGCATGATTTCCATAGTGTTTTCTCTCCATTTTATGACAAGTCTGGTTCTTTTACTAAGTGAGAAAGAGAGAACACCTCAGCTTTAGGAGATCAAGTGAATGGCAGAGCTTGTAACACTTGGGGCATCCAGATTGTATTCAGCATTCCCAGCAGTGCTGCTGGTGTTTCGGAGACATGTGCCTTTTCAGGGCATATTCCCATGGTTGCTTGCACCTTGCCTTTGTCCAGCTCTGTGGCACAGCTGTGGCTGTTGTTCTGGCATCATTCTGTGGTGCTTTGAATGGGAAAGCAGCTGTAGAACAGCACATAGAATTATAGCAGAGTCTGGAAACCAAGTGGCAGGTGGCAATGAACTGAGACTGAATTTGTAGTTTTTGTGTTCCTTTGTATTCTGCTACTTACGTCTATTTTTCCCTCCTTGGAGTTCTTTCATGAGATTCACCAGGTAGTAAATTATATATAGATTCACTAAATAATTCACTATATCTCTTGTATTTTTCTTGATTACACATGGATGCCTTAATACTACTGTCCATGGATTAAAGCTTGTTTTACTTGTGATACAGTATTAATGAATATTTTTCTGATTTTTCTTTGCAGCTTCGAGCAATTTTGTATTAATTATTGTAATGAGAAATTGCAGCAACTCTTCATAGAGCTCACGTTAAAGTCAGAACAAGAGGAATATGAGTCAGAAGGAATTGCGGTAAGAGCCAAATCGCCACCTCCACTGTCTTCTGTGTAGCACCTCCTGCAGGCCAGACAGGTGGTTAGAAAAGGAGCAGTTATTAATGGTCTGCAATATAAAAGAACTTTTCTTTTGCCTTCTTTTTGAACTGCATTGGGAACGGTGTGCAGTTCAGATAGGGAGAGTCGTGCCATCCCAATCTTTTAAGATACAAAAGATGCAATTTAAAGGGAAAACACATTGAGAAAACACATGAGATGAGTGCAAAAAACCTTTACTTTTCAAATGACAGGAGCATTATTTAAATAAGATGCTGTCTAAAATGTTCTGAAACTTTCACTCTTTTTCCCCATCAAAAGTTGTTGTCACCCAAGTGTGATTTCTTGTCTTTGCAGTGGGAACCGGTTCAGTATTTCAATAACAAAATCATTTGTGATTTGGTGGAAGAGAAATTCAAAGGCATCATTTCTATTTTGGTGAGTTGACCCGACCTTTTAAGGGGAAGAACACAGGAAAAAAAGAGGTCTAAAATTAGATTAGGATTGTTTGGGCAGGTGGGGAGAGCAATGATACACCCAACAGTGACGCCATTGAAAGTCACGTTGTATCATTTCCATCTGCTCTCAGGAAAGAAGCCTCCAGTCCGGGCAGTCTGAAGGAAGGAACTTGTTCTCCTTTTCAGTTCAGCAATTCTTAATTTATTTTATTAAGTGAAATGGAGGTGTGAGGTGGTCTGCCTATTAAAAGGCCAAGGGTTGAAGCTGGGAATGTGTTTTGATGCGGCAGAATTAGAGCTGAACTGTATCCTAACAAGCACAGAGAGAAATCGAGACCAGAATGCATATTGTTGGTGGTGTTTTGTTCAGGATGAAGAATGTCTGAGACCTGGGGATGCCACAGATACAACATTCTTGGAGAAACTGGAGGAAACTGTGAAGAACCACCCTCATTTTCTCACGTGAGTCCATTGTTGAGGCAGCTTTACTGGTGGGTTCCACATGTGTTACAGAGCCTGATTCTGAAGTAACTTTATACCTCATTGTGTCTATGGCAGTGGCATCCCACATAGACTGGATCCCACAAAAGAAGAGAATGTTTTTGTTTGCAAAGAGGTTAGATTGTGAGTTATGGTAATACAAGATAAGCAATTAAAACAGAGCTGGAAAAGATGTGGTAGGCTGGCAGGAAGGAGCACATCCAATGTCTGCATTCAATCTTATTTCTTCTGTACTTGTATATTGTCCAAGCCCGAACAAGGTGTGTAAAGGTCCTCCCTGAGTAGATTTTATGACATTTTAATGTTTTGCTGGTTGGTAATTCACCTTTTTAACTTTTGGTCGCTAACAGGAAGTGTGATTCCCTCTCCCACCCATGTTCATTTTGTCCCCCTCCGGGATCGTATACCATAGTGCTTCTTGAGGTGAATCCACACATGAAACTCTTTGGGCCTCATGAAGCTGCTTTGTTTTCTCACCAGGCACAAACTTGCTGACCAAAAAACTCGCAAGTCGTTGGGGAGGGAGGAGTTCAGGCTTTTGCACTACGCTGGAGAGGTCACCTACAGCGTTGCAGGTAAGAGTGCGCCTCATCTCAGCCGTCTTTCACTCTCTTTCCCTCCTCCATCCCATTCCCTTTGAATTAAAACGGCTTCACTACATAGCAAAGACATATCCGTGTATGGAGTTACTCCCATTTACCATTTGATTAACTGGATTAATTTCCCATCTCAAATGCCTGCCTTGTTGTTATGGAATTCCTATGGAACAGCAGTGGTAGCCTGAGCCGTTTCTTTTTCTTCCAGGTTTTCTAGATAAAAACAATGACCTTCTCTTTCGGAACCTGAAGGAGGTGAGTATGGATAAGGGGCTGCCTCCAATAGTCAGCAGAACGAGGAGTCTGCTTCAAAACAGGGTGGAATCTGAGGGAAAAGGGGTTTTTAATCCCTATCTGGAGAATGCACGATAGAACTACATTACGAAAAGACAGATAAAGGTTTACAAAGTTTGTTTTGCTAAAACCAGAACAAACCAAACCCCTTCTGTCACACGTTTCTGGAATAGCTGAAGTTCATTCTCTGAATACTGTGCCTCTCTGCAGACCATGTGCAACTCGGAGAATCCCATCATAAATCAGTGTTTCGACAGGACGGAGCTGACAGACAAGAAGAGACCTGAAACGGTAAGAACACGAGAGCTGCTGGAGATGTGGCTACTTCCTCTTTTTTAAAGCCACGTCCTGTCTAACGTGGTACCTTCAGAGCTGGAGACTTGTCAGGTCTGTTCTGCTAAGTCACAAGTACAAGCTGTACCTCATTGCTTCATACCTGGTGTTCTTTCTTTTCTCCTAGGCAGCAACTCAGTTTAAAAACAGCCTCTCTAAGCTGATGGAAATCCTGATGTCCAAAGAACCCTCCTACATCCGTTGCATTAAACCTAACGATGCTAAACAGGCTGGTACGTCCCTGGCTAGACTCCTCCTCTGAGTGCTTTTCTATGACAGCTGATAGACCATCAGGGCCTGGTCAGTGGGACACAGAGAAGAGCTCAATTGAATAAGTCTTGTGAGATTCCTCATTTTGGGCCTGTGCCTGAGCTCCTCACGAGAAGGGGATGGTAGTGCCAGTCAGGAGTCAGAATAGAGGCACTGGGCTTGGGTAAGGTGGGGGAGTAAGGTTATATTTCAAGTCAAGAATTGTAAACCGACATCATTTCCTTTTAATTAGCTTTATTCTCTGTTTCCTTCTCTCATCTGCATACAATATCCTAAAGGACAGCTTATGTTTGGAATGAGATATAAACGTAAGAAAGGGACAGGAGTCACAAAATATCTTATGTGAGGATGAGGTAGAGGCTAAAGATAAGGGTCTAAGAGAGAACTGTTCTGAACATTCCCTTCTCCACACGAAGGGGCAGATGTACATTAATGTTGCTTCTCCATTTTCATGCCCTCTCAAGATCGATTTGATGAAGTTCTAATCCGACACCAAGTGAAATACCTGGGGCTGATGGAGAACCTCAGGGTGCGCAGAGCTGGGTTTGCGTATCGAAGGAAATACGAAGTTTTCCTGCAGAGGTAGGATTACTTTGCACTTCCTCTCCCTTTTCCTCCCTCTCCCTCTCCCTGATGTTGGCCCCACAGATACTGAAATGAGAAAGTGTTGAGAACAGCGAAGAGCAACCCTTGTGTCTGAGTTATTTCCTTGGGGGAGCCAAGAGGATGATCTGTCTCCCTGTTCATTACTCCGGATGAGTTGGACATGGCCCTAAGATTTCTTCTGCTGTCAATCTGCAGATATAAATCGCTTTGTCCAGAAACGTGGCCTACGTGGGATGGGCGGCCCCATGACGGAGTGGCTGTGCTGGTGAAGCATCTTGGCTACAAACAGGAGGAATACAAAATGGGACGGTTAGTTCTTATTTCTTTAATTGATTTAAATTTGAGGTTATGAATCATTGGACATCAATGTCACTGCTCTTAAATAAGGCACTTCTGTTTAATGGGTGGGGAAAAGATTAGAGATCCCAAAGGGGATGCGAAGGGCAGGAAGCAAACTCCTCTGGCTTGTTAAAAGTGCTGCATTTCTATTTCTAGAACAAAGATTTTTATCCGCTTTCCCAAGACTTTGTTTGCAACGGAAGATGCTCTGGAAGTGAGGAAGCAGAGCCTGGGTGAGTCACACATTGCAGCAGCTTCGTGGACTGTTTGTTTTGTGATTGTTTTCTTTGGAAAATTGTTTTCAAATTGCCGTTTCTCTTACAATTTCAGCAACAAAAATGCAGGCCACGTGGAGAGGTTTCTACCGTCGGAAGAAATTCCTGCACATGAAACACTCAGGTATGAGGGAGCTGCAGTGCTGTGTCATTGCGTGGTCTGAAGTGGACATTGGAGTGAGTGAGAAGTCAGGGGTGAATTGATTTTGATGTACCAGAAGGAAGATCCCTGGAGCCCTGCTGGAAGCAGAATGGAATATGTGCAGTTCTGAGTCTTTATTATTCCTTGAGACTCCGAGTAAGAGAACAGGCTTAACTTGTTCACACAACAGCCTCTGTTACAGCACTTCCCATCTACCAGTGCTTGTTATTGCCATTTATCCACCTGATTATATTGTTTAAAATTGAATTCTACTCTTTTCCATGTGCCACTGTAAAGTCTGGTGGTGTTTTGTTGTGATAGAGTGCATTTTGGGGCACCCTGCTGGCAGTTGTGTGCGATGTCGATATTGCAGTGGAGGAGCTCACTTAGTGTAATGTTCTGTGTGTCGTTTGTAGCAATAGCCATCCAGTCCTGGTGGCGGGGAACCCTGGGCCGCAGAAAAGCTGCCAAGAGGAAGTGGGCAGTACAGACGATCAGAAGGTGGGTAAAGAGAAATCTAAGCCCCTGATTGGGTGCTTGTTTCCTAATGAGAGGGTGGTAAGAATGAAGTTTCTTGTCACTGCAGCGTCAGGGATGTTTATTAGTAGGTTAATATTCAGTTAATATTTTCAGCTATAGCTGAAAGTTCACTGGGGAACTCAGAGACGGTTGGATTGGAAGAGACCTCTAAGTACCTCTCATATCAACTGCTCCTGTTCTCATCTTTCCCTCAGGTTCATTAAGGGCTTTATTTACCGGAATCACCCTCGCTGCCCAGAGAACGAGTATTTCCTGGATTACATCCGCTTCTCCTTCCTGATGAACCTCAAACGTAACCTGCCAAAGAACGTCTTGGACAAATCATGGCCAACCCCTCCTCCATCGCTCTGTGAGGTACAGCCGCACCACATATGGCATAATGAAGGCTGTAGGCCACAAAGGCCTGAGGGAGACCTTCTCACTCAGGTTTCGCTTTAGATTAGCATCCGTGCTAGTAGAACTAAGACACCACGTATGTGTCGCAAGCATGTCTGTAAAGTTATTGGAGATACAGCAGTGAACTGCACTTGGCAGAGAAACAGAACATGGCAGTAAGTCCCAGTTAGCTCATCCAAGGGCCCCTGTTTGTTTGGACTGTGTAAGTACAGTGGGAAGCAAGGAAGGGCATAACCATGTGAATTATGCACCTCAGCTGGAGGACGGGGCTGGACAAACTGTCTCAGAGGGAAAACAGACTTCCTATTAATTACGTAGTTCTACAAGTATATCAATTCAGCTGTGAATTTGCTGCAGTTGTTTCCCTTCTCCTCACCGCTTGCATTGGTTTGTCTGTGTTCTCATGTACTTTGTGAAACCTCCTCCAGGCATCCCAGCTCCTGCGCCAGTTATGCATGCAGAACATGGTCTGGACCTACTGCAAGAGAATCAGCCCAGAGTGGAAGCAGCAGGTATGTGGCAATCTGCATTCCTTCACAGACCAAGATGGTGTTACTGACATGATTTTTCATATGGAAAAAGCTCAGTGCAAGGTGATAATAGGAACCATTTCCATTAAGCAGCAGATGTTGCTGTTTAGAGAAATGGCAGCAATTAGTTCCCTTAAGGCCTTGTTCTTAATTAGATAGTATACCATATTGCTTATGAAGGCCTGCAAAGTATTAAATGCGTGTAATAAAACACTATAGGTGAGTCAGTGGCTGAGCCTGTGATTAAGGACACAGGATTAATATAAGCCTTTAGAGAGGCAGAAATGCAACAGAACGGGCTCTTTCCCAAGCAACCAAGACTTGCAGACATTCCTTATCCACATTTTTACCTGTAAATCACCTCCTGCACTTCACACTCCGTAACAGCATCCATAATGTTAAATTAACCCTATAGAAAGCAAAGGGATTTCCTGTTTCCTCATTCTCTAGTTTCTGAATGGGCAGAAGTCAGACCTCAGTACCGGTCATACTGACATCCTGGCACTCTGAAAAGGGCCAAAGGTTTAATGGTGAATCACCTTCTAAACAGGAACTCCCATGGCAATACAGCAGCTAACAGTGTTACTGTTTGTCAAAGGATAAGGGAGAGAACATTGAGGAGATGAGGGAGTGGGAACAGACGTTTAACACTGCACCAATGAGGATGTAACTTCTTTTGTCTCCTTGAAGACAAACACATTTTATTTGAACAGAGATTTTCTATTAAACAAGGATCCATCTTTTGTCCTTGCAGCTGGAACAGAAAGTCATTGCCAGTGAGATTTTTAAGGGTAAAAAAGACAATTACCCTCAGAGCGTTCCTCGACTCTTCATCAACACGCGACTTGGTGAGCAGGGGGTGCAAAGCTGGGAAGAAGGAAGGGGGATTATTGACTCCTCTCTTGCTAGAAGCTTCTTTCTGATCCCCTTCTTTTCATTTTAGGTAACGAAGAGATAAATGCTAAAGTCCTCCAGGCTTTAGAAAATGAAGCAATTAAGGTGAGATGCACGTCCTAACAGTGTTAGCAAGTTTTTGTCAGGTTAGATTTCTGAATGTAGCAGGAAGTTTACGGTAATATTAAGCTTTGGAGCTGGTCTGCGTGAAGAGCTGATGGATCAGAAATACAAGAGGAAGGTTTTGGCGAGTGATGTCAGATAGAACTGAAGGATGCAGCCAGCACTGCTGCCCATGGTGCTTTGAGATGCTTAAGGGGGAAAGGAGGAGAACAGTGAAGAAATCTACACAAAGTGAAATGAAATCTGGGCCTTTCAAGCTCTCTGGGCTATTTGGGAGACAGCTGCCAATTAAACAAACTGCATTTTAGCACTGATAACACTTATTTCAGTACGCAGTTCCTGTGATCAAGTATGACCGGAAAGGATACAAAGCAAGATCACGGCAGCTGCTGCTCACCCAGAACGCAGTCGTCATTGTTGAAGACTCCAAAATCAAACAACGGATTGACTACACCAACCTGACAGGTGAGTGAGAACATACACGGGGTGTAGCTCGCTGCATTTTAACCAGTGTGATAGAAAAATAAATGGCCAGGACAAAGACCAACGGGTTAAGAGTGAAATGATTACAGAAAGTATTTGTCAGTTCAGGACATCTTGGACGTGGGCATTTCTAACATGACATTCCATAAGATGTCACTGAAGTTACTCAACTCATCTCTCCAGAAACTTCTCCAAAGCCATTTCCCAACTGCAGGCGGTTGCACCATCATTGCAGGGATGCTGCCTTTCAGCCTCTCAATATCTGACATGGATTTGATTCTTTTAGAGGGTGAACTTTATCAAAGAGCTGCTCTGTGTGTCTGATACACAGCAGCCATTACTCGTCTGTCCTGTCTGAAACCTTTCAGCTCCAGCTGCCAGCATGGCCAGCACTCCTTGCAGCCCATTCCCCAGGGCAGGTATCTATTGCACTTGCAACTGTCACCATTGAAAATGGTGGGGTTCCAGGACTCCCTTAAGATGGTACTACTGCACATCTCTATGTTCATTTCTGCTCGGTTACCTCAACTGGCACAGCTAATCCATGCACCTCTACTGCCAAGGTTTTAAACCAAATCCAGAGGCATGTGAAAGTTCCTTCTTCATACGAAAGAACGCAGCTGTAACAGCTATAAGCTGATTCTGTCACCTTGCAGCCTCTCTGCTGCTGTGTTGGCACGGAGCTTCTCAGCCGTTGGGTTGTGTGGGAGCAGCAGTTGCTGCACTCCTGGGAGAGGTTTTGCAATGCACACAAGAGCTGGCAGCGTCAGGTCAGGTGTCAAATGGTTGCTCTCTATTGCAGGCATCTCCGTCAGCAGCCTGAGCGACAACCTGTTTGTGCTGCACGTGCACTGTGAGGACAACAAACAGAAGGTAGTTGGACTCATCCAGCATTTCTCCAACCATCTCTAGGAACTGTTTTAGAGGCACAAAGAGCAGAAGATCCAGGGTGGAGGTGGGTGGGGGAGAAGCACACGTGGGGGTTTGAGCAGCCCCAGTATGAACTCACTTTGTGCCAGCTTTAAGTAGAATTTCGTTTACATTTTGTGCTGATAAATGGGATT